>NC_134016.1:7616281-7933781 GCF_040712315.1 Castanea sativa
TTGTTATTGGTTCTAATTTAAACTCACTAATGAAAATACTTTTTTTGCCTACTAACAATAACCCGTAACAACCTTTTACTTTATGATTTGTTGTGAAAATATTGTGAATATAACATTTCTCTTATGAAAACTAACTTTTTTTTTTGGGAAATATTGCCTATTGAACACGTTTTTATTTTATTTTTCTCTGCATATGAGTTGTTACCTTAAAAGAATAAGATATTATCACAACAAATTGCCACAATATTTTCACAATTTTTGAGGTCTTAATTCTTTATAGGCTAAAAATAATAATAAAAAATACCATACTGGAACCAACCACAATTAAAAATAAAGGTATTGTGAAGAAAAAAAGTGCGACATCTACAACATTTTTCACAACACTTTCATCACAAATCATAAGTGGTAAATTGTTACTGGTTCTAATTTAAACTTACTAATGAAATTACTTTTTTTTCCTACCAACAACAATTCCTAACAATCTACTACTTTATAATTTCTTATGAAAATATTGTGAACATAACATTTCTCTTGTGAAAATATTAAGACATTTTGTTGTCATCATAAGATTTTGACAACTACTAGAGTGTCAATTTTTATAAGTCAAAATAAAATATAATAAAATTATAAAATGTTGTACCATTATGTTGTGTTTCTAGAAATTTTTTTTCAGCTTAGTCAACTTTGTTAAGCCAAAATTCACTATTTTACAAACAGTTTTCTTGGGTTGATTTTTTTTTTATTGTATTTTTATTTTTATGCATCATTTTAAGTAAAAACACATAGTTTCACACACAAAAATAACAAAAATAAAATAAAAAACTAAGGATAAAAACACTTTTCATCCTTTATGTTTGGGGTAGTTCACAATTTCTCCCTAGACTTTAAAATCAAGCAAATTTTCCCTTAATATTTGGAAAAGAGCAAATATGTAATATTGTTATTCTTTTAGTTAAACCCTAATAAAAATTATTATTCTTAAAATATTACATTGTTTAATGTCTAAAATACTCCTACTAAATTTTAACATTCCAAAAATTTATTCACGTATTTTGAGTTTTAGATGGTAGCAATTCTTAGAAAGTTGGAATGGTGAGCTAAGGTGTTTTAGTTATTACCATAAGAACATTGATTTTCTAGGTTTATATCTTTGAAACTTATAATTTATCTAATGGGAAATTTGATGACACGTGCCTTTTGTTTTTTTTTTTCCTTGCCTAAAATGGGTGTTCATTAAAAAATAAGTAAGCTAAATATTGCACCTATACTCATGTAGAGTGATAAAGAAGGAAGTATGAATAAAAGAAATTTCCATTGTGAATGGTTGAAGGTATTTGATGAAAAACTTCATATGACATTGTGCCTATTTGTTTCAGCTTTTAGAAGCTGAAAAGCACTTTTTGAAACCAAATAAGTAAAATGTGCATTTGGTAAATTTTAAAAGTTGTGTTTTCTAAAAAAGCTAAGTTTTCATTTGTGAAGGAAAAGCGTGTTTCGCGAAAGTAGCCCTGAGCTCCATTGCAAAAAAGCGTTGGTACGTTTCATGTTACTGTTGCGCAAATTTCCCAAAAACCCAATTTTATCCATTTGTTTATAACACAATTTTACAGAGGAACCCAATAATGAAAACGGAACCAAAAAAAAAAAAAAAAAAAACTGATCTGACCCATTTCTGCTGCATGTCGTTGGCAGTGGGGAAGAGATCAAGTAGCAGTGGGGAGGAAGACAGGTGGTGGTGAAGGCAGAGCAAATCAGCAGACGACAGACGCATGTTGAGGAAGATAGGTGGTGGTGAAGGCAGAGATCAAGCACCGATCTGACCCATTCCTCCCTTTTGGATTTCCCTTTCTATCTTCGTTTAATGAGAATCAAATGGCGTGGTGTGTGTGACCTTGCAAATGAAGTGGTAAAAGAAAAGAGAGAAAGGAAGAAGAAAAATAAAAAAAGAAAGAGAGCTTTGTGGCAACTGGAACGTTCTGGAGGAAGTGGTAGGGAAAAAGGGAAAAAAAGGAAAAAAAAATGGAATGTTCTGGAGGAAGTGGTAGGGAAAAAGGGAAAAGAAGGAAAAAAGAAAAAAGAAAAGAGAAGGGTACGTGTGTGGAGGAGAAAAAAAGAGGGAAAAAAAGAAGAAGGAAATATGGATGAAAAAAAAGAGAGTAAAGAAATAAGGGAAAAATAAAGTAAAGAATGAGAAATTAAAATTGAGAAATACTATCACAATATTTTCACAATAAATCTTAAGTGGTAGGTTATTATTAGTTAATATTTGTGAGAAAAAAATAATTTTTTTAGAAACTTTGAAAGTTCTTTTTAAAATAATTTCTTAAAAAGTATTTTCACAATACTTTCACAATACTTTATATATACATTGTCTTTTTCAGTAATTTATCACTCAAACCGCCACTTTTATAAGTTTTAGTCAAATACTCAGTTTTTTCAAAATGCACTTTTTAACAGTTTTTACCAAACACTCAGTTTTTTCAAAAAGCACTTTTTCATACCGCACTTTTTGAAAACCTCACTTTTTTAAAAAGCCCATTTTTAAAAAACTGAACCAGACTCACCCATTATTCATTACGAAAATTTAAATATTGTGATAATGTCATAACAAAACTCAGTTGCTTATTAGCAACACGATGTGTTGTACCATGTTGTATATGCTAGAGTAGATGCGGAAGGGGAAACATAGAATAGGAACATCAAGAATAGGAGGGTTACGTGGTTCAGCCTTGTCAACCTACATCTATGGAGGAATCTCTTAAGGGTTATATCTTTGTTACGTAAGAGTGTAGTACAATAACCTGTGTCAAAATGAACCCTAACATGAGTAAATATATATAGGCGACTAAGCCCTTGACTACTAGTACAAGCAGGAGTGGGCTTAGGCCTAATACATTGGGCTAATATGTCTAATATATCTCTAACACTTATTGTTGTTGGAAGATAATGATATTCGTTATCATTCTTAGAAGTTTTTAGTAAGTAGATATTGCTTTTAGCAAATAAGTACTAAGAAACTATTATAGTAAAATAAATATTCAATGTTAAATAGCTACCATAACTTTGTGCGTGATTAACTATCAAAATTATTATACGAATAAGATTAACTTTGTATGATATATATTTTTTTTATGTATATAGTTTCATACTTCTTCAAATAAAAATTTTATTTTAATTTTCTCACTCAAGAGGTAGCACTCAAGTTGCCTTAGTAAAATGTCAATCACTGAAGCACTCAAGTTGCAGAACACATTCCACAATAAAACAATATAAAATAAAGTCTACTTTAGTGTTCTCTAGTCTTCTATCCACAAATATGTTTCAAATTTCAAATTGAAAGTTGCAGAATATATTTCACTCAAGAAAAAAAAGTTACAGAACAGAGAGAGAGTCATACACGTTCACACCGGAGATAGATTGAGGCAGCGGCAGCAGTGCCAGCAGAGGTGGCGTAAGTTGGTAAGTGAGTGAAGGCTGATTCGTTGCTGGCTGTTGTGGCTATATATGTTGTGAAGTTTTGATCTTTGGGGTTGTGAAGTTTGGATTTTGATTGGGAAGTTTGATGTTAAAAACTTAAAATCTATTTCTATTTATTTCCATTTTGGAGTCTTGATTTAAATATTTACTTGGGAATAGGAATCCTAATTAAGAAGGAGTTTCAGTGTTTTTTTTTTTTTTTATCGCAAATTTGTTTATTGGCTAAACTAGTCTTATCACACGATCTTTGTGCGTATGATGAGACTTTTTTTTTAGTATTATAATGTTTAAAAGTGAAATAAAGTAGGTTCTAGTTAGTTCTAAAAATATCTGATCGTTGAATTAGAGATTTGGGGTTCAATCCTCGCTTACACCAAAACCGATCGATATCTTGATCTGATGATAAAAAACTATAATCAGGAGCGGACGATAGAAGTTGATACTTTCTAAAAAAAAAAGTGAGATAATAGTGTCTTAATTTTTAAGATTTTTCTCTATGTGATTTTTTTAAAAGTTATTTGTACGTGGGTTTAAAGTTTGAAAATTTTAATTTAAAATAAAAAGTGGTAATTTAGATAAAGAAGAGAAAGAAAAAAGCATAAAACTTAGGAACAGCAAATTAGGGCACGTTTGGTGTACTATAATGATTATTATATGGAAATAGGAATAAGTATTACAACAAATATATTAAGTTGGAATGTAATAAGTATTACTATTCATTAGTTTGATGACCATTTAGGAATAGAATCCTAAATATGCATCACAATTTGGTAGAGTATGAAAAGACGGTGAAATGAAATCATTTTTAAGTTAAATTTTCTAAAATACTCTTGTAAGAGCTCAAAAATGGCCCCTAGGCCCACTTAGAATAGTGGTACTAGGTATTTCTGGCCCAACACAATTAATTTATAAGAGAATGGGCTTGCTAAGTTAACTATAAATGCTCTCTATAATTCAAGTATGAAATCAATGAAGTCGTGACTCTTAATACGATAAAAACTAACACAAAACAAGTATAAAATCTTCCTCGGGATTGTCCAAGGATGCAATGTTCATATATTATTATCTCAAATCTTGATACAAATTGATACTCTCTTCCCTCTTGTTCAAGTTCTATTGTTCCAACCCCCTTTCTAGAGGGAGCTCCTTCCCTTGTATAGTCTCTCCTAATTCCTTTGAGCCCTCCACCTGTACATCTATGGGTAATAATTGGGATGTCTGTCCCATTAGGACCTTGCTAGAGGTGGTAGAGAGTGTTGTGAGTGGTGGAACTACTGTTCAGGTGTCTTTTCCTTTCCGGCTAGCTAAGTTAGTGCAGTGCATTGAATGTGGAGGTGATAGCTACCTTCTCTAAATATTTCCTTCCTTCTTTACTTGCACATCTTTGATATCTTCCACAATGCTCTGTCTTTTGGTGCAGGTGGTCAAATGAGGCAATCTCAAGGTGCATTTGTTCCTCGGGCTCCTCTGACGATGGGTCTGTTTGTTTTCCATCCTCAAACCTTCATCCACATGTTAGGTTTAAATTAGTGTGGTCTCTTTGTCTTCCCTCCTCGGACTTTAGTCCACATGTCGGGTTCAGATTGGCCCACGAACGAGCCTTTGCCCATCCTCGGACTGGACCCACGGGCTCTAGATTGTGTTCGGATCCTTCCTTCCCACAACTCTTATTTTATAAAATTATATTTACATTTTTTAAGGATATAGCTTAACATTTTGTTTTAAAAAAAAAGCTTAACATTTAAATTTTTTTTAAAAAAAGTAGGAGAAGGATCTAGCTTATTATGTATAAATTTAATAATTAATATCCATGTGCTTTGTTTAAAAATTAATAATTGCATAAAAGTTATATAAGGATCTAGCTTTTTAGGAATTTTTTTTAAAAAAAAATTATTACATAAGGTTAATGAATAAACATTCAGTGCTTTTGATAAAGAATAATTATTCTTCATTTTAAAGAATAGCTATTCATAAGGAATAGCTATTTATTGTAATAAAAATATAACCAAACAATCGAATAATTATACTATAAGAATATCTATTACATTACAGTGTCTATTATAGTCTACCAAACACGCCATTACTCTTTTAACTCATTTGTGTTTTTTAATTTAAAACAATTTGTAACTAAGAGATAGGGGAATTTTAGAGAGTTTAAGTATTTATGTGAAAATATTTTAATACGCAAAATGATGAAACTCAAATAGGAATTCCGTTATTAATAGTATAGATAGATAATGAGTTGGGTTAGGATTGAAATAGGTACATTTTAACATATATTTTTTGTCAAAATTTTAAGGGGGTCGGTGATTAAGTTTGTTAAGATAATTTTTTCCTCAAAAAAAAGTTTCTTAAGATAATTTCTTTTTTTAGCACTATTAAGTCTATTATTAATGGAAATTTTCAAAAGTGAGTTCTTCCTTGACCCCTAGCTTCGGTAGTAATCCCACGTGAGAGGGTGTGTTAAATTATGTAAGAATTGTTAATCTAACATAGAACACTTGTTTCTGGATCTGCTCAGAGATTAGCTTCACTTCTATTATGAGCAATGTTAGGACCACACTATTTCACACAACTTTGGCCACAACTTGCCACGTGGAGAACTATGAGTGGTAGATGTGTGGTGGTGGGTTCATGTGGGACCATACCTCTACCACTCACAACTCGCCACGTGGCAAGTTGTGGCCAAAATTGTGTGAAATGATGTGGTCCTAGCATTTTTCCTTCTATTATATGCATTTAAGAGTTGTTATGGAAGTTAGTGTTTGTCACAGCTTTTGATTAAAGTGGCTTGTCTGTTAGACCATGGGATGTGTAGTTAATAATAGATAGCTAATGGAGTATTTATTGGATGGCTTGGAAATTGGAACATTTAAAGAATCTGGCGTTTTTGGTGAATGATAAAAGCTTGTTATGTTTAAGTTTAATTGTTTTGGGCTTGTAGTGTTTAAATATGAAGTTAATGGTTGGCTCAAATGAAAGAGTACAAACTTCTTTTCTATACGAGAGTACAAACTTACTAGCTCACTGCTCACCTATTATAAAAATTATTGTGTTTATAAGATTAGACCACATTAATTTCTGACGTTGAAGCGAACACATAATTTAATAGAATATATATATATATATATATTTAAATTAATTGTGAATTTTTTATTTATGACCAACAAGGAAGGCCACTCCATCCCCCAAAAAAAAAGGCCACCTTTAGAGAACAAAATCTCCACCGAAAGGGGAATTACAGAGAAATCCCAGAGGTGCCCAACAAAAAGAAATCTGCAAGACCCGCTTTCCTAACGCGAGGATGAGGGCCTTGATTTGCAGCTCAGAAAATCTTGTTAAGACAACAAAATTTAAAACCCACTGACAAACTTTGAATGTCCAAAATTGCCAACAAGCAAGTCTACCTCTGGAATCATTAGCTTCAACTCATAGCTTAGAGTCTCCTTTAAAACTCTTTTTGCTCCATTGTAAATGCCTAACAATCATAACAGCCCATCTAAGAGCTTTTTGATTCTACGCCTTCAGGCTCTGTAGATGCGGATTTAGAAGCAGCTGCAAAAATGCATCTACCCTCGGCATTTCTAAGTTTCTAACAACTGCTGCTAGAATGGAGTGGCTAGTGCCAATTGCTGCATCACTATTGACCTTTAGGATCCCTTGTTCTGGTTTTTATTTCATGCATTCACCCACTTGTTTCATATGACTTGATCAAATCATCAAAAACTTAAAATTTCGCCCCAAAAATGATCACTTTGCCATTGAATTCCATGACATATTATGATGTGAGATTTTACCCCAACTTAAATAAGAAATTTTATGAACATGAAATTTTACCTTGAAGTATGTACGGTGATCATTTTACCATTATGGTTATTTTTTTTTTCATAAAAAGTAGAATTTTTTTTCGTGGTTGTGAAATGAGGTGTCAACAACTCATGACTGGATCATGGAATCTAACAATGTTTGATTGGAGAAAAAATAAGGAAGATAGAAAATGAGAAAAAGAAAATAGAAGAGAAAACGACTTTATGATTGTTTATTTGTTTGATTATGGTGAAAAATTGGAAAGATTTTGGTAGAGTCTAGATATTTTCTCCCTAATTAGCCGCGAAAATGTTTTCTCTTAGAGAGAAAACTAGGGTGATATATATATTTTTTGTTATAAACTCGGGTGATATTTTATTATGGAGTAACTTACTTTTCAGTCCCTAAGTCCTACACCTCGGTTGTAATGTGAACAACATCTCTCTCTTTTTGATTTTTTCTGGTTTTTTTTCTTACTTTTCTTTCTTTGTTATTGGTTCTTTTCGTGCTCTCTCTCTCTCTCCTAATACTGTTTTCTTCTTCTTTTTTCTTCTTAATTTTTTTTTTCTTTCTTTTTCTACTAGTTCGTGTCAATTTCTGTGCTCTTCTTCTTATTTTTTTCCCATTGTTTTATAAAAATGTAATGAATATAATAACAAAGAGAAAAATTAATATAATTTGTATAATGTTTTCATTTTTATAAAATGTTATTTTATCAATTTTAATTGATAAATAAGTGATATTTTATTACAAAGAAATTAATTCTTATATGTAATAAAATAAGGACATAAGAGTAAATTTATATAGGCTATATTTCTATCTTCTTGTTTTTCTTCTCAACTAAGCAAGCAAGTTTTTTATCCCTTCCATTTTCTACCCTTCCAACCAAATAACATTAAAGAAAACTAAAATTTCTTCTATCTCCTTACTTTTCCATTCCCTCCCAATCTTTTATCCCCTATTTTTCTATCTCCCCGACTAAATGGGCCCTAAATGACGATTAAGGGAACAAATTGCAATTGCTTTGAATTACATTAGAATTTCAAATATATTGTAACTCAATTTATTCACTATTTTCAAACTATTTTCCATAGAATATGATGATACAAAGAAGATCAGTAGGCTGGATGCTTCGGACTTCAAAGGACTACGGGTTCTCTCTGCGGCCTGAAAAAGAAGGAAAAGTGAATCAAAGGCGACCGGGGCTGCCGGCCAAAAATCCTCCGATGGCAAAGTTAGTTTTTTCCTCTGTGTTGTCTGAGTTCCAACTTTTTTGGAGTAAAAACTGAACATACCTTGGTCTTGTCTGAAGCAGCCTTTATATAGTGTTCTTATAGGCGGTTATCAAAACTGGAACTTCTCCTGGATTCAAGGAGAGGTAGAAATCAAACGTAACTTGCATAACCGTTTGGAAGTTATGCTCTTGCTTTACAACGGATACATGACGGTTATGCGTGGGATAAGGGATTGTCACATTATATTCGGAGATTCTTCTAAGTATGATCTCCTAGTCCTGGAATTCCTTCGTCGAGTGTCCCTGAATTCCAAGTGTAGCATACTCGTCCACGAAGTTTTATGTGGGCGAGTCCTCTCGGGGCAGGTCGTGGGCATCCCCTGGACGAAGGATGTAGCTTCGCTATCATCCTCTAGACGGCCTTGTCCGTTACCCTCGTCCTAAGGATAACTCCTGGACGGCTGCCGAGGTGATGACCGTCCAGGGACGGTCTCAGCGTTTTCGTCCCACATCAGAATATATGTGGTGGGTGGGGGGGGGGGGCTAAAGTGCAAACTATACCCTTAAAATTTAAGGGTTTTTGAATTTTACACCTTGAAATTTCAAATTTTGAATTTTACTCCTTGAAGTAATATCCCATTTGCATCAACAACCCTTTATTTGTATTTTCTAATAAGTTCCACATAAGCATGTGTTTAATTCGTCAAATAAAATGATGTCATGTCATTTTTGTAGTTTAAAAAATCTTTAAATAATAAAAACAAAAATGAGTGACATCATTTGATTAGATGAACTAAATATGGTAAACTTACATGGAATTTAACATAAAATATTGACGAATAGGCTGCTGAAACAAACAAATTATAATTTTAAGAGATAAAATCCAAATTCTGATATTGCAGAATGTAAAATCTAAAAACCCTCAATTTTAGAGATATAGTTTGCAATTTAACCTATATTTATTTAAATGTTTTGTTTTCACTCAACCATCTTAGACAAAACAAAATGACTGCCACCATTCTACCTGTATTAATATTGACGCAAATATGGTGTCAGCAATTCCACTAAAAAGTAAAAACCCTTAAACCCAACCAAATGTTCTGAATTTATTTGTATTTTGTAACACAACAAGTTAATAGTTGAAACTGGGTATCAAGTTAGTTTTTTGTGTGAGTGTCGTGGGATGCCTAACATTTGTTATGTATAACTGAACAACTGGATATATGTTTCTAGTTCAAGACAAATTTCTGCCTAATTTAGATTATACTATTATAGGACCTTAGGACCCTCATAAGCCATATTTGAAAGTATTTGTAACATGTAATTAATCACACATCATAATCCTTATGATTGGTGGTGATTCTATTTTTCGTAAGTTTGAATCCCAAAAATCATCATATTCTCATAATGCATACATGTGTGTCTCCATATGGAGATCATGTTGGGAAAAAACTGGCTATCGACAATCTCTGTAATGAATAAGGATCAAAAATAGATTTTAATTGCATTGTAATTTTGTGTGATGTCTCCCTAAATTAAACTCCTTCCAGACCATATAAAATTAATTTAAGGAAATGTAAAACTACTTCTACTCCATTTTACTTCAAATTTATTTAAAAATACTTCTAACTCATTGAAACTAATTGAAATTTGTCAAGAGCCTTATATAGTTCTACTTTTTAGTACTTCTTAGTGTTTTCAATTGAGACATCCAAAATTCAAATCCCTTTTTTCCCGTTATAACTATTGAATTATCAAAAAAGAAACTAATTCAAATTTGTATACAAAAACTTATTATAATTTTAGTATAGACTTTAATGAATTATTTTACCATTTTCTGAAAATTTGATTGTTTTTATACCTTATTTGAAAATATAAATGTTAGATAAATTCATTGCATTACAATTACAAAAATTAACTCAAAACTAAGTAGATAAATACGCAAATAAACCACTCTTTTTTCTTTTAAAATGGACCAATTAAAAATAAATAAATTGTATACGGTATCACAAGTTACTGTTGGGGGATTTTTTTTCAAGGATTGCAAGCATTAAAAAAATGGGTAGCGTTACGTACAAACATTTTGAGTGCATTTGAATTTTGCTTATTTTTAGTAGCTTATTTACATTGTATTTATAATAAAAAAAATAAAATAATGCTAGGGACATTATGACATGTGTTCGGGGGCCTTCTTCGGTTGCTCGGCCACGTGTGGTCCTTTGGAAGGGTGACCTTGCTAGACCCGGGTTCATTTAGGGAATTACGTCCCGGAACTCAACATTGGGCCACGTGGTCCAACGGCTACCGGTGTACTTTTAAGCCTACCAAACCATTAAAGCCAAAGTTTAATAATCACGATAATAGTCGAATAAATATGTAATATGTGTTTAATATAATAGGTTTGATTAGTAGTTAAAATAAAGTAGTATCCATTTAGAAGTAAAGTAATCATGTACTCAATGATGTAAATTTAAAGATATGGAAGCAAAGTCACTTATCTTCGTGTGGTTTGTAGCCAGCTGTGTAGTATCGGTGAGCTGATAGGATTCCAACAGAATGCCAGCGGTAGAGGCTAGTTAAGCTTGCCCCTCTTATCATGTATTTAAATGAGTTTAAACCTTGGTTAATAGTTGTAATAGTAGTTGGAATAAAGTAATATGTATTTAAATGTGAAGTAATTATGTACTCAATAACATAAATTTAAAGATAAGGAAGCAAAATCACTTATCTTTGTATGATTTGTAGCCTAGTTGTACAACTTCTGTGAGTTGATAATATTCCTAGAGAGTGACCCCAGCAGTAGAGAGGCAGTTTGTCATGATAACTTCAAGATTGAGGGGGAATAATCGGTGCAACTAGAGGGAGAGAGAGTATGTCTAGCTATGTGTAGGGGTTGGTTAAGCTTTCCCCTCTTATCATGCACTTAAATGAGTTTTTCCCTTGATAATGCTATTTTAGTTGTTGTGAAGTTATGAATAGTGTTGCCTTCCATGAGAAGGGCTTTTGTATGGAGTATTTGTGCCTTCTAAGAGAAGGACTTTATGTAAGATGGATTTGTGCCTTCCATGAGAAGGTTTTTGATATGAGATCTTGGTGCCTTCTAGGAGAAGAACTTTAGCATTAGAAGTTCATGCCTTCCATGAGAAGGGCTTTTATAAGAGAGATAGAGAAGAGTATTGATATGTATTTATAAGCAGCAAAACAGTAGAACTTCAAAGTGAGAGAGTATCAGAGTGGAGTTTAGATGAGTGTAGCGTGTTATATGTAATGGTGTAGTAAATGTGTATGAGATTGTGTAAGAGAAGTGGAGAAAGAGATGTTTAGAGATATGAGTGTTTTGTGGGATGTAGCATTTGTAATATGTATGGTATATGGAAGTATGAGAGATATGGTAGTTAAAGATAGTAAAAATATGAGATTATAACCATTGGGGAAGTTGTAAGAGGAAAGATTTTGTAAGAGAAGAGTACGAAAATGTGTTTAGGTATTTGGAGATGGAAGCAGTAAGATAGGTGTATTTCTGGAATATGGAGAGTGAGAAAATGAGTATAAGAAGGGTAATTTTACTGTAGTGTGTTTAGCAATGTTGCTGAAATTTACTAGTGGGCTTTTCTGTTGGGAGGGTGTATGAAGGCTTATAAAGGGCATTTATGAGCTAAGGGCTGAAGAGTTTAGTTCTTGATTTTGAAACTTAAAACTCAAAACTTCATTAAGAGCTTAGGGAGAGAGAATAGAGAGCCTTGTGAAAGAGTTGGTCTTCTCCCCTTTGTTTTTCCTTTGAGGTGTTAACAAGGGGTCCTATTTAACTGAGTTTTTTTAGCAAAGAATTTCAGCCAAAATTTGTCCCAAATAACAATGAATATTCAGAACATTCATCCTAAGATTTGGGCAAAAATGGTACGTTTAACTTTAAGGTATTCTAGCTGTTTTGGATAAGAGCTGCTAGGGAAAGAGCAGCAGAAAAGAAAGGTATTTTGGTAAGAAAAAGATAGTTACTTTACTTGGTTTTGGTTTAGCCAAATGTGGAAAAAAATCAGTAATGCTCAAGCTGCTGGGTCAACTGTCACAGCTGTTCTGAAAAGGCTGTCCCAGCTGTCAGGAAAAGTTGTGACAGCTATCATGAGACAGTTGTCACAGCTGTCATAAGACAGTTGTTGCTTGGGGCAAAGGAAAATGAGGTCAAATGGGTGATTTCAGACTGTAGGGAATGATATGAACTTCACCAACAATTGTGATGAAACCCAATAACAATGATGGTCTAGAACCCCAAGATCGTTAGACAAGATTTGTTGAGCCTTGACCCGTCATCTAATAAGATGAAACACCAAGACTACATTGGATTGAAAACGCCACACCAAGAATTCCTAAGAAACTCTCAAGAATCAAGGTGATAAGTTTGGTTGTTTGAACGCCACAAGATTAACTTGATAAGTTCAAGAGTTCTTTTAAGAACCAAAAGGAACACAAGACTTCACAAGGAGAATAGTTTTTTCTGAAAACCAAAAAATTGATTTTTAAAATTCGTACTGCCCATCTATATACCTGGAACAACCCTCCAAGAATAGGCAAGTCGTAATTACAGCTTTGAAAATAGCACAAAAATTAACCAAAACAAGTTCCCACGTTTTTTTGGATTCTTGGACTTTAAAAAGCAGTCAAACAAGCTAAATGGCTAGATTTAATGTATTTTAATTTGCCTCTTGAAGTGCTTTGATGACATGGACTAAGTCTTGATTATTATCTGAGCCCATCTTGGTCTTTTCAGAATCAGCCCAATTCTCTTGGACTAGCCCATTTAGTGCTTCCTTGAAATGTTTGGCTCTAAGTCTTGTAATTGGGCCACTAGGAAGTGACAAAGGGTCATGTGCAAATTCAACTCCATTTCCACGTGTATGATCAGCATGACTAGCTCCTTGATTTGCATCAGGGAAGGTCATTCAGCATTTATTTTATGGATTTGGCTGAAAATGGTAAGATCTCTTTCAAGGGAATCTTGTTATTTTGGATATAACAACTGGCAGCTGGGATTTCAGCATTAAATGGATGATGATATCACTTCCAACCAGGTGTCAAGTACTGAATACGCTGCTGGGGTTCTGCTGGAAATGTTTCCCCTTTTGGGTGTTTGTGTTTTTGGTGCAAGGTTTCATTACAACACATTTCTAGTAAGTAATGGAAGGATTGGTTGAAAGTTAATGAAACTTTAGAGATTTAGTCAAGGTTTCATTTGTGTTGTGACATAATCTTGGTAAACAAGAAGAGCATTTAATGTTCTGCTCTAGCAGTTGGCAGAGAAATATATAGTCTGATTATAGCAGACATCAGTTGGGTATGAAAGATATTATGAATATTTTGTATATAGTTGGAGATTAAAGATAGCCAATCAAATTAGGCCATGTGTTTGAGTTGGATTTTAGCTTAAAACAATAATAAGATTTATGTAGAATAATAAAATGAAGTTTCTAAATTTGTATAGCAACAACTAGGGATTGAATGAATAGTTATTTTCCTAGCAGTTAGATAGTTGGGGATATGAAGTATGTGTCATATGATGAATATCAAGTTTTAGGAAAAGAGCAATGGGGAATTTCATCATTTTAAGTACTATGTAATAAGAGATGCTTACCATATGTTACCCGCTACACACGGACTTGTCAAAGTTCAGAAAGTTGGAAAAGACACGCCAAGTAACATGTCTCTTTTATCAACTTTAAACCGCTAGAGCTTTACTAGACATACCTATTAGCCCTCCAAACCATGACTCCCAAAGTTTCCCCAAAGAGACTTATGAGCTTGGATCATAAGCCAAAGATGAGATGACGTATCTCGGGTTTTGTTGTCATTTTGTGTAAATATGAGCTCTTGTTGAAAAAGCTGCTTGCCATGAGTGCAAGAGAGGTAATATGGGCCATGAGTTTTATATCATTACTTAAGCCCGATTCATATGTTGATGTGGCGTGGGTTGCCAATGAAGTAATGTCATGTGAGCGGAAAAAAGAGTCCTCAACAACATGCTAATTTGAATTTTTGTTTGCTAACTCATACATAAGCCCACTACAATTTTCAATTAATTTTTTTAATAATGTGACATGCTAAATTGGGAATATTGTGAATTTTTATTGTATCCTTAGTATTACTCTAAAAGATATAATTTTTAGTAACTTTTATGTTAAATGTGTGACAAAAAGCTAAATGCTAGTTTATTTCCAAAAGTTAAAAATTGAATTATTTGCAGAAAATAGCTCAAAAAAGAAAAAAGAAAAAGGAGAAAAGAATTTTTTATTTTTTATTATTATTTTTTTTTACAAAACCCAAATGCATACTTAGTGTTGGTTTAGGTACCCTGCAGTTTTAAGTAGCTTATTTGCATAATATTTATCAAAATATATTTTGATAATTTTATGTTAAATTTGTGGTAAAATACTAAAAGTTAACTTATTTTCAAAGTTAAAAATTAGTTTATTTGCCAAAAGGTTGAGACAAAGGCAAAAGAGTGAAAACTTTTTGTTTTTTCCTAAACACTCTGTTAATTGTGTGTATTATTGAATGAATATCTTTGAGTTTCAGATTGGTTGTAGTCTTTACACTTCACGTGTATTTACTTCACAAAGTTTAGTTATCTTTGTTAAAAAAAAAAAAAAAAAAGACTAAATATAAACTACACCCCTAAAGTTGGGGAGTATTTAGCTTTTTATACCTTTAAAATTTTAGAATTTTGATTTTACTCATTTGATATATATATATATATATGTATATATTAAAATACTAAGTATTTTTAATACACACTGAAAGGGAGGAGAAGATTTCAAAGAAACTTATAGTGCTGTATATCCAAAATGGCCTAACTTTTGGATACACAGTACAAGCTTTAAACCTCTTTAACTCACACTCATTTTTCAATGTGGAATTAACCTACTATTTTTTCTTTAGAATATTAAGTATTTTTAATACACACACGGGAAGAAGGGAGAAATTCTTAAAGAAACTTACAATGGTATATACAACAGCACAGACTTTAAATTTCTTTAACTCACACTCATTCGATATATATTTCGTTTGCATCAACAACCTATATTTCCATATTTTCCATTAAACACCATATAAGCTTGTTACACATATTTAGTTCGTATAATAAAGTTATGTGCCACTTAACAGATGGGTTGTCAATGCAAACAAAATATATAAAATTAAAATTTTGAAAATTCAATGTGTAAAATTCAAACACCCCTAAAGTTTAAGGTAGAATTTGCACTTTAGCAAAATTAAAATAAAATAAAATAAAAGTTCATATTATCTTAAGAGGAGAACTAAATTTTTTATTTATTTATAGAAAATGTTAGAAAAAGGAGAACTAGAGACCACAGACCACAAAGCTTTTGTGAAAGGAGACCCAGAGATTGAAGAAAAACGCTTATGCTTTCTTCTTTTTTGGAAAAACACTTGGTTGGCTTAAAAGAAACCGCGTACACCGACTGGACCCACCACTCTTTCTTTTGAAAATGAGGAAGAAGAAGTGCAACTACCAAAAAGAAATTTGGATTGACATGACGACTTGTTTAATTGACTTATGTATGACTTATTATGTCTGCAATTAAAGTAAAAAACTCAAACGCCCCTTTCTTCTGTAGAGCGGAGCGGTGGTGTTGGTGGCAGATTGGCCGGTGACTGGCGGCGGAAACGAAGTGGGAGTCCTATACTATGGCTATGGAGATAGCTCAAACAAGTTCTTGCATTGCGTAACCAAACAAATGTATGTCTTTTTTTAGTTGGACCTTTATACACATTTTGACTCATTTTGCAGAGCACAAAGAGCCCAATTTCAGAGCATAAATTTAAAATTTATTTATTTATTTATTTATTTATTTATTTTTGTTGAATGTGATGCAGTAAGTTTTGGAGTTAGAACTTCAGAGCTTTGGTTAGGTGCATATATAACAATTTTAATTTGTTTTATTTTTTAATCAGGTAACTGAATATTGAATTAGTGTGTTCTTGTACATGTATGAGACCAGCATAAGATAATAATTTTCAATTTTGTTCTTTTTGACCTTTGTTGGTTGTAGTCAAATTTCAGATTGCCTATGTTTAGTAACATAATGGATGCTTATATTGGTGCTGTTGTGGATGCTTTGGATTTTTTGTCTGGAGCTTGGCATTAATGATGTTGTCCTCCCTCCATTTTGACAGTGAGTTTTTAGATATTTGAGGTCGATTGCTTTTCTTTCTTTTCAAGTGCATCTTGTTTGTTTGCAAACATTACCTAGAAGATTGTAGTTTTTTGTTTGTTCATATTCTTTTCTTTCCTTCCCATTTTCGGTTATGTATTTGGTTGATTTCACCAATATTACAAATTTTACTGCATACTATACATCTTACAAACTTGTCGACTGTTAAACAGCTAACAAAAAAGAAAAGAAATAATTTATTTATTATATTATCGCCTTATGTAGAACCAATATATTTATTAGAGCATTTTAGAGCACTCTTATCAGTTATTTTAAATGTGTCAAATGTCAAATATTTGGCATTTGGCATACCAAAACACCAAAAACAGAGCATCATGAGGTGTGCTAAATGTGTTAAATTTTTGAGACATGCTACAGTGAGCTTCTATGTTTGAGACAATACGGACATATATGCTAAAAATTTTTATTATTATTTAACTTCATCTCTCTCTCCTCCATACTCTCTTTCTCTCTTCTCTGTCTTCTTTATCTCTCTTGCCTGTGTTCTTTTTGTCTCTCTCAATAGACCTCCATAGCAACAACAATCAAAGACCCACCTTCAAGAACACCTCTGCCAATCACCACCGATTATAACAAATAAAATCACCGGCTAAATCCACCAAGCACCATCTTTAACCACAAAATCTACCAAACCCCAATCACAGGCAAAACCCATTGATCACAATATACCCAATCACCAGCCAAACCCATCGATCCCAGCAAATCCAATCACCGGAAAACCTCACCGATCACATTAAACAAAATCAGCAGCCAAACCCACAAAGTCGAACCCATCACTGGCCAAACCCATAAAGCCAAACCCATCGCCTCTTTCTTCTCTTACTGAGATCGACCCTTGCCTCTTTCTTCAGACGTGTTTTAAGTTTTTTTTTTCCTCCCATGGTGGTCATTGGAGAGTTTTATACGTATTGTGATTTGTGATTGGTTGTTGGTAGAAGTGGGTAGTGGATTTCAGGTGATGGTGGTGATCAGATTTTGATTATTTGGTGGTGGTGACTGGTGAGTTTCAAAGAGAGAGATTAGTGAATCTCGCCGCCTGAAGCCGATCTGGCCGCCTGAGTTGTATCGCCGGTCTCGCCGCCGATGTGTCCTCTCTCCACCTCACCGATCTCCCTTTCTCTCTTTCTCTTGGTGCTTGGGCAATGTTTATAATTGTTGTTGGCTGATTGATTTTGGTTGCTGTTAGTTGGTTGATTTTTTCTGGTGGTGATGGGTTTGTAACCATGGTGGGATGTGTGGGTGGGTTTATATTAGAGGTGGGTTGAGGTGAAGGTGGCAGTTACATTTATGATTGGTTTCTTTTTTTAAATGTTATTTTAATATTTGTATATATTATTTTAATCTTTAGAATGAAAAATATAACACCTAATAAATGGGATGTTGTAAAATGATGTCCTAAAATAATAAAGTAAATTTTTGGTGTGTTAAAATGACATTTTTTTTTAAATAGATAATGAGAGTGCTCTTATTAAGGGTATTATAAATGCTAAAATGCTATTTTTAGCTTTTATAACCCCAAAATCATGCTCTATCAAAGATTGCATTACCTAAAAAAATTTGCTGCTCATTTTTTAGACCACAAATGCTATCATTTTTTATTAATTTTTTTCTCCCTCTTCCGTGCTTGTATCCTTCCCAAGTCTCTTCTCTCTCTCTCCTCTCTCACTTCTCCTCCGTCACACAATCTCACCCAAGCTTCTTCCTCTCCCTCATTCTCAAAAAAAAAAAAAAAAAAGCTTCTTCCTCTCCCTCTCACCATTTCAGCCAACTCTTTCACCACTACAATCCAGAAAATACCCAGAAAATACCAGAAAGAACTCCGCTGCAATCACACAGAAACCCAACCAAAAAACTCAGAAAGAACCTCACTACAATCACACAGAAACCCAACCTCAAAACCAAAAAATCAGCACAAAAAAATACCCAAAACCCCACTGAAAATTCCCAGAAAATCAGCTTCCAAAATACCTAGAAATAAAAAAAACAAACACAGAAAAACAGCTTCCAAAATACCCAGAAAATTAGCTTCCAAAACACCCAGGAAAAAAAAAGAACACAAAAAACAGCTTCCAATACCCAGAAAATCAGCTTCATAAATACCCAGAAAAAAAAAAAGAACACAAAATCAGCTTCCAAAATACCCAGAAAATCATTTTCCAAAATAACCAGAAGGGGTGAGAAGTGTTTTAGGCCGACGGAGCTTGGTGGTCAGCCATGGAGCACGGGCTTGAGAGCAGATCAGAGACATGGAGCACGGGTTTGAGAGCAGATCAGAGAGAGGGAGAAGGTTCTGGTCTTCTACAGAGGGAGAGAGAGAGACAGCTTTTGGGTTTTGACAGAGGGAAAGAGAGAGAGAGAGAGACCGAATAAAAACTAATAAATAAATAGATAATAGTTAAATAAAATGATAAAAAAAAAGAAATTTTGATGTTAAATAAATTGTAAAGTAATATTTCAAAGGCCATAAAGCTAGATTTTAAGACAGTAAATGATAAAATTTTTAAAACAATGCGCGGCAGTTTGAAACATTTTAATAATAAAAATGGTAGTAACTTTAGCATTTATTATTATTATTATTATTTTGAGGTGGGGTTCAAGACTGAGAGCTTTGCACTTTTGTTTGTTTTCTGCGCTCTTTACATCTAGCAGGCAAGTGTGGATATTTATGTCTTCTTTTTACCATTTGTAGAATATGTTAAATTCTTGCCATCCACACATTACGAGTATATATGTGCTTGTGAAGTTATCATTTTGCTAAGGTGCGTGTGCAGTGACATATTTTTTGCACTTTTAATATTGCAATTCGTTGTTGTATTTTAATTAACCTTGAATCAAGTTTAAATTCATAATTAGTTAATTACTCAACTAGGTTATAATCGGTTAATTAATCAACTCAGCTCAACGGATCTAAATTTCACACAACAATAATAATATTGCCTAGTACTCAGGGAACTAAAATACCTAGCCTACTAAACTTTTGTCTTGACTTAAGTACTATTTTTTTTTATTACTGTTGGTAAAAAAGTGGCAAGGAATTTTTTATTTTTTTATTTTTCTAGAAAGCGAGTGTGTGCCAAGTTAAGTTACCAAACTTGAACTAATAACTAATAAGATCCGTGCAATAATAAAAAATTATCTATGCTTTATTTACCCATCTGCCTCTGCCTCTCCCTCTCGCCTTTTAGCTTGTCCTCGATTGTTTTGGCTCGCAAATATCTATTAGTACTTTATTTTTTGGTCATTCAAAATTTCCATCTTTTAAGCTTAAATAGTAAAATTAGCTTAAATATGTCTCACCAATAGGATGTAAATGAAACAAGTTGTTCATGAATAGCTTGAGCTCAGTTCGAGAAAAATGTTGTTTATATTCGTTTGTTTAGAAAATAAGCCAACTCAAGCTATAAGTTTAGGCTCGATTATCAAACGAGTCAAGCTTAAACAAAATAATGTGTTTGTAAACAAGCTCATGAACATAAGGGTTTAATTTAACTATATATAATAATATTTTTTTTTTTATATGTATAGTTGTCTAAAAATGTACTTTTATATATATAGACTTGAATCAGATTATATAAATTTGTTAATAGATTCATATGATATTAAATTATTATTTTTAGCTTATTAATGATATTTATTTTTAGAAAAAGCTTATTAATGATATAAATAATCCATTCATAATCAAAATTCATAAATTTATGAAAAAGGTAAAAGATTTTAGTGATGGTTTCACGCTATATAAAAAAAGAATAAATTAATCAAGTAGCTCGTGAAGAAGCTCGAGTTTGCTCGACAAGAAAATGAGCTAAGTTTGAACATTAAATCTTATTTGATAATAAGCTCATACTTGGCTAGTGCTCTGAAAAATAATAATAATAATAAATGAACAGTTTTAAACATTTAATACTTGGCTCGGCTCACCTTGGCTTGGTTAGAGCCCTACTCAGCAAGTCACCATTTGTTCTATTACTTTTGTATGTATTGACAGGAAGTAAACAAAATGCAACGTCCAGATATCTCAGCAACCTCACCTACAAAGATGCAATATGAGGTAACTCCAGCACTCCCGACTTCTTCTAAACGAAGAAGGTTAACATCTAAGATTTGGAACGACTTCGATAGGGTCGAAGTTGATGGGGGAGCACCGCGCCATATGTAAACATTGTCAGAAAAACTTATCTGGGTCAAGCAAAAGTGGAACAACACACTTGAAAAGTCACTTGTTGAGATGTTCGGCCAAAAAAGTGGAGAATCATGTAAAGAAATGATATCTCCTAGCGAAACAGGTGATTCTAAAAATCCAACTGTCATTGATGAGAATTCTGTGTTTGATGAAGAAAGGACTGGCTTGGATGTGGTAAGAATGATTATCAAGCATGGCTATCCGTTGAATATGGTTGAGCATGAGTACTTCAAAGTTTTTGTGAAGAATTTGCAACCACTGTTCAAACTTCATTCACAAGACACTTTAAAGGCAGGCATTCTTCATGTCTATAGAGAAGAAAAGGAGAAACTGTGCAAACACCTTGGTATGCTCCCTTGTTGCTTCAGTTTGATACTTAATTTTCGGACGTGTGATGGGAAAAAGAATAAGTATTGTTGTTTTACTTTGCAATTTATTGAAGATGGTCTGAAACTGAAGAAGAAGATTCTTGCCGTAAAAAATGTAGGATACAATTATACAGGAGAAACTCTTTTTGGGATGGTAAAAAGTCTGCTTCTGGAGTGGAACATTGACAAGAAATTGTGCTCTATAACTGTAGAAAGTTCTTCCTCAAATGATCAAATGGTTAAGACCTTGGAAAGTTGGCTTGGTAATCAAGGTTACCATCCTTTTAGAGGGAAATTATTTCACATCCGTTGCATTACACATATTATAAATCTCCTTGTTCAGGATGGATTGGATGAGATAGATGATATTCTTCATAAGATAAGGAAAGCTATCAAATACATCAGTGAAACAACAATTGGTAAAGAAAAGTTTCAAGAGGTTGTAAAGAAACTGAATTTACAAAGCAAGGACCTTACTTCTCAAGATGTTCCTATAAGGTGGGATTCCACCTTTTTCATGCTTGAGAGTGCATTGGAGTTCAGGGAAGCATTTTCTTACCTACAGAGTACTGATTGTGACTTCCCTGTAAATTTATCTATGGAGGAATGGGATAAGGCAAAAGTCATGCACAAATGTTTGATTCTTTTCTATGATGGCATATGCAGTTTTTTGGGAAGCAAATGTCTCACTACAAATGTGTATTTTCGTAAGATTTTTGATATTCATCACAATTTGCTTCAATGGCAAAAAAGTGAACATACATTTATTCACTTGGTTGCAAAGAAAATGAGTGAGACATTTGACATGTACTTTGACTGTTGTACTTCTGTTTCGGCAATTGCCGCAGTTTTTGACCCACGGACAAAATTGGACTTGTGCATTACTCGTTCACAGAGTTATATGGTGGGCATATTAAGAAATACTTATTGATTGATGATGCTCTTGGTCATATTTTTGATGAATATGCAAAAGGCCGTAGCAGTCAAGCATCCACTTCATATGATGATAATTATTCTGATATACTAGATAGGTGGTACAAGTCTAAAAGAGATATGAATAAGGCTCATTCACAAAGGGCTGAGCTCCATCGATATTTAGAAGAGCCTATACCTGATTTTGAGGGAGAGTTTGACATATTGGGTTGGTGGCATACAAATAATACAAAATTTCCAACTTTTTGGAGGATGGCTTGTGGTATCCTGACAATTCCACTCACAACTTCTATATCAGATTCTGCTTTCAGTATTGAAACTATGACAATCAATCCAACCTTTAATGGTTTGGATCCTGACATCATAAAGGCCTTGGTATGTAGGGAGAACTGGTTGGACAATCCTATTAGGATGTAAGTACGATTTTCATTCATTAAGAATTTAAGATCCTTTTATATGCGCCTTCTATTCTACGCATTCCTTAACTCCCTTTTCATTCTATTTAACTTCAGCACACCTAACAAGGACAATGAACACTCTTCAGCACACCTAACAAGGACTTCTTTAAGCTTGGAACCTCAAGAGGCACTATTTCAGTCTCTTTTGTTTTACTATTTTCTTTTCTTTAAGAAGTGATGTTTGTGTTGACATTGCTTCCACCTGCAGAAACATGCTTCCTCTATTGCCAACATGAAACTCATGCTTGCAAAGCTTAGTTCAACTTGGCGCCCTGAGCCACTTCCAGCTCCAACCGGTGAGTTCCATTTTTATTATGTTTTATCTTCTTCTTTTTTTACTCTTTTAATAGAAGGTTAGAATACCTTGTCGTAACGTTCAATTTTTGTGGTTCATGTTATTTCCTTCATGACTTAAAATTCACGTAATAAAATGCAACTTTTTGTCTACCATGATTTTTCTTTAAAAAACTACAATGTCACCTGAATTTTTTTTGGTTCATGCTTAAGTTCAAATATTGGTTCCATCCCTGGTGCCATGTAGCCTTCACTCTTCAGTCTTCAATCAAATTGTCCATCAACCGATGTATTTGTAGCCAAGGACTTCATACTCAAAAATGCTATTAAATGAGTTGCTCAACAGGAATTTATGATTTCATCTTCGTTGTGTGTGAATATTAACGCATCTACTTAGTAATGATTTCACCTGGTTATCAGTGTGCTCAGATTTCCTGTGTTTCTACTGCAGGTCTCGTCATCAAATCATCTGATTATGGTTCTAGTGCCAATGATGCTGAGGGGCTGAGGAGCCGTATTAGAACACTGGAATTTCAGTTCCAAGATAGGCTTGCAGCTGAGAAGCTTGAGTGGGAAATGGAGAGAGCGGAGTATGAAGCCCAGTTGGCAGCAAAGGAGGCTCAAATTCTTCAGTATAGGGAGCAATATGCCCTGGAGAAGTTTGAGCTAGAGCAACGGTTCAAGCATGTAGAGCTTGAGAGGCAGAAGCTGCTTAATCATGTTCTACTTAATCATGGGTATCCTACACCATCATATGCTTCTCAGTTGGAAGTTTCCAATCAGCAAGAATCGTGGTATGAGGGTTCACGCCACCATTTAGACACCATTTCAGATATTTCTCATTGTCCTGATGGCTTCTTGTATAATTCTCAAAATCATGCTACTTTGAGTTTAGCCGCATTGGACCTGGTTTGTATGAATGAGGTCCCTAAATCTCCGTTGATTCCAACTCCGAGGACTCCAACTCCGACCACTCCATAGCAACTAGAACATGATTTCCCATTAGATCAGAATTTCTACCAATAGTTCCTTGGCAACGATGCTCAGTGGACTATGTCGTAAATGTTTTATATCTCTACTGGCATGTAAATGACGTGCATTGAAATAAAATGTAAATCAAACAATGATGTATGTGTTACGATCTAAATTCAAATCAGTGATGATGATCGGCATCTTGATTTGAAGTCTAATACTCTAAATTTGATGAATGTACTGAATATATATGTCAAATACTCTGATTAGGATCTTTCGAAACTACATATGTCAAATTAAATACACGTGTATAAGTGGGTTAAGTGTTTTGTTCTTAAATAAGGACTCAAATTTCAAATCTTGTCTATACCAAAAATCGATTTGTGTCTATACATAAGTAGTATCATATCAATTATAATTAAAAAAAAAATGCACATTTATAACATATAAAGATGCATATCCTTGTCGTCACATATATAGAAATTTCTCATCCAACATTATGGCTCTTCCGTTTGCTAATTTTTTCATTACATAGATAAAGTAAACTGTTCCCAGCTTCCCAGAAACACGATATAGTCTCCTTTTCTACAATGGGAATTTGTCATCATGAAATATCAGTTCTCATACGTTACATGAAATCTCCTGTGCTTTCTGGCTTACTAGTTGATCCAATTTTTGTCAAATGCATTCCTTCTCCTATAGGAAGGGTAACGGATTTAACTCCACAATTCTTTCCCTCAACAACTTCTGCTAATGATATCCCATCTTTTCTACGGTGAAAATTATTTACAACCATTGTAGACCCACTTGGATTAAGGTTTATGGTCTTGAATATTTTCAAGTGATCTTGAAATTTCCAATCAATAACTACAAAATCAATATTCTTGTATTCCTTGATCACTTCACAAGGATTTCCATAGACAAATTTGATCACGTTTTCAAGGTTATTTCCCTTAACCAAAGCTTTGCTTTTTTCCGTGTCATATATCTTCATGACCAATACAAATAAGTAGTCCACCAGTTTGCTTTGCAGCAACAGCTAGAGCTATTGTTAATGGAGTTATGCCATCTGAGGTGATTTGCACCATTAATCTAGCTCGCTTTCTAGCTGCCAAAGCTGATACAAACTCGATATATTTGGGTTCAATCAGTCTTGAGCCTTTAACATTAATTTTTTTTTTTCGATAAAATCTTTTCTAAAATGGATTGTTAATCATTACTTTAAGGACATCCGTTAACATTTTTTAATTACAAGAGAAGACTTTTGGAATGGTTAAACCTAAAATTACTTCGAGTAAATTGAAAGGACTTGGAGGGTCATACAAAGTTGGTGGACATATTTATAGCATTTGGATGGTTTTGATGCCATTAATGTATTCTTCTTACAACCAACACGTATCTTATCACATTAGGACAAGTGGTCTTTTGTAAAGAAATTGAGGGTGTGATCATTTGCATGTAGAAGAGGGGTGCAGTAATAGGATTTTTAAGGGCCAAGTTATAGTATTTATACAACAATCATAATTTATAAATATATTGAATACAAAATTATCAACTCTACTATATTTATAAATTGTCTAATTCATCATAGACATACAAAATATACAAAAAAGAATATTTTGCATAAAAATTATGTCTATTAATAATCTTTGATAGAATAAAATTAATCTATTATCATCAAATTCTAAATTCTAAATGTTGCTACAGGCGTCTTAAATTCATCTACTGTCATCAGATCATTACCAAAGAACATTTTGCATTAAAAAAGAACATTAATTTGTTGTTATAGGTGTCCTAAATTTTGAATTACTAATATTTTTTTCCTTAAGGAATGCATCAATTGTTTATGGCTTTGCTCATATTTGTTTTAGCTTTAATATAACTTAAGAATTAACCTAAAAAAACCTTAAATTTTTTTGTTTTTGTTTTTCTCAATTATATAAACTAGTCACGAATCCCACGCGTGTTAATATTTTTAGAATAGTCTCATTAAATTTATTTTTACAATTTGGACTAATTTAATAAATAGTAATGTATTTCATAATCATATTTTCATTTGTTATAGTGACAATCACAAATGTAATATATATTTTTTGTCATACCAAAATAAAAACAATATAATTTTTCTCAGGAATTCAAAAGGTTGAAAAAATATGAATTTTGTAATAAAAATTATTTATAACATTTTGTGTATTATTAAAAAGTAACTAAAATTTGGAAACTATTTTTTAGTTTTAAAAAAGCTTTTTCAAACCCTTTTTTTTTCTACCGTACAATCAAAAACACCGAGAAACGCATCAAAAAAATTTATATAATTCAACAAAACTACAATTCAAATAAAAAAGAAAGGGAAAAATAAAACTCACTTTAAAGTCAAACTCAGTCTCCCGAATATGTAGAACATTTCAAATGTAATGTGATTAAGCCAAATATTCAATGCACAATCAAATTAAAAAGTTTTACCCTATTATACATAATGATTGTAATCAAGCCAAATATTGTGTTAATATTGTCATAATCTAATCTAACATCTAATCCAACATGCAAAAAATGAATAGATAAATAAATAATTTAAAACTTGATATTGATTTTTTTTTTTCTTAAAAATCTAAAAAAAAAGTACTCTAATGAGATAAGAAAGATCAACAATACAAAATATTCATAAATGCTTAAAAACAATTACTCATGCATCTAAAAACATCATATTATAAAGATATAACAATTTGGTGCTAATTTGTTAAACAATATATTTACAAACAATGAAAGAAACTACACAAAGACCATCTTCTTTAGCTACACTAACTGTTCTTCATCATATTGTCTAAACTATCCTATTGTTTTCCAAATAAACTAAAACCTGTCAATAACACAAAATATGGAAATATTATAATATAATTTTCCCACAAATCTAGTTAATAACATTAAAAGTATTTAGTGTTGCAAATAAAATGGTAAAAAAAAAATACTTGCATTAAGAAACACATATGAGTTAATCAATAATAAGACAATGGGTGTACCAACTTCATAAAAAATCCAATAAAAATGAGAGAGAGAGAGAGAGAGAGAGATAACCTTTTTGCATGGGAAAATAAAATATGCATCAAATAGAAGAGAGTGGCAAATTTATAGTAAAAGGATGAGAATAAAAAGAGACAAAATAAAGGAAGATAAATGGGCAAAATTATATGTAAATTTAAAACCATCCTAAGAGAAATATGTATAGACAATACTTAGTTATAATAAAATTAAAGTTGATAAATTTGAAAGTTAAAACCGTCTAAAATGAATTTGTAAAGTCAATGTATCTATATTTTTAATAATGTCAAAAAAATTAAAATTAAAAAATAAATATGAAAAAAGTAATGATGTGGCAATGACGTGGAGGATGAGGTATTTTAACATGAACGTAGCAACAATAAATGCTACACTTCAGCTTTTAGATATATATAGATGTTACTCACATTCAAGAAAAACAAACTACTATTATTTTCAGCAACATCCACCTCAACATTCATATTATTATAATTCTTTTTTATATATTTTAAGGAATTATCCCTCCAACACAAATTCACATCCTCACACACTTTCAAGTTCAATCTACTATAGTCGCAATGAGATGGGAAAAAAGGACAAATTTATTTTTACTAGTTGTGACGGTTTTCAATTTTGTGTGATTGTGTTGAGATAGAGAAAATACACCATGTTCCAGGTATGTCCCCCCCCCCCCCCTCCATAGCTGGTAGGACCCACAGCTGATGGGTCACACCAACTTTTGAGAGGAAGGAAGCATACACCCGAAACATGGTATACTTCCTCATTGAGATGAGCTTTGTTTTGTTGATGATAACTAAACAATGAGGCTGGCAGCAATATTGAGGAGAAAAAGAAAAGGGCATGTACCTTAGAATGAGAATGAAGAGGAAAATGTATAGTTTTGTTTTGAAATGAGCTAACATCTATTTTATTTCGAAAGAGTAGATCATTGTCCATTGGATTAATTATAAGTCAGTAGATAATTAGAGGACTCAACTATTATTTTATTTGAGGAAAAATCTTACCTGTTAGACAAATTAAGTTTAAGTCTTTGGAACAATGGGGGGCTGGTTATAGTATTTTGAGGGGGGCTGTATCTTTTTTCTATGTATATTGTGGAGAAAATTTAAAATTTTGGGGGGCAATGGCCCCTCCAAGGACCAACGTGGCTCCACCTCTGGACTAGACAAAGTCGTGGCAATTTTGAGCACTTTCATGTGCATGTGACCAATCTGGTTGCAAAAATTCTTAGGAATGTGATTTGCTTTTTTCTACATTATTCATATATGGAAAGGAGACACTCAGCGCTGACAGACATTCCTGTAAATGACATGTGGAGGGTATTGAGTTTCTAGATATTGAGTATTGAAGCTAAGAGCAGCCATGAACTTTGGAATAACATAAAATATCCAAGAAAATTGAAGAAACTAGTATAAAGGCACTACAACAAAGTTGATTTTTTTTGGGGTCAAAACCCTTGAAAAAGGTATTAAAAGCCCTCAAAAAATTTTATTTTGAGGTTCTAAGTGATCCTTGATGACCTTCGAAACAAATTCCCTCAAGCTAAAAATTTCTACGGCTTTCATGACCCTTGAAACCGAAATTTCAATAGCCTACATGACCCTCAATACAAATACAAATGTTTTATCTTTATCGAGGAGTGGCAACCTTTGAAAATTTTAAAAGAGATAGAAAGTGCAATAACCTTTTTTTGAGGGTCTCCCAACCCTCAAAATAAGGTTTTTCTCTTTTTTTTTTTAATAAAAAAAATAAATAAATAAACCCACAGCCATGCATAGACTTTAAAGAACCACATATTAAAAAAATCTATATTATACCAAAACACAAATATCAAAGCAAAATTCAATTAGCTTTCTAAATTACTAAATCTTTCATTCTTGGAGTTTATGTAGACATTTTCACATTAACATAAATGAACTTAGTATTTTAATTAGATAAAGGGGAAGAAGAAGAAGAAGAAGAAGAAGAAGGGAAATGAATCAGCACAAGAACCTTGCATTATCAAAATCCTTATCTTAATATTATTCTATTTCAATACAAAACAACCTAATGTACTAATGTTTAAAGGGTCTCACATAAAGGATTTTGCCTTCTCCTGGTACTTCTCAATATACATCACCAACTTTCCCTTGCATTAGGAACTACAAGGAAATAGACAAACCAATTAATCGTGCACTTGTTACATGGTTGAGGTGTTTGATTGAAAATTTGTCATACAATGAACTCCATATTGACATGTGATTTTCAACATGTAACATATTTCTGAAAATTAATGCTAATTTGTATGTTACTAATTGGCAAAGGGGATTTTCGAAAACCAAAAGGGGAGCGTGGATATGATGTATACACAATTTCTACATTAATTAGCGTAAAGCCTAAGAATGAGGAATCAACATTCTTGTCATAGAAACAACCAGCTATTGCATAGAAAGAATTCAGTACAGACCATCCTAAATACAACCAGCTATCAAAGAAAAAATCAATTTAGATTCTAGAATGGAATCGAAATTTTTCATAATTAACCTCCACAAGGTGATTACAAATGATTGAGTGCTGTACCAACCTGACTAAGGTCTTAAAAAACATAGTTTCTTTAGCATTTTATACACTATAATAAGATCGACATCTGAAGTCAAATCCTGAAAAATTATAAAGCATGATATTTTAATTGAATGTGCTAACAAAACTCTATCATCACATACAATTATGGACTCTGCCAATTCAAGGTTGAATAATTTAGAGAGTGCATACCTCCTCAGTGCTGCATAAACTTCAAAAAGTTCAGTCATACATGCACCAATTGTTTCACACCTCATAAGAATTCACCTCAACAAGATCACACTGTGATACAAAAGCAATAGGAATAAGAAAAAATGCCTTTACTTTTTCTTTCTCGTTTCAAAAAATTAGGCATACAACATACATATCTACATGTTAACCGAAATGTCAAATAAAATGAATGAAATCCCCCAACTTTCAATCTAAAAGTTTATAATCAGTTTCATATAATAGAAGTTTTACCAACTTCAAGTTGGGGATATGAGATACAATACAACCAATTTAATTCCTAATAATCAAGTAAGGAAAGAGGAAGGTTTGTAAAAAAAAAAAACCTCAGAAATTCTTAAGAGTTATGAGAGTCATATCAAGAACTAGACAACATAAATTACACAAAAAAAAAAAAAAAAATCTATATGTTTTGTTCTAGTAGCTCAACTATTGTATTGACAATGTTACTAACACATCACATTGTAAGCATTCACAACACCAAACACAACTGTAACAAATATAAAATACTCAAAACTTTTTTTTTTTTATAATCTCATTTCAAGCACTAAAGGGAGATCTGAGAGGGATATAGCAAGAAAAACTTCAACAACAAAAAAAGAAGAAGACATACCTGATCAGTTGGTATGCTCACTCTTTAGTGCATAAGCATAACAATCAAACTCAGCTATGAATGGTTAGAGAGAAAAAGTATTTTTTTGCAAAAACCAATCCGAAATAACCAACCATACTGCAACAATAGTAAAAAAAAGTAATTAGTAAAATGGCTGGCTGTAATTATGCAGAATCAATTCAAGCATCAGAAGCTTAAACCAGTAGAGTTAGCCACAAAAAAAAAAAAAAAAAAAAAAAAAAAAAAAAAAAAAAAAAAAAAAAAAAAAAAAACCCACAATCGCAATCACAGCAGTATAAGCACTTATAGGTAGTGCTTCAAAAAATGCAGGAAATTCATGAAATGTTAAATGGTATAAACAAACACAGCAAAATCTCCTAGATTTAAACAAAGTTTGGATGATCCAATTAAATGATTATTTGAATTTCGTATTTCGTATTTATTAAAAAGGGGGGGGGGGGGGAGTGTAATTTACATCAATTTATTATTGATTAGATCAATTATGTAACTATAATCAACGTTTCTTGGACTCCTCAAAATCAACTAGACAATGCATATTGCATGGCAAATTGACTTATAGCAGGTGATACCAGAGCCAAAAACTCCTGTTTAATGAATATTTTAATAAATTTAGATATCCTCTGCCTCAAGACAGTCAAATTCTACCATTGGATTGATGTGACAGTGATCCTTCCTGCAAATTCAAAGCTCCTTATAATACAAGTTCAGACAATAAAGGAATGAGATATGTGGCATATTGGGTTTTGGCATACAAGTTTAGACAATTTTAGCAAGTGGTTTAAAACTTTAATCAAGAGAAACAACACAAAATACCCAAAAATTCCAGCCAATTACTACAAAAGAGAGTCCCATAAATCCCTGTGAAACATACCTTATAACACAAATCAGTACTCTGCCCCACTTTAGACATCTTCACTAGAAAAAAGGGGCCATAGAATGGATCAATTAGAAGGAAAACATAAAAGAAAGTAGCAGGATCTACCAAAAAACATCCAGGACAAACAACATAAACAAACTTCAAACAATTAAACAGAACAACTGTTCGCTCATCAAATTTGCAAGCAAAAAGCCATGTTTCATCCCACTTTATTGTTTGGAGAAGGTGCCAATTGGTCATGGTTTCTACACTAGGACAAATGAAAGTCGCTGAAAGTAAGAAATAGAAGAGAAACAGCTGCATAGAATAAAAAAAGGGATCATTTACAGGAATAACACCATCTGCAATCTGCAGCTTGCACAACTTGGTAGCAGTAATCCTTAGTGTCTTAGCTGCCTGCACAAAACAAACTTTTAATAGATTAAAATTAAATTAACAACAGGCAAAAAATCCTAAGAGTGAATGATGTATAAATTTGTGGAGCAGCTTTGGCACTGTTCCACAAGATTGCCTTGCATGCTTCTGGACTGAACCATGACAAGAATAGAGCCAAAACAAAAGAAACAGATGAGAACGTAGTGATTTAACAAATTAAAACAATTTGCAGAAACTGAGTTAGGAAGGACATGTATCCATAAAAGGAAAGAAAAAGAGAAATTGCATCACATAATCCAAAGCATGGGTGTGTGGCCACATAAAACTAAAGATTAAACTATTTTATTTATTAGGCAGGACCATTAAACAACAGAAACATTACTTCATTTAGCAAAAACAGCTCTTTGCCCATCTCAAATTGAGAATCAAAATGGAGAACTATGCTAGCAACTTCTAATGTTTATAAGGAGACTCAACTCATTTTACAAATGACTATATTATTAATAGCAAATGGATATATTCAGCGGCCTCACAAGCAATTATTACAGATGACACTTTCTGAGTCTAAGTACATTTTTGTACGGCATTAATCCATAGTAATTAATTTTAATTTTAAGTTAAAGGTATGCTTCATGAGAACTTGGAAGTCATCATTTAAATGTCAAATTGCCCATATCTGCAATCAAAATTTTAACTTAGATGGAAGGTCTTATTCCCGTTACCCACATACTCAAATGGTGACTTTTCTAACACTACAGGAAGTTTTACAAGTTTATAATGCATCAATATGATGCATTGACACCATGCCATAACTACACCGAATTAATACTTTCAGGTCAGACATAAACATCTTATCAAAAAGAAAAAAGAATGCAGGCTTTGTATTCATTGGAACAGAACAATAACAAATATAAGGGGAAAATAGCTTACCAATTCCAAGCTACATAAGTTGAAAATGAATTTATAAAATTCATAAGTTCTAGTAAACTTTATAAACAAAATAAGTGTAAAAATCTCTGCAATGTAAAGAAGCAAAACAGAGCATTGAATTGCAATGACCCAAACCAAGCAAAAATTAAATTGATACTATTGATAAACCAATGCTCATTTCCATAGGAAACCTAAAATTAACAAACATAGCAACACAAAAAAACCTCATAGATCCAACCCATACTTAAATTGATATTATTGAAATACTACACCATTAACAATTACCAACTCCTTTTTATACATTTCTTCAATATAATATGTTCAAACCTCATACATCCAACCCGTACTTCAGATTCCAAAAGACCGGTATGTAATTCCATTTCCAAAGTATCCAAACCCTAGTCCCAAATTATATTGTTGGTGAGGAAGAGAAATATCAATGGAGAGAATGAGAGAGAGAAAACAAGAGAGAATACCAAAATTCCTTTGCAAAGTTCTACTAGGTAATTTCCAAATTCCAATTTTTTCTCGAGAAACAAATAGAGAGAGAGAGAGAGAGAGAGAGAGAGAGAGAGAGAGAGACCTGTAATCCAACTAAGGGGCAGAGGAAAGGGCTTTGACTATCATTGGCTGGTCGTCGTCGGAGATAGGATGAGCTCTGAGAGAGAGGGAGAGAGACTTTTCTAAGATTTCTCATTTAGTTTGGAGGATGGTTGAAAAAAATGAAAATGAGTTTTCAAAGAGAGTAAGCAAAGACTTTATTCGAAAAATGGTTTTCTAAGTTTGAGAGAGAGAGAGAGAGAGAGAGAGATGAGATTAGGGTTGAAGAATGTAAAAATTTGGAGGCAACAATTAGGCAGGATTTTAGGGGGTATTTGACAAAGTAGTTTGAGATAAGATTTTTGTAATTTTTTGTAGTTTTTGGAAATACGTGTGGATGAAAAAGTGTGTGAAAAAACGTGTAATGTTGTTTAAAATGTAAAAATGTGAGTTTCGAATCACTCACCAAACAGGCCCTTAGTGTTTTAGTGTATTTCAAGGGTTTTAATGACCATTGTAACAAGATTAGTCATATTTTAATTAGTGCACCAGTTTTTAACGTTTGTTTCAACCATTTTCATTGAACCATTGGAAAGAGTGAGTTGAAACAAGTCATGTTTTTTGTTGTGAGGCATGCAATTTGTAGTTGACTGTTGCAACATATATTGGGTTTTGGTTTTTCTTTTTTTCTTTTTTAGAATCTGTGAGTTTGCTTTACCTGTTTACCATCTGTTGTTGGGTTGTCTTTTTTTCTTTAGATTGTGTTTGCTTTACCATCTGTTGTTTAGGATTGATATTGAGCTTTGTTGTGGGCTTGCTCTGTTATAGATTTTAGTTCAAATTTTTTTTGGGCTTTTTTTTTTTTGCTTGAAAGTAGAACAAATAATTTTATTTCTTTATTTGAGGGTGTTCCTAATTTTTCTTGAGGTTGTTCTTATTTTTTTTTAAAAGGGTAAACAAATAAAAAAAATTAAATTTTTATATATAAATTTTTTTTTTCAGGTCAGGGTGTTCCTGGGAACACCCTGAGCTGTATGTGGCGCCGCCACTAGAAGAATCTTAGGCTTAACTTTCTACTTCTCTAAGTGAAAGTATTTTTTTTCCTTCTGATTGCTTGTCCTTTCTTTGCATGGCTAACCCTCTCTTTATACTAGTGTCGAAAGGCCTACAATTACCATTTTCTCCCTTTTTCCTGATTTTGTCGTTAACCCTTGGAATGGGATCTCTGCATGGTTATTTCTCATTTTCATTCTTGTTTCCTTTTCTTGGGAACTTACTCTTTGAAAGTAACTTAACTTTTTCTTCTTTTCATGCTTAAAAGTAATATTGATTTATGAGAATGTGGGGGTTTATTCTGTTGGGCTATGTGAAGCCCAGTTTGTGTTTGATTTAGATTATGACTCGACCTAATATAAAAGTGTTATCGTTTTTATCCCATTGTGAATCCGATGTGCGTGATTTAAAATTGTTGTTTCAGATTAGGGTTTTTGGTTGTGTTGTTTTGAGAGAGAAACACTGAATTGCTACCGCTTTTAATTATGTGTAGCTATTGTTGTTAGCTGCGTAGCTCACTCTAAAGACTGAGCTGTAATCTAAACTTTTTTTTCTTAAAGTAATTTAGTAAATGTTGTTAAGTCCCCCCCCCCCCCCAATGTCTAGTACAAATCTACAATGTCTTCTTCTGCTAGAAAGAAGATTTAAGTTCAAAAATGCAGCTGGAAATAGGTCAGACCCAGGATGGGAGCATGCGATTGAAATAAATAGTGCTTCATGGTGGGTTCAATGTAATTATTGATCATAAGAGACTTTAAAAGGGAAGGAGAGATTGTATAGTATAGAAGAGGGTAAAAAAATGATGACGATTTAGTTGAAGTATAACAACCACGTTCGTCAAAAGGAAGGTCACCTGCATAGGCTCCATGGGTAAGTTTGTTACCAAAAAAAGCAAGTAACAATAAATCAAATGTAAAGAAAAGGAGACCATGATAAAGCAATCCAACACTCAATATTACACTCAACGGTGGAATTTTCAAAATATGAATCTTATAACAATGAATGATGTTTAGGGAAGTTCTTGTTGACATGAAATATGAGTTTGGTGAACGTGTGGCTTTCAATGCCTTGCTCCCTAACCAATGGATAACTGATGAGGTTAGTGTATGAAATCTAAATACATTTTTATATATTTGTGTCTTTTAATTATACACTAATTATAACAATTATGTTGTATTTAGATTATTAACTTGGTCACTTGCAAGATGACGAAAGAGAAAAGGTTTTCAAAAATACATGCATGTTATTTGCCAACGCATTTTTCAGTAAGTTGCATTATATTTTAGGTTGTGCTTATAGTGTTTAATTAATACATTATTTTTTTTTCTTTTATATATGTTTTGGGCTGTTCTTATAGTGTTTTATTAATACCTTTTTTTTTTTTTCTTTTTATATGTTTGTAGCAAAGAATGATGTATGAAGATGGCAATCCCACACTTTCATGGTTTAAAAAGTCATTTAGGGAAAATGACAAGTATATGTCAAAATTGGTGAATTGTAAATAGATAATTTTACTTAATACACACATGTATATTACACTAATACATGCTAATACATTGTTCATTTGTACTCGTAGATTTTTATCCCTATAAATGACAATGATAGTCACCGGTACTTATGTGTTGTTGAATTAATACCAAATAAATGTATATATATACTGGACTCTTTGCCAAGCACAACTAAGCAAGACATTCAAAAAAAAAAAAAACGTGAAAACTGTGGTATTGTTTCTTTATCTCTCTACTTAGTAATAATTTTTTTATTTGATTTTGTTAAGCTTTTTACTAAAGATTTGCTTTGAATTTCAACTTCTCAATAGGTAACAGGCCTTGATAAATTATTTAGTTATTTGGAGAAAGACAACTATACTGATAGTATAACCAAATTTGCATTGAAATCACCCCCTCGAATCCTAAACAAAATAATGGGTAAGTGTTAGTTATACTTGATCTTAGCCAAAAGGCCGAGAAAGTGTTAGTTATACTAGTACATATGGATAAGTGTTGTGGGCATGTTTCAAATTTTACAATTTTAACCTTTTTCATATTTTAGGTACGATTGCAGCATGTATGTTATTAAACACATATGTACAAATATTTTCAACTCCCATTTGCCCTTTCTGGTAATATATTTCTTGGAAGTAATTACAAGTTTTTACATAATTTGTTTAAACTTCTTAATTACATGTCTAATTATTTGTAGGAGGGCGAGTCGGAACGTTTTTGATATAAGTTGGCAGCAAATCTAGTGCTTTCAAAGGATAATGAACAACGTTCCAATATTATTGATAGGGCTAAAAAAATTCCACTAAAGGATTACTTTCTGTCACTCAAATGACAGTGATTTGTATAAAAGAATGAATGGGAGACTGAAATTTTATTTTTTATGATCACAAATGTATGTGTTCTGCGCATGCATTCTGCTTCATTGTTGAGGCACTCATTCTTTTTAAAGTTGCGTTGTTGAAAATTAAATTTGTGACAAGAATTGGAAAATAAATTTGTGGGATACAACCAATTATGCAAGATATATATCCTTCTCCTCCTCTCCCTCTCTGCATCTCTCGTGTGTAATCCATTCACTGGATGTGGAGTAGAATGATAACAGTTCATTTGGATGCAAACTATAGAAGGTGCTTTATAGTGCAAGAAAGTAGAAAGTATTCAAAGTGGTTATTAGGCAGTGTTTTATGGAAGTGATAACAGTCTTTTAGGTCCTCTATTTTCATTTCGCAGGAATTGCTTTGGTTTGAGGAGTGCTTGCAACTTACTAGTGATTTTTTCGGCATCATCAGTTGGCGCCGTCTGTGGGAAACTGAGAATCTTTCGATTTCTTCAGCCTCGCTCTATTCCTGAGACAAAGAGTTGCATGGTACTCACCCGATCGATGGAAACAAACAACAATCAAGGTGACGAACCGCACGCCACAGCTCTAGAGAGGCAGGTCCAAACGCTTGTAGTGGCGGTTGAGCGCCTCACCAAGCAGAATCATGATTTGGAAGAACAGTTGCGACAAAGGACCGCACACCCAAGTGCACCAGAGGAAGACCAGGAGGGTGCTAGTCCGGAAGGAAAAAACGCAGAAGGACCTGAGGGCAGCAACGCTCCAACTAGACCGGAGCGACAAGAAACCAACCAACCATCCGTCTCGGACACCTTGTCGACCCACATTGCAGCTGAGATGTAGGAGATGAGGGAACATATGGACGTAGTGATGAACGCCCTTAGAGGACGAGTATCCAGCAACCTGGACGACCTAGTCCACAGGACGGATTCGCCTTTCACAGCGCTCGTGAATTCGTGCCCTCTCCCTCCAAAGTTTCGCATGCCACACGTGGAGAATTACGACGGATCCAAGGACCCGTTGAACCACTTGGAATCCTTCAGAACCCTAATGCATCTTTAGGGCGTACCGGACAAAATCATGTGCAGGGATTTTCTCACCACCATGAAAGGGCCTGCGAGGGATTGGAACAGTAGGCTGACGCCTAATTCCATCGGCACTTTTAAGGAACTAGGCGCACAGTTCGTATCACACTTTATTGGAAGTCATCGACACAAGAGGTCTACTGCATGTATACTGAGTATTAAGCAACGAGAAGACGAGACATTAAGGTCATATATAGCCCGCTTTAACAAGGAATCCCTCTCGATAAACGAGGCAGATGACAAGATACTTGTGGCAGCATTCACGAACGGGCTACGAGAGGGTAAGTTCTTGTTCTCTCTACGCAAGAATTCTTCATATACACGTTGGAGTGAACTATAATCAAGGCCACGTCAGCCCTAATCATATAGTGTGATTTAAGGTAGCCCGAAGAACGACGGGAGAAATTATGTGCATCCATTCTACCTGTCTGTCCACTACGCAACCGTCCTCCTTGGTCATATCGCCCGTCACCCTATCGTAACAATTTTAACCATATGTGGTGGTACCGTCATGTTGGTTTTATCCCCTATCAGTTGCCCCCTCATTCCATGATACCGTCATCTCTCCCAAGCGGTCTCATGGAATGACGGTTATAATTTCTGACGGACAGGCTGGAATGCTGTCATAAATGCTCAGGGACACGTGGGGGGATTTTAATGGTTGTTTGTTGGAATCGAGGCGTCCCTTCGTTTACCGCGCCGTTCCCTCTATATATATACCACCCACCGTATTCACTTTTACACTTTTTAGAAAATTCTCTGTTCAGAGCGCAACCGTCAACCTTTTTCAGAGAGTAACTGTCTCCTTTGGAAACCGGAAAACAACGTGCTGATAACTTCTCTGTCGTGCGCTTCTCGCCGTTTGCTTGTAAGTTTTTCTCGCCGTTTGCTTGTAAGTTTTTCTCACCGTCTGCTTGTAAGTTTTTCTCACCGTCTGCTTGTAAGCTATTCTTATACAATGTTTCATTCCTTATTTTTCTTGTTGGTCCCGTCGTCGGTATAAATCTAGAGCCTTAGGCTTCCTTTACCCGTCATATATAGGTGTCAGATGTCTAGTGAGGCGTCAAGTAGTCAGTCTTATGCCCGCGAGGGAGCGGGTTACGAAGAGGTGTTCCCGTCAGGTCAACCAGACCAAGACACCTCCAGCGGGGAGAGGGAACCGTCAGCTAGCTCTCCTTTCCATGAGGAAGATGAAGGGCAGGATAGGGACGGGTCAGAGTATGACTCGACTGACAACCTAGACGGTGTCGAACCCCCGATCCAATCCGTCATTGGCCCTGACGGCTTCAGGGAGTTCGTCCTGCTCCCTTTGTGGACGGTGAATGACTTTGTGTCAACCATCAAGCCAGCGCACTTCAACACGCTGAGGCAAAAGTACCAAATACCAGACAACATATCCATCCATCTACCATTCAAAATAGAAAAATGCTATTACTACGGTCTCGAAGACGTCGGGGTCTACGAGCAAATGCTGAAAGCTGGTCTCCGTTTCCTCCTAAGTGCATTGCATCGTCGTCTCCTCCAATACTTGGGTCTGGCCGCAGATATCTCCGAACGCATGGAGGGTTTTCCTGAGCGTCGAAGTATTGTACGGTGTGATGTCCGACGGGGCCAGACGATTAACGGTGGAGGAATTTTTCCATTGCTACCGTCCGTCTGAAATCACAAAGTCAAAGGGCATGTACAGCTTTGTGCTGAGGAGTCCGGTACTTAGGCTGGTGTCCGAGACCCCGGACTCAAATCATAACTGGAAGGGTCGTTACTTCTTCCTTCGAGGGGACAACTGGATGAGTCGTCCAGGTGACGACAACTACATGCCGGTAGATAAAACGTGGGGGATAATGCCCCCGTCTGGTACGAGTCCGTCCACTTATCAACCGTCATCCATGTTTTATGAGTTTACTCTTAACATTTTTTTTTTTTTTTTTTTTTTGCAGCGAGGGACCGTCCACCTATCTCAACCGAATAGTTCGGCTTTCTGGAAATTTTTTTTCAAAAGACTAAGTTGTCTGAAAGGACCTGGTCGAAGCTCGTCACATTGGATACGTTACATTGGTACTGTGACGATCCTGAACCTACATCCGTCACCCGCCGATACGACGCAGGTGTACGCAAATGTAAGTTCTGGAATCCTTCCGTCGATTTTTGGCTTTATGCAGTTCCTTTTTTAACCGTCTTCTTTTGTAGAAATGGACGACGCCAAGAGACGGGCTATCATTAAATAGCAGGTGGCGAAAAAGAAGCAAAGGGACGACGCTTCAAAGAAGGATCCGTCACAGACGGCCCCAAAAAGACCATCTTCTGAGAGATGGGACCGTCACTCCAAAAAACAGAAACTTGTGACGGGTCTACCTGCCGGTCAGGGGTCCGGCATGGTGAAACCGCCTCCCAAGCTTGGGATTGGCAAGGGTAAGGGCCTGATGACCAACCCGGACCCCGTAAAGGAGAAGCCCCCCGTCCTGCTTCGTGAAGACCCCCAATACGCTCTCCGTCGTATTGGTTCCATTATATCTGACGAGGACTACGAAGACCTTGGAAATCACGCCACCGAAACCATGGGTGAGACATGTCTGTACAGCTTAGCTCAGGTTAGTGTCCGTCATAGGCTCATTTGGTCATTTTGTCTCTGTCTCGTTCCTTTCCGCCTTGAACTCATTTCTATCCAAACTGATGCAGGGTGTGCTGATGGCCAAGGGCTTGTCAGACCATTGCCTGGCCCAGGAGAGAGCCCTTGAACGAGTACGTGCAAAGGCTAAGGCGACGGCAGAAGAATTGGACGAGTTGAAGTTATGGAGGATCCGTCATGAGCAGAAGCTGACGCTCTCCGAACAGGCTCGGGAGAACTTAGAAAAGGAGGTGGAGCTGCTCAGGGAGACGGTGAAAGCTCATGACGACAATATCCGTCAAGCTAAGGTTGATGCCGTCAGAGAGTATCGTGACTCCGACGCGCTTCTGATGGAGCTCGGTTCTTCTTTTAGCGACGGGTTCGATGACTGCATCCGTCAGGTGAAGGCATCATTCCCTGACCTGGACTTGGCTCACATAACCATAGATGCTGAGGCCCGAACCCCTGGTCACCCTGTCAACTCTGAAGGGACGGAGGAACTCTTTGGCGAGGTTCCAGGTGATGACGGGGTCGCTAAAGCCGCCGAAGAAGCCACCGTCGTCGAGTTTCACCAGCCATTACCTGAAGGCCCTGAAGAGACCGTCACAATTAATGACTGATGTAAATTATGGTCATAGGAAACAACTTTATTTTTTGTCTTTTATTTAAGTTTTTCAACCAAGTATCAGACTTTTTATTATTGAACTCGATTGTATCTGTATATTTCGGACTATCCGTCCACTTTCATTGAATTTTCGCTTTTTTATTTGGCCTACTTGTATGCTCTTAGTTGATCCGTCCATGGTATGGACTTAGCACATTTCGATGTTCTTTGTGTGATCCGTCCACTTTGTGGACGTACAATCTTTCACCTTTGGGAGGATTCGTCCACTTCGTGGATTAGTAGAGTTTCATCCTTTGGATGATTCCGTCCACTTTGTGGATTCGTAGGGTTTTCATCCCTTGGATGATCCATCCACTTTGTGGACTAGTGGAGTTTTCATCCTTCGGATGATCCGTCCACTCGTGGACTCGTAGAGTTTTCATCCTTTGGATTAATTCGTCCACTTTGTGGACTCGTAGAATTTTCATCCTTTGGATGATCCGTCCACTTTGTGGACTTCGTAGACTCTTCACCCTTTGGATGATCCGTCCACTTTGTGGACCTGTAGGTTTTCATCCCATTGGGATGATCCGTCCACTTTGTGGACTTGTAGACTCTTCTCCCTTTGGGTGATCCGTCCACTTTGTGGACTTGTAGGTTTCATCCCTTTGGGATGATCCGTCCACTTTGTCGATTTGTAGACTCTTCACCCTTTGGGTGATCCGTCCACTTTGTGGACTTGTAGGTTTTCATCCCTTTGGGATGATCCGTCCACTTTGTGGATTTGTAGGTTTTCATCCCTTTGGGTTGATCCATCCACTTTGTGGACCTGTAGGTTTTCATCCCTTTGGGATGATCCGTCCACTTTGTGGACTTGTAGAATTTTCAACACCATGCAATTCATATTTTCTCAATAAAAATTCCTCTCACTATATCAGTTTAACAGACCAAATTGTTTATGGAAAAAACTTGGGTTCTAATAAGTAAAAACTATGAATGTTTAAAATTAAACCGAAAATAAGGTGGTAAACATTGTCCTATGACTGCCGCACTACTGGTAGTACTTCTTTAGGTGCTCCGTGTTCTAGGGATGGCCCAACTTTCTTCCGTCTAACGTCTCCAAGTAGTACGTTCTTTTCCTATGCCATGAGATAATTCTGTATGGGCCTTCCCAGTTAGGACCCAGCTTACCATGGGATGCATCCTTCGTCGCGCCAAGCACTTTTTGTAATACCAGATCTCCCACCTTGAAGTCCCGATGCCGGACCTTGGAGTTGTAGTGTTTTGCCATCATGTCTTGGTACCACGCCAGTCTCTGTGCTGCTGCTGCCCTGACCTCATCCATAAGGTCAAGCTCTAGACGCAACGCTTGATTATTCTTGCTCTCATCATAGCTTTCCACGCGGTAGCTCGTTAGTCCCACTTCTGCCGGTATGAGGGCCTTAGTACCATACGCCAATCGAAATGGTGTCTCCCCGGTTGGTGTTCTTGCTGTTGTCCTATATGCCCAGAGTACACTTGGTAGTTCGTCCGGCCATATGCCTTTTGCCCCCTCGAACCGGGTTTTGATAATCTTTAACAAGGACCGGTTCGTGACCTCAACTTGACCGTTGGCCTGAGGGTGCGCGGGTGACGAGTAGTGATTCTTGATTCCCAACTAAGAACAGAAGTCTCGGAATGCATCGTTGTCGAATTGCTTCCCATTGTCTGAAACGAGCACTCTTAGGATCCCATATCGGCAAATTATACTTTTCCATACAAAGGCGCGAATGTTTTTCTCCGTGATAGTAGCAAGAGCTTCTGCTTCCACCCACTTGGTGAAGTAGTCAATACCAACCACTAAGAACTTCAGTTGTCTTGCTGCTATTGGAAATGGACCCATGATGTCCAATCCCCATTGTGCGAACGGCCATGGAGCCATCATAGGTGTGAGCTCCTCCGTTGGCCGTCTAATGAGATTGCCAAACCATTGAAACTTATCGCAAGCTCTAACATACATATGGGCATCCTTTTGCATTGTCGGCCAGTAATATCCTGTTCGGAGTAGCTTGTGCACCAGAGACCTTGATCCCGAGTGGTTTCCACAAACTCCTTCATGAACTTCCCTCATCACGTAGTCAGCTTCCTCACGGCCAAGGCATCTTAGATATGGTCGGGAGAATCCTCTTTTGTAGAGTACGTCTTTAATCAAGATGAATCGGGCAGCCTTAACCTTCAATTTCCTTGCTTCTTCTTTACTATTTGGCAACTTGCCGTTCTTGAGGTACGTCACGATTGGAGCCGTCCAGTCATCTTTGGTGCCTACTTCCTGCATTCGAACGTTATCTAATAACAATGAATGTTGGACGAAGGACAATACCTGTTCTGGGGTGATCATAGGTTCGGTCGAAGCAGCCTTTGCGAGTCGGTCCGCCTCTACAAAAAGGATTCTCCCGACCATATCTAATATGCCTTGGCCATGAGGAAGCTGACTACGTGATGAGGAAAGTTCATGAAGGAGTTTGTGGAAACCACTCGAGATCAAGGTCTCTGGTGCACAAGCTACTCCGAACAGGATATTACTGGCCGACAATGCAAAAGGATGCCCATATGTATGTTAGAGCCTGCGATAAGTGTCAACGGTTTGGCAATCTCATTAGACGGCCAACGGAGGAGCTCACACCTATGACGGCTCCGTGGCCGTTCGCACAATGGGGATTGGACATCATGGGTCCATTTCCAATAGCAGCAAGACAACTAAAGTTCTTAGTGGTTGGTATTGACTACTTCACCAAGTGGGTGGAAGCAGAAGCTCTTGCTACTATCACGGAGAAAAACATTCGCGCCTTTGTATGGAAAAGTATAATTTGCCGATATGGGATCCCAAGAGTGCTCGTTTCAGACAACGGGAAGCAATTCGACAATGATGCATTCCGAGACTTCTGTTCTCAGCTGGGAATCAAGAATCACTACTCGTCACCCGCGCACCCTCAGGCCAACGGTCAAGTTGAGGTCACGAACCAGTCCTTGTTAAAGATTATCAAGACCCGGCTCGAGGGGCAAAAGGCATATGGCCGGACGAACTACCAAGTGTACTCTGGGCATATAGGACAACAGCAAGAACACCAACCGGGGAGACACCATTTCGATTGGCATATGGTACTGAGGCCCTCATACCGGCAGAAGTGGGACTAACGAGCTACCGCGTGGAAAGCTATGACGAGAGCAAGAATAATGAAGCGTTACGTCTAGAGCTTGACCTTGTGGATGAGGTCAGGGCAGCAGTAGTACAGAGACTGGCGCGGTACCAAGACATGATGGCAAAACACTACGACTCCAAGGTCCGGCATCGGGACTTCAAGGTGGGAGATCTGGTATTACGAAAAGTGCTTGGCGCGACAAAGGATGCATCCCATGGTAAGTTGGGTCCTAACTGGGAAGGCCTATACAGAATTATCTCATGGCATAGGAAAGGAACGTACTACTTGGAGACGTTAGACGGAAGAAAGTTGGGCCATCCCTAGAACACGGAGCACCTAAAGAAGTACTACCAGTAGTGCGGCAGTCATAGGACAATGTTTACCACCTTATTTTCGGTTTAATTTTAAACATTCATAGTTTTTACTTATTAGAACCCAAGTTTTTTCCATAAACAATTTGGTCTGTTGAACTGATATAGTGAGAGGAATTTTTATTGAGAAAATATGAATTGCATGGTGTTGAATAGTCTACGAAGTCCACAAAGTGGACGGATCATCCAAAGGATGAAAATTCTACGAGTCCACAAACTGGACGAATCATCCAAAGGATGAAAACTCTACGAGTCCACGAGTGGACGGATCATCCGAAGGATGAAAACTCCGCTAGTCCACAAAGTGGACGGATCATCCAAGGAATGAAAACCCTACGAGTCCACAAAGTGGACGGAATCATCCAAAGGATGAAACTCTACTAATCCACGAAGTGGACGAATCCTCCCAAAGGTGAAAGATTGTACGTCCACAAAGTGGACAGATCACACAAAGAACATCGAAATGTGCTAAGTCCATACCATGGACGGATCAACTAAGAGCATACAAGTAGGCCAAATAAAAAAGCGAAAATTCGATGAAAGTGGACGGATAGTCCAAAATATACAAATACAATCGAGTTCAATAATAAAAAGTCTGATACTTGGTTGAAAAACTTAAATAAAAGACAAAAAATAAAGTTGTTTCCTATGACCATAATTTACATCAGTCATTAATTGTGACGGTCTCTTCAGGGCCTTCAGGCAATGGCTGGTGAGACTCGACGACGGTGGCTTCTTCGGCGGCTTTAGCGACCCCGTCATCACCTGGAACCTCGCCAAAGAGTTCCTCTGTCCCTTCAGAGTCGACAGGGTGAGCAGGGGTTCGGGCCTCGGCATCTATGGTTATGTGAGCCAAGTCCAGGTCAGGGAATAATGCCTTCACCTGACGGATGCAGTCATCGAACTTGTCGCTAAAAGAAGAACCGAGCTCCATCAGAAGCGCGTCGGAGTCACGATACTCTCTGACGGCATCAACCTTAGCTTGACGGATATTGTCGTCATGAGCTTTCACCGTCTCCCTGAGCAGCTCCACCTCCTTTTCTAAGTTCTCCCGAGCCTGCTCGGAGAGCCTCAGCTTCTGCTCATGACGGATCCTCCATAACTTCAGCTCGTCCAATTCTTCTGCCGTCGCCTTGGCCTTTGCACGTACTCGTTCAAGGGCTCTCTCCTGGGCCAGGCAACGGTCTGACAAGCCCTTGGCCATCAGCACACCCTGCATCAGTTCGGATAGAAATGAGTTCAAGGCGGAAAGGAACGAGACGGAGACAAAATGAACAAATGAGCCTATGACGGACACTAACCTGAGCTAAGCTGTACAGACATGTCTCACCCATGGTTTCGGTGGCGTGATTTCCAAGGTCTTCGTAGTCCTCGTCAGATATAATAGAACCAATACGACGGAGAGCGTATTGGGGGTCTTCACGAAGCAGGACGGGGGGCTTCTCCTTTACGGGGTCCGGGTTGGTCATCAGGACCTTACCCTTGCCAATCCCAAGCTTGGGAGGCAGTTTCACCATGTCGGACCCCTGACCAGCAGGTAGACCCGTCACAAGTTTCTGTTTTTTGGAGTGACGATCCCATCTCTCAGAAGATGGTCTTTTTGGGGCCGTCTGTGACGGATCCTTATTTGAAGCGTCATCCCCTTGCTTCTTTTTCGCCGCCTACTATTTAATGATAGCCCGTCTCCTGGTGTCGTCCATTTCTACAAAAGAAGACGGTTAAAAGAGGAACTACATAAAGCCAAAAATCGACGGAAGGATTCCAGAACTTACGTTTGCGTACACCTGCATCGTATCGGCGGGCGACGGATGTAGGTTCAGGACCGTCACAGTACCAATGTAACGTATCCAATGTGACGAGCTTCGACCAGGTCCTTTCAGACAACTTAGTCTTTTGAAAAATTTTCTCCAGAAAGCCGAACTGTTCGGTTGAGATAGGTGGACGGTCCCTCGCTGCAAAAAAAAAAAAAAAGTTAAGAGTAAACTCATAAAACTTGGATGACGGTTGATAAGTGGACGGACTCGTACCAGACGGGGGCATTATCCCCCACGTTTTATCTACCGGCATGTAGTCGTCGTCACCTGGACGACTCATCCAGTTGTCCCCTCGAAGGAAGAAGTAACGACCCTGCTAGTTACGATTTGAGTCTGGGGTCTCGGACACCAGCCTAAGTACCAGACTCCTCGGCACAAAGCTATACATGCCTTTTGACTTTGTGATTTCAGACGGACGGTAGCAATGGAAAAATTCCTCCACCATTAACCGTCTGGCCCCGTCGGACATCACACCGTACAATACTTCGACGCTCAGGAAAACCCTCCATGCGTTCGAAGATATTTGGGTGACGGCCAGACCCAAGTATTGGAGGAGATGACGATGCAATGCACTTAGGGGGAAACGGAGACCAGCTTTCAGCATTTGCTCGTAGACCCCAATGTCTTCGAGACCGTAGTAATAGCATTTTTCTGTTTTGAATGGTAGACGAATGGATATGTTGTTTGGGTATTTGGTACTTTTGCCTCAGCGTGTTGAAGTGCGCTGGCTTGATGGTTGACACAAAGTCATTCACCGTCCACAAAGGGAGCAGGATGAACTCCCTGAAGCCGTCAGGGCCAATGACGGATTGGATCAGGGGGTCGACACCGTCTAGGTTGTCAGTCGAGTCATACTCTGACCCGTCCCTATCCTGCCCTTCATCTTCCTCATGGGAAGGAGAGCTAGCTGACGGTTCCCTCTCCCCGCTGGAGGTGTCTTGGTCTGCTTGACCTGACGGGAACACCTCTTCGTAACCCGCTCCCTCGTGGGCATAAGACTGACTACTTGACGCCTCACTAGACATCTGACACCTACATATGACGGGTAAAGGAAGCTTAAGGCTCTAGATTTATACCGACGACGGGACCAACAAGAAAAATAAGGAATGAAACATTGTATAAGAATAGCTTACAAGCAAACGGTGAGAAAAACTTACAAGCAGACGGCGAGAAGCGCACGACGGAGAAGTTATCAGCACGTTGTTTTCCGGTTTCCAAAGGAGACGGTTACTCTCTGAAAAAGGTTAACGGTTGCGCTCTGAACAGAGAATTTTCTAAAAAGTGTAAAAGTGAATACGGTGGGTGGTATATATATAGAGGGAACGGCGCGGTAAACGAAGGGACGCCTCGATTCCAGCAAACAACCATTAAAATCCCCCCACGTGTCCCTGAGCATTTATGACAGCATTCCAGCCTGTCCGTCAGAAATTATAACCGTCATTCCATGAGACCGCTTGGGAGAGATGACGGTATCATGGAATGAGGGGGCAACTGATAGGGGATAAAACCAACATGACGGTACCACCACATATGGTTAAAATCATTACGATAGGGTGACGGGCGATATGACCAAGGAAGACGGATGCGTAGTGGACGGACAGGTAGAATGGATGCACATAATTTCTCCCGTCGTTCTCCGGGCTACCTCAAATCACACTATATGATTAGGGCTGACGTGGCCTTGATTATAGTTCACTCTAACGTGTATATGAAGAATTCTTGCGCTACACGTTAAGCCTTGATTGAAAATTCATATAAGGAAAAGAACTCTAAGAGATACAAAATTCCACAAGTCACTCTCCTAGAAGGAAAGGATTTCTTCACCAAGGCGAGAATCTCGGCCCTACGCTACTATATATACTCCAAAACCCTCACAAAGCAAGGTACGCACAATTTCTCTAAAGCTGATACTCTCTAGCATTGTTGAGCTCTCTTATGACTTAACATTTGGAGGGTTTTTGGCCGGCACCACACCGGTGCTCTCTTTTAGGTCCTCTATTTTCTTTTCGCAGGAATTGCTTTGGTTTGAGGAGTGCTTGCAACTTACTGGTGATTTTTTCGGCATCATCAATAGACACCCCAAAAAAATTGGCAGATTTTCATTCTAATTACATATAGTCTGCTAATATTTTATCCTCTTTATTTATTTATTCATGTTTAAAGAATAACAGGTAATGCTACTCGAATTCAAAAATAAGTGAAAACCATAGCCACTCAAATCCAAAAACACTTCAGGCGTATTTGTTACATAATCTCAAACTCGCATTTTTACATTTTAAACAATTTTACATATATTTCCATACACTTTTTCACCCACACAAATTTTTAAAAATTACAAAAATTTCATCTCAAACTACTCTACCAAACACCCATTCATATTTCGTCTAGTAAATATTCCATCGACAACAAGATTGATGGTGCAGACTTCATTAATGGAAACTGTGGGCCCCTTTTTTATAGTTCCTTTTGCCCAAGTCCAATATAGAGCAATGAGCCTGTTGGGAGCTGAAGAAGAGATATTGAGTAAAGGAGAATGGGCTTGGTTTCACCGCGACCAAATAAAATCATTCTACTGGACCATCTGTCTAAATCAAACTCAAGACACAATAATGTGTGTGTGTGTGTGTGGAGGGACTAAGAGTACTATTAGAGAGAATAAACACTTCAATGAGCTTTATATATTTAGCCTTAGAATCCAGATACACGTTCCCATGGAGAGAGCCACAAAGCTCTTGAACCCCAAACTTCATAGAATTAAGTAGGTCTTAGGACACTACAAGACTTGTGAAATCTTAGATCAATGTGGAGCTCCCAAGTGTTTGTACTACAAAAATGAATTTTCTATTTCTACAGTGCTTCTTTCGAAGGATCATCTTAGGCTTAACTTTCTATTTCTCTTTGAGTGAAAGTGCTTTTTCCTTCTGATTGCTTGTCCTTTCTTTGCATGGCTAACCCTCTTTTTATATTGGTGTCAAAACTCAAAAGGCCTACAATTACCATTTTCTCCCTTTTTCTTAGTTCTGTTGTTAACCCTTAGAATGGGATTTCTGCATGGTTATTTCTCATTTTCGTTCTTGTTTCCTTTTCTTGGGAACTTACTCGTTGAAAGCACCTTAACTCTTTCTTCTTTTCATGCTTAAAAGTAATATTGATTTATGAGAAAGTGGGGATTTATTTTGTTGGGTTATGAGGAGCCCAATTTGTGTTTGATTTGGATTATAACTCGACCCGATATAAAAGTGCTATCATTTTTAGCCCATTGTGAATTCGATGTGCGGGATTTAAAATTATTGTTTCAGATTAGGGTTTCTGGTTGTCTTATTTTGAGAGAGAAACAATGTACTGCTACTTCTTTTAATTATGTGTAGCTGTTGTTGTTAGCTACTTAGCTCACTCTAAAGACTGAGTTGTAATCTAAACTTTTTTTTTCTTAAAGTAATTTAGTAAATGTTGTTAAGCCCCCCCCCCCCCTATTGTCCAATAAAAATCCATAATGTCTTCTTCTACTTGAAAGAAGATTTAAGTTCAAAAATGCAGCTAGAAATAGGTCAAACCCAGGATGGGAGCATGCGGTTGAAATAAATAGTGCTACAAGGTGGATTAAGGTTCTTGAGCAAGCACCTGCGTACACTGCTAGAGGCTTGCGTACGCATGCTCATGACATTCGTGCATGGGACTTGTTCAACAAACCTAACCCAAAAACCGAAACAAAAAATAGAGCTCAAACACAAAAACCCTAATTTTAACAACCTAACATGCTCAGAACATAAACAAAACTATATACTAACCTAGGAAAACATGCATAAACATAAACCAAGCCAAAAAAACAAGATTAAAACATAAAAGGAAAAATAGAAAATAAAAAGAAAAGGTTGAAACTTGATACCTCAAAAAGGAGTTCTCAAACTTTGATTTTAACTGTTCCCCTCAGTCAAATCTATCATAGTCAATAATCACGTGATTAATAATCTTAAACTCAAATGAATGGGGCCAGAAAAGGTCCCAATCAAAAAAAATTAACTTGAGAGTGTTTTGTGAAAAACTCTCTTTTGATTCACTATTTTCTAATGAATCTTAGGTTTTTCCCGTGAGATTTTTTTGTGTCTAAAAATGTACCATGTAAGGCTTTTTATAGTGGAAAAAATGGGGTTTGGAATGGCTCTCATACGATGTGGGATTCATTCTAAATCTCAGCTATTATTGCAGAAAACTTGCATTTTTCATGCTTTTCAAACCCTAGTTGCTTACATAAGAATGTGCCTATGTACGCATGTTTTGGTCCACGTACGCGGGCCGATGGCCACTTTGGTCATTTAATTTTCAAAAATAGATTTTTGCTCATTTTAAAGGTTATATTTTCCATTTTAACACTTCTCAAGTCAATTTGATATCTAATTGGGTTCTAAACTGGCCTTGGACCTTAAAGTTTGAGCATCGTTAAGGAACGAGGGCCCGAGTCGTAAGGGGTACAAAATGCAGTGTTTACAACAGGAATGTTAGTTTTGGGACTTGTAACAGACGCCGGATGTTGTCTGGCGGCGACCTTCCCCAAGGCATTACTGAGACACCTTGGAGCGAGCTCTGAGCAACATCAGACCCTGAGACTGAGATAGTCCTTGATTACTTTGGTTGAGCAGTATGGACTGAGCCCGATGAATGACCTTTATACGACCTTCAGCCCATGGACCATCTAACGATGGGCCGATGACTGTACACACAAATTATTGATTAGTGAATTCATGTGTACCTAATTGTTGCGGGAAGCTGGCCTAGTAAGAAGAATAGTGACACGTATGATTAAGAAATTAATATTTTATTCCGCCATTTGCCACATGGGATATTTCCATTAGGGAACTGACGGTAGGGACTGAAATGGATGGTATTTTTCAAAATAGGGACTAAATGTGGTAAAAATAAAAAGTAATGACCAAAATGGGAATTATGTCAAAATGTAGGGACAAAAAATGCATTTCCGCCTATAAATTAAGCACATTTTCACAACAACATATAAGACCCACACATGAATAGTTATCTCATTAGAGAGATTCAATTTTACATGGATAGGTATCTTATTAGTTATTATGTATGTTTTGGGACAGATTTTTTTTTTTTTTTTTGGATAATTTAATTATCAAACGTGGAGAATGAGATATTTGGACTTTGATTTTCATACAAAAGGAGACAATATAATCTGGGTAAAATGGCAAAATACCACTTATTTTCAAAATATTTAGCAAATTGGCATTGTTTCCAAATTATTTGGCAAAATACTACTCTTTTGGAACTCAATATTGTGAAAATCGAATTCTGTGTAGAACTCGATATTACCAATATCGAGTAATATCGAGTTCCATGGGTGTTTTTCCATGGTAGCGCTTTTTTTAAATAAAAATTGCCATGTGGAACTCGATTTTAGAAAAATTGAATTCTGTACAATTTATTATTATTATTATTTAAGTGGAACTCAATAATATACTAGTATCAAGTTCTTTTCAAATTAAAGTGGAACTAAACCCATAAGCAAAAGACTCCGTGAGAGAACAGAACTTGCATTATTAGCTGCTCCTGTGAGACAAGATTACCATTTAGAAAGCAGGAAAAAAAATGATACAATAAAAGTAGGGCCAAGAAAATTGAAACTAATTTATTGTGGAAATTAAGGACAACTTGCACAAGACATTAACAACAAAAGAGACTAATGTTTTTCTCATGCTCTCTTTCTTATACAATCTGCCACACAAAGGCGTGTGTGTGTGTGTATATATATATATATATAGAGAGAGAGAGAGAGAGAGAGAGAGAGAGAGAGAGAGAGAGCAAAGGTTTACAAACTTCAACAATTAATTTCCTATGCATGTGTAAGCAAGCAGTATTGTGCATGCGGGAAGGTCAATGTCGGCAAGCTTGTTCCTACAAGAAAGTCCATAGGTTTGATATTTCAAGCCACCTATTCTATGTAGGCATGTTACAAGAATCAGCTTGTGTTCAAATTGTATGTAATTAAGGCTTGAGAAAAAGTCAAGTCATCTTCTGGCATATCACATAAATACGGTGGAGATAATAGAAATCAAACTATGAATCTTCTGGTCAAACAAAACTTATCTAAAAAAATTCTCTATTGTCAAAGCTGTTTTCACACAACTCTTTCAGGTAAAACAAAACTAACTGGAATGTTAGTTTTGGTTTTGTTTACATGGAACTCGATATCTTATTTGATTTACAAAGAAATCAATATTAGTAATAGTGAGTTTCACTTTAAATAATTGTATAAAACTCGATTTTTTTAATATCAAGTTGCATGTGGTATTTTTTATTTTAAAAAACATGCATAGAATTCGATATTGGTAATATCAAGTTCTACACAAAACTCAATTTTCATAATATTGAGTTCAAAAAAATGATCTTTCACCAAATAGTTTCAAAACAATACTATTTTGCTAAAAATTTCAAAAATAAATAAGATTCTACCGAAAATTTAACAAATAAGCAGTGTTATGCCATTTTGCCCATATAAATCTCAATGAAACCATAAAGAAAAGAAAAAACACTATCAATTAAAAAAAAAAACCGCGTATACCTATATAACCTATTGGTCCCACTATTAAATGAAATGAAATCGTACTGACTATTGAATGAATCGGCTCTAGTTTCTATTAGTTCATACTACTTTTGAAAAGAGAGTGGGAATGCATCCTGTTTCTATTAGCACTCCCTCGTTTCTTCTACAGGTCTGTAGGACGGTAAAGATCATTCAGATCTACCACGATCTGAACTGAAGAAAACACAGATCGTTTCTTCTAGTACTTGCCTTATTTCTGCAAAGTAAACACAGACGATGAACACAGTAGCAGAGCAAAAACTCAAACGCGAGGTAGGCTCTTTCTCTGTTATTTTCAAAATAATGTTGTGAAACAATTTTTTTTTTTTGGTTAAAAAAGAAGTAGAAAATACGAGAATCGCGGGGTGTTATTGTTTTCAGTAACTCAAAAATTACCGTGCAAAGACCAAAAATATGTGTTTATGTAATTAGGACAGTGGATTAAGTTTCACACCTCTCTCAATTTTGCTCCAAAAAAAAAAAAAAAAAACACACCTCTTGATCATTCTCAAAAAAAGAAAAAGAAATTTGCTCTTGGTCTCCTTGACTTAATTTTATATTTTATTTTTGTCTTATCTTTCTAACAAGCTCTGCCAGTGACTATCGGCGGAAACGAGGTGAAGAGCGGTGGTTGAAGATTCAAACAAGTTCTTGCGTAACCAAACAAATGCATGAGCATCCGCACTCGTAGGTGCAAAACTTTCCTTCTATTTTACTATACAAACCTACCTTTTTTTTATTTTGTTTGTTAATGTTGTTGTAGTAACGTTGTTTAAATTTTTTAGAAATACATGTGGAAGAAAAAGTATTGTGAAAATTTGTGTTATGTTGTTTAAATAACAAAAAGGTTGATTAAATACCAGGGTGGTCGATACCGTACTGGTACCGGCCGGTACATACCGTACCAGTCAGTGCATTGGTACCGATACACTTCTATTTTGTACCGGAAAAAATACCAGCGGTACCGACTGCGTACCGGCCAATTTCGGGCAATACCGGCGGTACAAAAAAAAGCTTTTTTTTTTTTTTTAGTTTTGTAATTTTTGAATTTTTTGAAGAGCATAATGGTAACTTATTTACATTAACTTATTAGTATTATTTGTTTTCTTAGTATGCAATGAACAACTAAGCTTTCTATTTTTTATATTGTGTGTTTGTTTTTTTTTTTTTTCCTTTTAATTGATACTAAAGTCTAAAACTATGAATAATTTATTATGAATTGAGGTAATGTTTTATGATAAACTTTTATATTTACTATAATATAAGTGAAATATTATATGCTTATAAATATGGTTCTAGAGATTTTGGTGTGTGTATATAATATATATATATATATATATATATGTAATAGTGGTAAATTTAAAACGGTACATCGGTATTGACCGGTATCCGAAATATATCGTGCTGGTGGCCAAACCGGTACAGCCTCCGGTACGGTATTGACTTTCTTGTTAAATACCCCCACACTCCACCTGAATACTCTCTCTTTCTTTTTCTTTTTCTCCTTCTTTTTCGTTCTTTCTTCCTCTGCGTTTTTTCGTCTTCTACACCTTCTTCTTCCTTTCTTCTTCTTTTGCTATTCTTTCTTTCTTCTTATTCTTTTTCATTTCTAAAAAAAAAAAAAAAAAAAAAAATTTATTTCTCTTTCTCCCCCCATCTCTCTCTATCAAACTAGTCCTCTCTTCAAACCTGGAAAAAAAAATTTCTCTCACACTTTCTCTCTCATGGCGGCGGCAAGCATTCCATGGTAGCAGTGGCTTGGGTTTTGGGTTGATTTGTATTTTGTCAAATGAGTTTTTTGGTGTTTTATTTTGAGTTGATTTTAAGTTGGATTTGTGATGATTTTTCATTAATTCTGGGTTGATTGTGTTTGGATTAAATTAATGTTATAATGAGTTGGCTATGGTGGTGGTGTTTGAATCAAGGGTGTTTACTTTTGGGTTGATTGTGGTCGTCTTCTCCTTGATATTGAAGAGAGGGTGAGAGAGAGAGAGTCTAACAAGGCAAGTGAGAGGAGAGAGAAAAAAAATCATATACAGAGTTACATATATGCATGGATCTGTAGCAATTTTAAATGTAAAGTTTTACAAAGTTATACGAGCCAAGTTTATTTGAAAAAATAATCTATATACTTTATAAAATCAAAGCTTTTAATTTTTGTTGACTTAGGATGTGTTTGGATTTGGCGTTTACGCTTTGCGTTTGCCCATTTGTGCGTTTTCAGCTTCTTCTTTTTTTTCAGTCGTAGTTGTTGACCAATTCTCCCGGGAACAATGCACCCGTGCACTGTTCACAGACCCACAAATTTCACTTTTCAGCAACTTTTTCATTAAAAATGGGTCTCGTAGTACTATTCACAAATTTAAAAATTATTTTGCTACAGTTTCCAGTTTTCAGCAATAAGTTCTATCCAAACAGACCCTTAGTTTTGGAAGTCTTACAATTTTCCACATAATTATTATTATTTTTAATTAATTACATTTTTAGTTTAACTTTTGACTTTCTACCTTAAATCTCTTTCTCCATCTTGCAAACCAAAAAAATCACTGTATGTTTGAACTGGTATGCACTAGCCGCCTCTCCCACCTCTCTCTCTCTCTCTCTCTCTCTCTCTCTCTCTCTCTCCCAAGATCCGAAGGGCAGATTGTATGGTAGAACGTAGAAGCAGGAGTAGACTTAGATTTAGGCACCTGGATCCCACTTGAAGGATTTGTTTGGCTGCTCAAGAGTTTGAATTAGAACCGCAACGATGTTATTGTAGAGGATTTTCTTTATCCGCCTTGAAACTTAAAAGCAGTCACACTAGAAATAAGATTCCTCAAGGGTCTTTTGGGTACATGACTGTTGTAAATCCAATGTCAGTAGGTAATATAAATTATTCTAATGATTTAATTGGCAAATAGGAAAAGGCATATAGAAACAATAAAGGCTATCTAGAGTTTCTTTATGCGACTAGGATTAGCAAAAGAAGAAGAATGAACAAAGGAAATCTTTCAATTTTTTGACAAAAATCTCTTAAAATTACAATTGCGAAAGACGAAATCTTTTAAGGAGATTTTTTTTTTTTTAGAAACTAGTAAGTCCATATTATTAAGATAAAACAGAAAAATCAGAAAAAAAAAAAAAATACATCCTCCAAATCACTAGGTAGTTCTTCTATCTATACATTAAAATTTGTGGATGAAACCACTCTCCTAGCTAAGGCATGAATCAACTTATTACCCTCTCTTCTAACATGCTGAAATTGACAAGCCTGCAAAGAAACCCCTTGACCGCGCGCATCCTTAATTACAGACCCATACAAAGTATTGCAACGCTCCTTTGCTTTCAAAGCCTGAACCACCTTCAAACAGTCACCCTCCACTACCACCTTGAAGATGCTTAATTCTTTAGCAAACACGACAACTCTAAGTGCAGCCAAAGCTTTAGCTGTTTCAATTGAATGAGGTAACCCAATTTTTTACTTAAGGCAGGGATGACATTACCAGTACAGTCCCTTATCACCACCCCCAGACCTGCATAACCCATTGAATCAAAAATTGTTGCATCATAATTGACTTTATAAAAATAACCTCAGGTCGAACCTAGCGAGCTGGAAGACTTCTATTTCTTGGCCTAGCCTCTTGTTTATTAGCATCCAAAAATTCGACTACCAAAGCCTTTGCTCTTTCACCGATTTCATGTGGAGGCCACATTGAGTGACTCACACGCTGACGATTCCATCTCTGCCATAAACACCACGCAATTGTAGAAAATAAGGCCACATGATACGCAAACCCTTTGCGTAGCACTTCCTCCAAAAGATCAAAGAAGCTCCTAAAACCTTTTTCTATAGTATGGGGCAAAACTGATGTCTGACTTCCACACCGCTTGAGCATGCTCACACAGCCACAGACTATGCAATGTCGTCTCTTGAAAATCCCCACACAGCTCACAAGTATCCTCAACAGGCAGGTGCCAAGCTTTCGTGTTCAGTTTTGTAGGCAGTGAATCTCTTACGGCATGCCATATAAAATGGCGAAACTTATTGGGTGTCCTGATCTTCCAAATGCCCTTCCAAACCTGCTGGAATCCCTCTAGAGAGGATGTACCTGGTTCTTGGCAGCTTGCTTCATCAATCAACATATGATAAGCACTTTTGACACTATAATTTCCATTCTGAGTTAAAGGCCAGATCAGTAGGTCTTCAACCCGCCCTTCACTAACAGGATTGAACTTTATCAGCTCCACTTCCCATGGCAAGAAGGTCCTCTCCAATAGCCTCGGATCCCATATTCTTATGCCTGGATAGAACAGATCCTTGACAAGAGTTACCATTGAATTAAGTCTAAGAGAAATAATCTTACTGTGATCTTGAGCAAGTAACCATCTATGACCCCAAACATCAATTTTACTCCCATCACCAACTCTCCATACAGCCCCTTTGTTAATTACGTCTCACGCCTATAGAATGCTCCTCCATGCATATGAGCACCGAGGATGAACATTAGCATCAAATATATTCCCAGTAGGAAAATACTTTGCACTAAATACCTTGAACACTAGCGTATCCCTTTAATGTAGCAACCTCCATACCTGTTTAGCAAGCAAGGCATTATTAAATTTCTAAATATCTCTAAAGCCTATTCCTCCCACTGATTTTGAAGAACACAGCATACTCCATTTAACCCAGTGGATTTTCTTAGCATCTCCTTGACCCCACTAGAACTTTCGATCATGGCTTCAATATCTTTGCATAGACCCACCGGTAACTTGAATACACTCATAGAGTACATGGGAATAGCTTGAACCACCGCCTTGATCATCACCTCCTTCCCAGCATGAGACAAAAACTTTTCTTCCACCTTTGCATCTTGGCCCAAATTCTTTCCTTAAGTTGGGTAAAACATACTTTCTTTCCTTGCCCAACAAAAGAGGGGAGCCCTAAATACTTCTCATAGTGTTGGATTGCCGAAACCTATAGAGATAATTTAATTGCCTCCTACATGTACACATCAGTATTTCTACTAAAAAAGAAGGTAGTCTTATTTTTATTGATCATTTACCCCGAAGCTACTTCATAATAGGATAGAAGTTCTTGTATCTTCTCACATTCCGCCAAAGTAGACCTGCAAAACAACAAGCAATCATCTGCGAAAAAAAGGTGAGTAATCTTAGGCCCCTTTTTGCAAAAGGAAAAACCTTGAATTTCCCCCTTGAAAGCCGCTCCCCTAATGATGGCATTCAACCCCTTAGCATAAAAGAGAAACAGATTGGGTGAAAGGGGATCTCCTTGTCTCAAACCTCTAGAAGGCTTAAAAAAACCTTTAGGCTCACCATTCTCCAACATGGGATAAGACACGGTTATGATACACTCCATGATCAAAGCCACCCAAGACTCTTGGAAACCCATCCGTAAGAGAATCTTTTCAAGAAACATCCATTCCACCCTGTTGTAGGCCTTACTCATATCTAATTTAAAAGCTATGAAACCTGTTTTCCCCGTACAAGTATTTTTCATATGATGGAGGGACTCAAAGGCGATAAGAATATTATCAGTAATCAATTTGTCAGCAGTAAAAGCGCTTTGAGTTTCCGAAACAATAGAATTCAGAAAAGGTTTCAGACGATTAGCAAGAACCTTACTAACAATTTTATAAATCACATTACACAAACTTATAGGTCTAAAATCAGTCACTCACTAAGGGTTTTGAACTTTAGGAATTAGAGTGATAAAAGTATGGTTAATGGATTTCAACAATGAACTAGAATTTAAACTAGACAATACCGCCTAAGAAATATCCATACCAATCTCAGTCCAATATGTTTGATAGAACAACGGGGGCATTCCATTTGGACTTGGAGCTTTCAAAGGAGCCATTTCTTTAATTGCAAACTCAACTTCTTCCATCGTATATGGTTTAGCCAAATCAGCCCTCATGTCTTCCGTCACCACACTTTGGACTCCATCCAACACACAGTCTAAATCATACGGGTTAAAGGAAGTAAACAATTCAGCAAAGTAGGCAGTAAGCATACTCGAAATCTGGTCCTCATCTTCATGCCAAGTACCCCCTGCATCCCTCAATCCCTTTACAAAGTTCCTTCACTTTCTTTGAGTTTCCGAACCATGAAAAAATTTTGTAGTTTGATCTCCACATGGCAACCACTTAAGCCAAGCCTTTGATGCCACATTTGCTCTTCTTTTGCATACAATTCGATCAGCTCTTTTTCCAGTCTCTTCACCTCATCAACAGTCCCTGATTTGACCGCCTCCTCCTCAGCCCTCCAAAGCAACTCCTCAGTCTTCTAGCATCATTATAAGGTATAATTACTTAGGTATTGTATATTAGATTTTTTAATTAAATTCAAAAAATTATTGTAAAATTATTGCAATTTGCCAAATATTCGCGTATGTTTTAGAGAGAGAAGAAGCTAAATATTATGTTGTTTTAAGGTTATTTTCTTGCATCATCATAACAAGACATCTTTTCCAACATCATTATAATAGGACAAAACTTAGGTATAATTACTTAAGTATTGTATATTAGATTATTCAATTGAATTCAAACAAATGGTTTCATTAACCAATAAACATAAACAATGTTATATTTTTTAAGGAGGATTAAATTTAATACAACTTATTCTCTAGAAAAAAAAATCAATACAATAATATATATGTTTGAAATCAATATTGAAAGCTCGGATACAAGAGCTATTTAGACCCCAAATTATTATTATTACGGCTCGGTTGATTTTACTCTAACTTAAACTAAGTGTGGAATAGAGTAGATGTAAGCAAACAAACAATAAAACTACTCTAAGCCATATTCAACAAATCACAGCAGTAAAATGAAAGCTAAAAGAGTAGGGAAGAGAGATGCAAACACAAGATAACACGCTGATGTGTTATCGAAGAGGAAACTGAAGAACTCGGCTAAAAACCTCTCTGCCACCCTCCAAGCGGTAAATCGATCCACTAGACAATAAGTTGGGATACACGAATAGCAAGAGACCCTCCAACCCTAATCTACCCAGTGCACCTAAGCCCTTCAAGCTCCTACTCCAACAAGGTTTCTTGTAACCATGTCTTATCTAGCTTTCTAGATCCTGCAATGCACCCGATTGCATCTGTCAAAACTTGGCTTCTTCCAATACTTCCTAGCAGCACCAAAACCTCACTTGACACTCTGTATGGGTGTGGTAAGTGTTTGGGATATCAACCTCTCAAGGATTTGGAAATGTAGAGGTAGAGAAGTAGATAAAAACCATAATGGATGGTGTAGAGAATTGTGGGTATGACAATCTCACACTCTCAACGGTTTGTGGCTAGGGTTGTCTCTCTGAAATGCTCTCTCATACTTTTGTGGGTAATGTGGGTATATATAGTGTGGGTGAAAGGTAAGAAAGTCACACTTAAAAGTCCTCCAGGCAGAGAGTTTCGTGGGTATCTCGTGAGAAGGCCTTACTCGCAAGACACTCGCAAAATTGACAACTTGGCACGACTTTTCAGCTTCCAGTCATGTGTTTCTCACATGCCCTTTTCGCGAGAACCCTTCTCGTGAACTTCTCGCGAACTAGTCGCGAAATGCACTGATCTTCAATTAAGTTTTAATCTTCACCAACTTAATACTAATCCCAATAAAATAAAATCCCACAAAATACAAGGAACAAATTAAAGCAAATACAACACTTTTTGTCATGAAATAAAGCCAACACAAAACATAGATGTAAATCACAACTTTACAATCTCCCCCTTTGGCTATTCTGTGACAAAACACCTTATAACAAACTCTAGACTTAAATGTGAGTTTGGGAACAATGGCAAAACTCACTCACACCTAAATCTAGAAGCTGTGATGAACTTGAAACATGTATGCCTATAACCTGAAACACTTGCACAAAATACATTAGACTCTCAAGGTAAATCAAGTGATAAAAGGACAAATATAATGTAACAAGTAAATTGCGATCAAGTAAACATGATGTGAAACATATGAGCAACTTGATCATACACCAAAACAATCATATGGAAATGACTACAATGTTCACATAACAACACAAATGATCATCCAAACATGCAACCAATAAAGCATAATAGCATAAGGATGTATGCATGTCCAACACACAACCAAAGCAAAACACAAAAAGTATTTGCATCAAGGATACAAGATCCAACAAGGGCACAAGTGTGTAGTACTCAAGATAAACTAAAAGTACTAAAAAAATGCTACAGAGCAATGAGATAAACACAAAGTACTGAATATTAAACTAGAATTTAAACCAAAGTACTTAAAGCTTTAAAAGAAAGCAATGCAAATAAGCATGTTCTAGAAACTATGGAAAAAGAAGTAACCAACTAAACCAAAAGAAGTGAACAACTAAACCACCAAAAATTAACCAATATGTCTATGAAGTGCATGTGCTATGCTATGCTCCCCTTCAAAATGTGCAACTCCCCCTCAAAACTTTCTCCCCCTTTTTGACCGAAATGGCTAAAGGAGTTAGTCTTCATCTTCCTCTAGCTTCCTTTGAATTTGATCCAATTGAGTTTGGAGAGAAGTGAACTTCATGTCGAAGCAAACGTATTGAGAGTGCATGATAGATGCAAGTCCGAATAACTTAGTGTTGATGTATTGAATGGATGACACAATGATGTCTAACTTCTCATCAAGAGCATGAGAGCTTGAGCTTGAACTAGCATGAACAACATTACTCTCTTGCTTGGTTGCCTTTCGGGTGTGACTAATGCTAGCATTGAGAGAACGGGCGTTGAGTAGATTAGGTCGTGGGTTTGGTCTCTCATCTTCCAACGGGTGAACACCTTTAAACTTTAGAATTTTTGAGATAAGGCAACTGAAGGGAAGGCAGTTCCTTGAGGCAGTCTTCTCGGCTGTTTTGCTCAAGATGTGAAAGATATGAGAGCAAATATCAATTTCTTCATTATGTACCAAGTCATGGAGAAATAAGGCTTAACCGGTACTTGAGAGAGGATAGAAGTTTTGGAACATGATTGACGTGAGCAGCCTCAATTTAGGTATTAGTGATGTAACACTCACCGCTTTTCCTTTGGAAGAGAATTCCAAGTTCTTTCCTAGAGTTTCCCGAAGAAAATCCTGCTCGGGATCAAACTCATCATACATTGGAGGCTTTGGAAACATAGGCCGGTTGATACACAGAATGTCAGCAAGATAAGTGGGTGTTATTGTGAAGTTCTTTCCTCTAACCCAACATTTCAGCTCATCTCCCTCAGTAATGGCATTTGCATAGAATTCCTTCACCATATTCTCCTACGGTTCATCAAAGCTTGAGAGAAGGAAATTCCAATCCTTGGTAACAAACCATTTTGGAATGCTCATATAGAGGATAGAGGCCTGATCAACTGTCCATTCAACTAACAAGGGGGCATCTTTGAAGTATTTCTCATAATTTTGGGATGCGGCATATGACCTAAACTTGTCAACATCATAAATCCCTGTTGATGGCCTGGTCCTTTTTGGCTTCGGGGTAAAACTGTCAAGATCTATCGTAGGTTCTTTTCCTTTGCTACTTCCCCTTTTTACAGCTGATTTCTTGAAGGGTGACATCTGCCCAAACAGACACAAGGCACAAAAACAAGAGCAAAAACACAAAGACAAAAACACAAACTTGATTAGCGTCAAGTTAGTCCAAACACATAAGCACAAAGACTTAAAACATAACATAACAATGTTAAAAACTACATGCTTTAATTGTTAAACCATGTAAACATAACCAAAATGCACAAATATAGCAACTAAGCATGTGTGGGTGCATCTAGTGTGCATGATGTGTGCATGGTGTGTGCCTAGTTGATGCATGGCGAGGCATGGTGAGGCACAGTTGGGCAAAGTGTGTAAAACACTCACCCAATGATCAAAACATGTTGAACAAGATCAATCAAGGGTAAACCCAAAGATTGGAACTCATTGGAGTCCAAATCAACTTATACATGGCACTTGTGCATTTTATCAAATACATGGAATGCAACACTACACTATACACATGAGCAACGCATGAACAGATAAACACATGCCTAAATACAAGATCAAATTGCCACAAGGGGCTAACATAGATACACACAAAACAAGAAGGACAAAGCCCAATCAATTTTTTTTTTTTTAAATCTTGCCCAAAAACATAGTTCTCAACCCCTTTTTCATAAATTCCCAATTCAAGAATCCTAAACCAAATTCTACATAATCTAAAATGAATATCTAAAAAGAATGTTAAGAAACATACCTTTGAAGAGATTTTGCAAAGATTTGGACTTCAAATTGGAGGGTTTTGAGTGAAAAATAGCTTTGGGTTGAGAGAGGTTCGAGTGAGGCCATGGTGAACTTAAGAGTGTTTTAAAAAATTAGTCACATCAGCCCTATAAAACTGAAAACACGCATTTTTCGTGGGTTAGATAGTTGCGAAATCACTCACGAAAAACACATTTGAAGCACAATATCTTTCGCGGGAAGCCTTTAGTTGCGCAGCAGTTGCGAGACAGTCATGAAAGTCTCTGTCTGATATTTGTGTTTTCTAGTTTTTGCCTTAACCCATTTTCGTGGGAAGAGCTTAGTCAAGAGCTTCTCGCGAAAATGCCTCTAGACAAGTTTTTGAAGAACAACACAAAAATGCATTTTGAACAAAGACTTAAAGCACGAAGGTATAAAAACACTTTCAAAAACATAGAAAATACTCAAAAAATCTTTTTTAGGTTTGATCGGCAAGCAATTGAGTATACACATCACATTTGAACAAATACAATCACACAAATGAAATAAGACTTCATTGAACAAAGTCTTGTATGTTGTGTCTAAGTATCAAATGTGGAATAGTCCTTAGTCTAGAGTGAAGCTTCAATGATTAATTTAATCAAGTCATACACAATTAGTACTAAGTCAAGTGAACTATCTCAATTATAGAAATGAATATATATGATCTCCCACAAGAAAATGATTACATCTCTTTGAAGCTTTTCATTTGACTTCTTTACAAATCATAACATTTGATCATTTTTGAACAATACATCTCATTTTGAGATCGATACCTGAAATTTTGGATATTTAAATTTTGTGAGTAAGCCTTTGGCTTTTTGAGGCACCATACATTTCAATACAAGTCGTTTTTCCTTTTTCCTAGTCAAATACTAGTATTTGCGATTGCTTTTGTAGCTCAATATCTCTTTTCGAGATTTGATATTTGATGAGCTATAAACAAAAACATAAAATGTGGGAAAAGATATAGGCACAAGTCTATGCATGTATCAAGACCAACAAGACTATTGACTAATCATTCATAACAAGCTTGAAGATCGATTTACAATAATCACACATAGATTTCAAGGTTTTTCCCATAAAGATAGATGTGCATACAAATCAAGCTAAGCTCGTAAATGCACTATGCCATTAGTATGAAGGTACTAGGCCAAACTCACATGTGATATACACAAAACAAGCGATCAAATTTTTTGGAGATTTTTCAATTTTTATGAGTTTTTGAATTTTTCAACACACTCAAAAACATAACAAGAAAAGTAAGATCAACAAAAAAATAAGAACAAAACATAGCTTGCAAAAGAAACATGCTATGAACCAGAAGCAATGACACAAGAAGATTTTGCATGACAAGATACATGAATCTATGACCCTAAACATCGAAAGAATTAATACATGGGTATAGGGAATAATCATGTATGAGTACCCTTCTTCACCCACACTTTGCGAGTGTTTTGGGTGAGAAGCTTGGATAGAAGGGCACGACCAACATAGCTTTCCAACCTTGGAGTGAAGCTAGCAAGGCATAGAGAGATGTTTTTCAACATTTCCATGACATCTCCAATGAGATGTCCTTCATGTTCTCCCTTAGGTTGTGTTCCCTTTGACCTCTTTTTTGAACTTTCTTGGCCACATATGGAGTCAGCTTTCTTGAGTGCATGAAGTTTGAAACAATTGGGTCTTGTGTACCCTTGAACACCACAATGATGACACACATGCTTCACTTGAGGCCCCCTTTGGTTTTTGGGTAATGACTTCCCTTTATCTTTTTGGTTTTGCAACAATGTTTCTCTTTTCTGTAGTAGGGGTCTCAGTCTCAGACTTCACTTCTTAAAGTTTCTCAATACTCTTGGCTGATACAAACCTCACTTCCTTCTTGGGTTCGCTGCTGGAACTTCCTTCTCCTGTATAACCCAAACCAGTCTTGTCATGTGAAGATTTTTGTGAGTACAGCACGCTGTCAAGTTTCTTGGTGGAGATACGTTCAACCTTGACATTAACTTGGATTATTTCAAGTTCAAGAAATTTGATCTTAGAGTAAGCTTCAACCAGCTCTCCCTTGAGTCTTTCTACTTCACATTTTGCCTCTTTAAGTTGCACAAGAGTACACTTATGCTCTTCTTCAATCTTCTTCATCTTTCTCACTACATGATTAGCAACCTTAGCATATTTTCCACAATCTTCTAGCAAGGACTCATATGCTTCTTGAAGGTTGTTCTCACCTTCATTTTGACATACATCTTCATCTTCCGATTCTTCAACTTCCTCTCCCTCGGAATGCTCACCAAGTTCATTAACCAAATTGCTCAAATCTTCCTTAGAATCAACAAATGTAACTACCATGAATGCCCTATAGTTCCCGTCACTGTCACACTCTTCTTCCATGTCTAAATTTGAGCTTTCGGAGTCACTAAGAGTAGTGGCAAACACCTTACCCTTCCCTCTCAAGTAATTGGGACATTCTTTCTTGATGTGTTCATGTCCATTGCATTCATATCACACAACTCCTTGAAGGGGTTGAGAGTCCTTCCCATTTTTCTTCTTGTACTTCTTCGTACTACCTTTGGATGATGAAAACTTTCCTTTGCTAAAAGACTTCCCACTGTTCTTTATCTTCAGAAATTTCCAGAAGTTCTTCGCAAGGAATGCTACTTCCTTCTCTACATCATCTTCTTCAAAAGATTCGTCCATTCTCTCCTTAATGGTTTTGAGTGCAAGTGATTTGCTTGACTTGTGAGAAGGCAGTCCAAGCTCATATGTTTGGAGAGATCAAATTAGCTTTTGAATCTTGATCTCATCCAAATCTTTGCTTTCTTCTATAGCAGTGACCTTTGCACGGTAGCTCTCCGGTAAGGACCTTAAAATCTTTCTCACCACCTTAGCATCATCAATCTTTTCACCGAGATTAAGCTTGGAAATTACGATTTCATTAAGCTTCCCATAGAATGAGTCAAATGACTCATCATCACTCATCTTAAGTTCTTCAAATCGGGTGGTAAGCATTTGGAGCTTTGTGTCCTTGACTTTCTTGGTACCTTCATAGGTAGTCTCAAGAATCTCTAGGCTTCCTGGGGGTCTTCACATGCAATATCCTGTGAAATTCATCAGTAGACACACCACAAAAGATAGCATTAATTACTTTGCTATTGGCATATGCCAAAGCAAGAGCTGCCTTGTCCCATTCGGGCTTGGCTATCATGGGTCTAACATGCCCATTCTCAACGGAATCCCATACAGACTCATCTATAGTACAAAGGAATGCCCTCATACGAACTTTCCAAAAAGCATAGTTTCTCCCATCAAAGTATGGTGGAGCATTGAGAGATTGTGACCAATCCATCAGAAAAGGGGTCTTGAATCGTACTTAGGTAATGAAACCACAACAAGTGCACCTGCTCTAATACCAATTGAAAGCTCGGATTTGTGTTAAAAACACAAGAGCTATTTAGACCTCAAATTAATATTATTACGGCTCGGTTGATATTACTCTAACTTAAACTAAGTGCGGAATAGAGTAAATGCGAGCAAACAAACAATAAAACTACTCTAAGTCATATTCAACAAATCACAGCAGTAAAATGAAAGCTAAAAGAGTAGGGAAGAGAGATGCAAACACAAGATAACACACCGATGTGTTATCAAAGAGGAAATCGAAGAACTCGGCGAAAAACCTCTCCGCTGCCCTCCAAGCGGTATATCGATCTACTAGACAATAAGTTGGGATACACGAATAGCAAGAGACCCTCCAAGCCTAATCTACCCAGTGCACCTAAGCCCTCCAAGCTCCTACTCCAACAAGGCTTCTCGGAACCTTGTCTTGTCTAGCTTTCCGGATCCCACAATGCGCCCGATTGCATTCGCCAAAGCTTGGCTTCTTTCAATGCTTCTCAGCAGCACCAAAACCTCACTTGACACTTAGTATGGGTGTGTTAAGTGTTTGAGCTATCAACCTCTCAAGGATTTACAAATGGAGAGGTAGGAGTAGAGGAAAACCACAATAGATGGTGTAGAGAATTGTGGGTATGACAATCTCACACTCTCAAGGTTTTGTGGCTAGGGTTTTCTCTAGAATGTTTTCTCATACTTTTGTGGGTAATGAGGGTATATATAGTGTGGGTGAAGGGTAAGAAAGTCACACTTAGAAATCCTCCAAGCAGAGAGTTTCGCGGGTATCTCGCGAGAAGGCCTTACCCGCGAGACATTTGTGAAATTGATAACCTGGCATGACTCTTCAGCTTCCAGTCATGTGCTTCTCACATGCCCTTTTCGTGAGAACCCTTTTTGCAAACTTCTCGCGAGCTAGTCACGAAATGCACTAATCTTCAATTAAGCTTTAGTCTTCACTAACTTAATACTAAACTCAATAAAATAAAATCCCACAAAATACAAGGAACAAATTAAAGCAAATACAATATTTTTTGTCATGGAATAAAGCCAACACAAAACATTTTTGTAAATCATAACTTTACAATTATTAAATTCGATTGGAAAATCTAATGCATTACATCTAAAGAACTATATCCTCTATCTTGCTTGTGTGTGTGTTTGTTTCTCAAAAAAAATAAAAAATAAAAAACTATACCCATTCTAATATTTGCCAGATAGTATTCAAATTTATGTTTTTGTTTATTATGGCTGTTTAATTACTAAGGTTACCTTTTATTTCTAAGCATATTATGCATTTATACCAAGTTTTCCTACTTATATGATGTTCATGATTTATATGTATGTATGTATGTGTGTGTCTATACATATCACTGTTAACAGTTTTCTGGTGCATCGCACAGGTTAACGACTAGTTTATATAATTTCTAAATTTGAATCTTTGAATCAATTGTGTCTCGAGGTGTTCACCAAACCATTCAAACCACACGACCGCACCTAAACCGATCATAACCATCTGTAAAATAAAATAACTTCATTGCACTCCAATTGGTAATAAAACACACTACATTATGTGATGCGGAGTGTAGTTTTATGATAAGAAGACCGCACAAAATCGCACCGCACCACACCACACACATATATATTTATTTATTTTGTATGAAATATATATTAATAATTTGAAAATATATGAAATAAGTGATCAGCTTAGTGTTAGTGCATTTCAGTTTCATGTTAAAATGATTTTGCTTTGGTTAGATACAAAATCAAAAGTTCAAAACATCATTTACTTCTCCACCTCACACTCTCACTCTCACAAACTCAAAAGTTTAATATATATATATATATATATATATATATATATATTTGTTTTGTATACACTATATATTTGTGGTACTTTTAGTTTACTGCCAATCTGTCATGGATCATTTTTTGTCTTGTATATATTTGTGTTACTTTTTTGGTCACACAGGTTATATTTAAAAAAAAAAAAAAACTTACTATCAGATTGTCATGATTATTTTGAGAAACAAAATTTTACTACTTTCATGATTAATACTAAATTAGAATAAGTTTTTTTGTTAACATGTATGATGGATAAGAAAGAAATATGATTTAAACTAATAATTTTATTCCCCCCCCCCCCTCCACTCCTTATGAGATTTTCCAAAATTTTATAAATTGATAATGTAATGGATGGAACTCTAGACTTTTGAATTTATGACACTTGTTTTAAGTTCATTGAATTGGGTGCTTTGAAAGAACACTAATGATATATTTGGTACGTTATAATAGACTCTATAAATGTTTGGTCTTCAACGTTTAAGTTGTGTCAGTTTAGTATCTAAGCTTATGGTATTATGTCAAAATAATCTCTGCTGTTAAATGACGGCCAAAATAAAAATTATTCTTAAGACATCTAGGAAGGCACATGAATTGCCACATCATATTAATTAAAAAAATAAAAAATTCAGTCAAAATAAATTAAAAATATATTTTTTGAACTAGTCATGAACTAAAAGGTGAGATATGTTTAAGGTTGAGACTTTGAGGTTATATTTATATGATTATAATAGAGCATGTTCTATCTTAAAATAAGGCCTAAAATAAAAAATAAATAAATATTAGAGTTATATGCTTATGTTCTTCCTTCTAAAAAAAATTACTTATGTTCTTTAGGGACAAGATTTCTCTCTAAGTTTCTCAACAATCTTCCAACTCTCTCATTAACAATAAAAAAAATTAAGGACTAATAACTAATGAGATTGAGATAGAGAGACCGAAAAAATATGTGGATGGTTAAATGTAATTTACTATTCATATATTAAAAAAAAACATGAGATTGACAAAGAGTCTGTGAAAGAGAGAGAGAGGAGCCACCACTATTGTCATGTTGGCCCCTTTCACTTTATGGTATACAATTTTTAAACACAACACAAAAAAGTTGACTTTCAAAGTCCTATTACTCTTTTGCATTTATTTTTATCTTTTAGTTTCATGATTTTTAAAAAAAAATTAATCTTACTTTCAGAGAGCTACCAATGTGCAGTGAAGCAACGATAATATTCATCACATGCGTTTGGAATCTCAACCAAATGTATCCTTAACGTGCTTATAATTCTTATACCATTTTAACAATTTATTATTTCTTATATCTTAAACTATTTTGTTTAATTATCTTATACCTTTGTAATAGTTATTTTGACATGTAATTTCTTAAATTGCTCCAACAAACAAATTGTTTGTTTGTTTAGATCCCTTAAAACTAGTTTAGTTTAACCTAGCAAATTAGCCAAGTAGTTACTTAGCTTAATTATTCAGTTCTAGGTTCAACTCATGCAATCATATTACTTAGTGTGGAAAAGTAAAGAAGACAGTAATATGATGACCTAGGAAAATCAATTAAACTAATTGTTTCAAGGTAAAAACCTGAGGCGAATTTAACCTAGCTATTCTCAAGGTAAACAAATCCACTGTAATAGAATAGAAGATTACAATATATTTAAACCCTAAATCTAAAGCTACCTCATGTAGATCTTACTAACACGACCACGTGCAGCTTCAACTCCACAGACTCTTCTATTTTGAATTTGCTGAACACAAATTCCCCGTTTGTGACTTTGAGATCCCACTCAAAGGTTTAGCAACACAAACTCTCCAGTTTGTGACTCTAAAACCACCATTGAAGGTTTAAATCATCAGCTATGTATAATCTTGTTACAGCAACTTCAAATCTACTGGTTCTAACGGTATGAGAATGATTTTTGGTAGTGATTTTGAAAGGAGAAGGCATAGTACCTTTTAGATTTCACAAGAGCACCTCCAAAGTCATAACAAAACATGCCTTGGGGTTTCCTTTAAATACTATGTGAAATAGATCTGAAACCCTAATCACTTAATTGGCTTAATAAGCTGTTAGGTCAAAATTAAATTCTACAAAACCCGACTTTCGATCGGTCAAACTTGTTCTCTCGATTGGTCGAACCTGGCATGTTTCGAATTCCTAAACCTGCAGCTTCCTTTTTCTTGTATTCTAACTTGCAACAACTTGAGCATTGTCTAATCAAACCTATAAACTTAAGAATCTATATCTAGATAAATTTGTACTCATAGTTTGCCAATTATTCTAAACTTTTAGAACCTAACACAAATCATGTATACAATTCTTTATTCTAGCCTTATGTGTGACTAAACATGAGCAGAAAGTGATCGTAACTTAATGGAGTTAAGGGTCAAGGCTAGGGATATTGCCATTTTTTTATTGGCAAAAGACTTTTAAGTTATAGCCAAAAAAGTTTATTTATTTATTTATTTTATTTTTTAAAGATTATGCGGTATGTTTCTTCTCAATCAGCTCAATAACATCATAGACTAATTCTAATAAGGTATCCAATGACAAAATTTACGCTGTAGAGATTGAAGTCATTTGTTTAGTGCATTCTAAGTATACCATACATTCTCCTGATGTTAATTGCTAAATTGGGATAAGAATGCTCAACCCTTGGCCTTACATTAAAATTTACCTTTCACTCATCATTTTTGTCTAATTATTTTTATTATACACAAAATTGATTAAAGAACCTCTCTTTTTTTTTTTTCTTGACTTTTGTAGGAAAATGCAAAAAAATGAAGAATTCATTGCCTAATGGACTAGGTGTTGATCATTGTGGTGACAATTAGGAAAACAATTTTGTGCACCAATTCTTATGTAACCTCCATGCAGGTTTCACCATTTAAATTTTTTTTTAAGCTTTATAATTCTTTCCAATATTTTTTAATTTGTTTTTATTAATGTGATTTTTTTTTTCAAGAGTGTTCATAAGCATGAATGAAAACCTATATGGTGAAATCAGCCAATTATGTTAATTACAAACTCTTTTGGTCTTCTATATGCACTTTGCCACTTCTTTTATCATAAATAAAAAATTAAGTAAAGAATTATCTAAACCTATCTCAATACATTTGCATCCCTCTAAATTGTTTTCAAAATTAAGTATTTGGTTTAGTAACCATACTTGATGATCAGTTGATTGTCATACATGTGTTGTACATGGATGGTCTAAAATTTTGCCAAGTGGCACATTCCTTGAAATATTCTCTCTACATTGTTCCACATAAGACTCTCAAACAATTTTATGTTTTAATTAATTTTTTAACCTTTATTTTCAATACATGTACACGAATACTTCTTTTCTAGTCTCTCTCATGACACTCTCATTTTCTCATGGTCTCTTGCATTCTTCACTAGGACCTACATAGTATATAAACTCTAAACTCTGAAGGCTAGAAGCCTAGAATCCTCTTTCTCCTCAGCTCCATGTCAAACTCAGCCTCTCGCTTGCCTCCTAAAGAGGTTAAAATGAGTGAAGGTGTTGATACCCAGATGATGGTGGTAGCGGTGTCATACAAATATTACTCCATTATTTCTATTGTGAAGTCCTTTAAAAACAATGATTCTCTGTTTGGTTTATGAGAAGCTAAGGAATTAAAATTAAAAAAAAAAAAATTCGGAATAGATTCATTATTATTTCTTTCCCTACTTCCCTTAGCTACCAATTGAAGCAATTTAGAATCACTCACAAATTTGAGCTGGGTAGTGGAGAACAATCAGACTTAATTTTGTTTGTGAAAAAAACGAAGCAAAAGAGAAGTACTAATATATTGGGTTTAGTTTTTTTCAATGTTTCTATGTTATGTTTATTTATTTATTTTTATCATTTTGTGCAAAATATAGTTTATTTTGCCTTAAGGATCATGTTAGTAAGAACAAATGACTATATCTGCTGGATTTTCGACAAAAGGCCTCCAACGGTAATTTTATTTTTTATTCTTATTTGATCTGTCTTCTTTTGTGTCTGTATAGATAAATCTCTTGTGGTGGAGATTAATGCTCTAAAATATTGAAATCGGAAGTAACATATGAAGTTACTATTTTTCTAAATGGCATTTAGTGCTGCCCCTATTTAACTTCGAATCAGTTATTGCTTCCTTCCTCTTTTTTCTTTTTTTTATTTATTTATTTTTTATTATTGAATTCATTTGTAATTTTTGGAGTCGATGATAAATGTTATGTTGATGAAAATTTGTATTGGTGCAGCATGCATGTAACTACAATTTGTCTTGCTCAATGACAATTAGTGCTACCCCTATTTAACTTCAAGTGAGTTGGTGCTTTCTTTTTGTTATATTGAAGTCATCTGCAATTTGTGAAGCCAAGGATAAATGGTATGTTGATGTAAAAATGTTTTGATGCAACATGTAATTGATTCAATATATTAAAAAAAAAAATGATACTTCATGTTATTACTTTACCTATGTTCAACATTCTACATTACTTTCTCATATAGAAGTTTACTACATTATCCGCACATTGTGCAGGATCTTAACTAGTTAGTCTAAATGTCTCACCATTTTTTTCTATTACTTTTGTTTGTGTTGATAGGAAATAAACATAATGCAACGTTCAGAGATCTCAGCACCTTCACCTTCTAAGATCCAATATGAGGTAACTTCAGCACTCCCAACTTCTTCAAAAAGAAAGAAGGTTAGTATCTGAGGTTTGGAATGACTTCAATAAGGTTGAGGTTGGTGGGAAGGTCCGGGCCATATGTAAACACTGTTGCAAGGATTTTTCAGGGTCAAGCAAAAGTGGGACAACACACTTGAAAAATCACTTGTTAAGATGTTCGGCTATAAAAAGTGGAGAATCATGTAAAGAAATAATATCTCTTACCAAAACAGGTGATTTTAAAAATCCAACTGTCATCGATGGGAATTCTGTGTTTGATGAAGAAAGGAGCAGCTTGGATGTGGTAAGAATGATTATCAAGCATGGCTATCCATTGAATATGGTTGAGCATGAGTACTTCAAAGTTTTTGTGAAGAATTTGCAACCAATGTTCAAACTTCATTCACAAGACACTTTAAAGGCTGGCATTCTTCATGTCTATAGAGAAGAAAAGGAGAAACTGTGCAAACACCTTGGTATGCTCTCTTGTTGCTTCAGTTTGATACTTAATTTTTGGACATGTGATGGGAAAAAGAATAAGTATTGTTGTTTTACTTTGCAATTTATAGAAGATGGTCTGAAACTGAAGAAGAAGATTCTTGCCGTAAAAAATCTAGGATACAATTATACAGGAGAAACTCTTTTTGGGATAGTAAAAAGTCTGCTTCTGGAGTGGAACATTGACAAGAAATTGTGCTCTATAACAGTAGAAAGTTCTTCCTCAAATTATCAAATGGTTAAGACCTTAGAAAGTTGGCTTGGTAATCAAGGTTACCATCCTTTCAGAGGGAAATTATTTCACATCCGTTGCATTACACATATTATAAATCTCCTTGTTCAGGATGGATTAGATGAGATAGATGATATTCTTCATAAGATAAGGAAAGCTATCAAATACATCAGTGGAACAACAATTGGGAAAGAAAAGTTTCAAGAGGTTGTAAAGAAACTGAATTTACAAAGCAAGGACATTACTTCTCAAGGTGTTCCTATAAGGTGGGATTCCACCTTTTTCATGCTTGAGAGTGCATTGGAGTTCAGGGAAGCATTTTCTTACCTACAGAGTAGCGATTTTGACTTCCCTGTAAATTTATCTATGGAGGAATGGGATAAGGCAAAAGTCATGCACAAATGTTTGATAGTTTTCTATGATGGAATATGCAGTTTTTTAGGAAGCAAATGTCTTACTACAAATGTGTATTTTCGTAAGATTTGTGATATTCATCACAATTTAATTCAATGGCAAAAAAGTGAACATGCATTTATTCGCTCGGTTGCAAAGAAAATGAGTGAGACATTTGACAATTACTTTGACTATTGTACTTCTGTTTCGGCAATTGCAGCAGTTTTTGACCCACGGACAAAATTGGACTTTGTGCATTACTCGTTCACAGAGTTATATGGTGGGCATGCTAAGAAATACTTATTGATTGATGATGCTCTTGGTCATATTTTTGATGAATATGCAGAAGGCCGTAGTAGTCAAGCATCTACTTCATATGATGATAATTATTCTGATATACTAGACAGGTGGTACAAGTCTAAAAGAGATATGAATAAGGCTCATTCACAAAGGGCCGAGCTCCATCGATATTTAGAAGAGCCTCTAGCTGATTTTGAGGGAGAGTTTGACATATTGGGTTGGTGGCATACAAATAGTACAAAATTTCCAACTCTTTGGAGGATAGCTCGAGATATCTTGGCAATTCCAATGTCAACTTCTATATCAAGTTCTGCTTTCAGTATTGAAACTATGACAATCAGTCCAACCTTTAATGGTTTGGATCCTGACATCATAGAGGCCTTGGTATGTGGAGAGGACTGGTTGGACAATCCTGTAAGGATGTAGGTACGATTTTCATTCATTAAGAATTTAAGATCCTTTTATATATATATATATATATATATATATATATATATATTTATGTGTGGGCGAACGCACGCTCTGTCTATGCATTCCTTCACTCCCTTTTCATTCCATTTAACTTCAGCACAGCGAACAAGGACAATGACCACTCTTTTGAACCCACTCATACTTCATTTGGTTCGGCGGGGACTTCTTTAAGCTTGGAATCTCAAGAGGCACAATCTGAATCTATCAATTTGTTGTTTTTACTATTTTGATTTCTTTTATGAAATGATGTTTGTGTTGACAATGCTTTCACCTGCAGAAACATGCTCCCTCTACTACCAATACAAAACTCATGCTTGCAAATCTTAGTTCAACTAGGAGCCCTCAGCCATTTCCGACAGGTGAGTACCGTTCTTAAAGTTTAAATAAAACTATAAGGTTTAAAAATTTAAATCAAAATATTTGAAATTATATGTTTAAAACGAATTTTAAAAAGTTAAAAAAAAAAAAAAAGTATGATGATTTTTAAATGAATATTACCTAAAACTTCCCTAATAAAAAATAATTGGATTGTGATATTAAAATCTAATATCATTTATGAGCATTTTTTTTTCTTTCTCAATTTCTTCCATACCAACAATTTTCTTTTTAATTACAAAATAAAATTAATTAGGAAAAAAAGAGAGAGGAAAATCTCATTTATCTTAATTGAAAAACAAGAAAATAATATAAAAGTATAAGTTATTCTCCATATAGGAAACCATAAAGTATAAGAAAATTTCCCTCTCTCTTGTATGTGTGCGCACATGTCTGTTTCTCCACAAAAAAAAAAAAAAAAAGACAGACAAATTTCAAGTTATTTTCATTTAAATGGTTAAACCTCATAGTTTTGAATAATTTCATATAAACCTTATAATTCCAAATAGTTTCATTTATATCTGATAAGTTCAAATAGTTTTTATTACTTGTAGTTTCATATAGTTTTATGGATAAAGTTTAACTACAAAGTTGGTTGTAACCTAAAATTACAACTTCTTTTTAAAAAAAAGTAACATTACTATATATTTTGAAAATCTAATTGCTAAATTGTATTTTCTTTACGCTCTTAATACATATGTTAAATTTTGTGCCAACCGGAAATTATTTACTATATAATCTATAAGCTTATATTTTATGCATAATTTTAAACTACAAAAACTTAGAATTTAAATAATTTATTGATGACATAACTATTGATCTTTAATTTTTTTGAAATTTTACTAGCATAGAGGATATAAGAAGAAAATATAATCCAATAGTAGATTTGTTAAATTCACCTCCAATAAAAAGATATTGAGTAAAATTGCAACCTTAAACTACGCCAATTTTGTAACTAAAATTTTGGTTATTTTTCATTTAAATCTTATACTTTCAAAATGTTTCCTTTAAACCTCAAAGATTGAAATAAATGTCATTTGAACCAGATAGTCACATGATTCTTAACAGGGGTCAACAGAATTTGTGCTAGAAGATAAATGAAATATTTTAAAAACTACGATTTAGACGAAACATTTTGAAAGTTTAAAATTTAAATGAAACATGCACTATTAGGTTCAAAAAGTAATTATTTTCCTTTTTCTTTTTTTTTTTCTTTTTTTTTGGTCATATTGAGGTGTTTGTTCCCATACAAGTATTTTTTCTTTTTTAAATTAAAATTTTCTAGGGCTATGAAACATCAAAATGCGAGCATATTATAAAATTTTTTTTTGGTCCTATTGAGGTGTTTGTTCCCATACAAGTATTTTTTTTTTTAAATTAAAATTTTCTGGGGCTATGAAACATCAAAATGCGAGCATATTATAATTTTATAAATAATTGTCATGAGTTTTGTAACTCAATAGCATTATTGATTTATTACATATCCTCTAGTGAGTGGAGCCATCTTGCCATTTGTAAGCACCATGTGGTCTTCAATCAAATTGGACATCAACAGATTACAAATGGGGTGTTTTGAAAAAAAAAAATTAATATTAATTATTAAATATAGTGTTATAAGGAAAATAATTTGCCGAATAGTCAATTTTTAAAAATTGTGTTTGAAAACACAATTTAAGCATTGAAATTTTAAATAGACTAGTCTTCAAAATAATTTCCTCACAACCCTATTTGTAATGATTATATAAAAAAATATATATTAATTTTCCAAAATACCCTCAATAGATGTATTTGTAGCTAATTAAGGAAGTGGTTCTCAAAAGTTCTATGAGTTTGCTCACTAGAAATTTATGATTTCATCTTAGTTGTGTGTATGATATTAATGAATGCATCCACTATGTAATGATTACAACTGGTTATCAGGGTGCTGAGATTTCCTGTGTTTCTATAGCAGGTGTCATCATCAAGTCATCTGATCATGGTTCTAGTGGCAATATTGATGCTGAGGCGGTGAAGAGCTGTATTAGAACAATGGAGTTTCAGTACCATGATAAGGTTGCCAAAGAAATGGAGAGGGCAGAGTATGAGGCCCAGTTGGCAGCAAAGGAGGCTCAAAATCGTCAGGATAGGGAGCAATATGCCCAGGAGAAGTTCGAGCTAAAGCAGCGAATCAAGCATTTGGAGGTTGAGTGGCAGAAGCTACTTTTTGAGTCCAACAGAGATAGACATAGGAACGTTCTTGTTCCACCTAATTATGGGTATCCTGCGCCATCATCAACACCATCAAGTTCTTCTCAGTTGGGAGTTTCCAATCCTCGAGGATCATGGCATGAAGGTGAGGGTTCATACCACCATTTAGACACCACTTCAGATATTTCACATTGTCCTGGCCTGTTGTATAATTCTCAAAATCAAGGTACCTCAAGTTTAGTCACGATGGACTTGGTTCGTAAGAATGAATTCCATACATCTCCTATGACTCCACCTCCTATTTCTACACCCCCGACCACTCCACCCGAAATGGATCAGGATTTCTACCAGCAGTTGTTTAGCAGCCTATGATTCTCGGCCGAGCATGTTTTAACCCTTTTTTTTTTTTAATCTCTTCTGGCATGTAAATGACACTACACGTAGACGGTAATTTGTGCATATGCATGCAACTACTTTGAGATAAAATGTAAACCAAACAATCCGGGACGGAGCCAGGACTTGGAATTGGGGGACAGTTTTGCTGCTGCTTGTGTTTTGTAGTTCGAGCCTCTAAAGTTTCTATTTAGCTGCAATGATTTTTTTTATAGTTTATTTCAAATATTTTAAGGGGCCGAGCAGTTTGTTTTAAGTAAAATTGGTTAATTGAGTTTAATTTTCAAAACTTTTTTTTGTATTGGTAATTTTTAATGCTGGGCTAATATTAGCCCAAAAAAATTAATTTTTCTAGACTTGTATATTTTGTTTTAAATTTTAGATCTATAAGTTTTTTATAGCCTTTAAAATGAGAAAAATGCAAGAGTTACAAATGTTTTTATAAATTATTGATGTTATTAGTAATTATTGTTATGTAAAAAGGTGATGTAAGTGGTAGATTTAAATGCGAACCAATAAAAATTTGTTACCTTAAAGTTTGTAAAAATATTGTAAAAAAGTTTGTGATTATAGAATTACCCTCAAAAGAATTAATGATATTGTTAAGGAGGCAACATCAGCTATGACTGGTGCATTACTCAGTGGTTCTTACCAAAAAACTAAGGTAATACAAAGTCAGCTATGATCTTTCATTGTTGGTCAATGGACAATACTCTTCTTGAATCTAGCATTGTTTTAGCTGATGTAACGATCTTATGTGCATTGAATTTGGGTAGAATGAGGCAGATTTTCGAAGTGCATTTTGGCAATAATGCTTTGCGTGAGCTGCTGCAGAATTGATGCAGAGTGCTGGATTGGCGTTGTCGGATACGTGACTGGTGCTTTGATTGCTCTGCACTATAAGTTATAGTGCAAAGCAATCAAAGCACTTCCAAATTCACCAAAAACCAACCATGGCCACTACCGCCATCACCAGCAACGCCAATCCAGTCATCTTTTGGTAATTTTAACAAATTATGACCAAAAAAAATACAATTGACCTTTATTATGTACGGGCTAATTAAAAATCATGGTATAAATTAGACAAAATCATTTTTTGTCCCTATATTTTAGGGTATTTTTATTTTGTTTTTTATGTTTTGAAACTTTAAACTTGGTTCTTGAATTTAAATAAATATTCATTTTGGTCGTGCTTGTCATCTCAATGACAGAAATTGTTTACATAACTAACAATTTCCAAATCTAGCACACTTATGTGGCTTATAAAAATAATTAAAAAAATTAATTGATAGGCAACATGGATAGATCTCATGTTAGAAGCTTGATATATATATATATATATATGATGCCAAAAATCTTCAGTGAGTTGCATAGTCCTCAGGTGCCCTAGACAGAACATGCGAAATAGAAACAAAGAAAATCTTGCAGAGAGTACCGGTGTGGTATTGGCCAAACACCCTCCGAATGTTAAGTTAGAGAGAATTTCTACAACTCTAGAGTGCTAGAGCTAAGAAAATTACACGTACCTTGATTTGTGAGGGCTTTGGGGTTTCTATAGTAGTGTAGAGCTGACCTTAGTTTCTTGGTGGAGAAGGCATTTCCTTGTGGAGAAAATTCTCATTAATACTCGTATTTTATGGGATTCTTTCCTTGTAGGGATTCCTCTAATCATGGTTAGGGCTAGAATGCAAGGTATTTCCATACTAGGATTCTTGGACACTGCTCATACCACGTATGTGCCACGTGGCTCTATCAAGTCATCTCCCTTGGACCCGTCTACTTTAAGGAGTCCATCCGTCACCTTGCCTCTCCGTCCAAGTCATGGGCCCGTTCACTAGTTCTTTGGTAGGTAGACTATTTAGGCCATCTCTTTTGGTGATTCTGTCACTAATGTCTGTTCTCGTTATTTTTGTCCGTCTTCTTAGGGATTTTATCCCTATCAGCTGCCCCCTCACTCCACGGATCCGTCCCCTAGTATTCTAGACGGACACGTGGGGTGATGGCTTCACCCAGTTCTAGGGAGTTGTGCCTTGATTGATAGGGTAATTGAGAGTCATAAATATTGGTGGGACATGTGGAATCATTCTAGTGGTGGGTTACTTGGATCAAAGTGCCGCTTCGTCTCCCGCGCAACTTCTTCTATATATATATATATATATATATATATATATATATGTATGTATGTATGTATATGTTGCTTTCTTCTCTCATTTCCATCTTTTGCTGCTAATTTCCAGAGTCAGAGCTCATTCGTCACTTGCGAGAATCTTGCAATCCTTGATCTCAGTGCATCCGTTCATCGTGCTTGCATCTTCTTACCCATTTCGTATACTTGTAAGTACTTCCGTCCTGTATACTTCTACCTTTTCTTCAATTTGAGACTATTGTGACTGTCGTGTATATAGACCTATAGAGTCTTAGGAATCTGTTTGTCACTTGTAGGTGTAATAAATGTCTAGTGAAGCGTCAAGTGAACAGTTGTATGTCTGCGAAGGAGCGGGCTAGGATGAAGTGTACCTGTCAAGTCAAACCGACCTCGGTGCAACATACACTAAGAGGGATCCATTTGCCAACTCACTTTTTGAGGAGGAAGATGAGGATTTGGACAAGTATGGATCAGGGAGTGACACGGACGAAGTCTTAGGCAACGAGGAGGTCAACGAGTCCCCACTCCGATCCATTGTTGGTCCTAACGGCCTTAGGAACTTCGTCCTTCCCTTGATATGGACAGTTAATGATTTTAGCTCGACCGTCAAAAGTAAAAACTTTAACACCCTTTGAGATAGGTATCAAATCCCCGCTGATATCCCCATTCGTCTACCACGTAAATTTGAAAAATGATACTACCATGATGCTCCTAACATTGGGGTGTATGAGCAGATGTTCAAGGCTGGGTTTAGGCTTCCCTTGAGCGTGCTCCACTATCGCCTACTCCAATACCTAGGTCTAGTCATCACCTGGATTGCTCCGAATGCTTGGAGAATCTTCATTGGTGCTGAGGTGCTATATGGGGTACGAAGAAAGGGGAGTTGTCGCCTAACAGTGGAGGAGTTCTTCCACTGTTACCGTCTGTTGGAAATAGTCAAGTTGAAGGGTATTTATAGTTTCCTACCAAGGAAATCGTCGCTGAGACTGCTGTACGAAACCCCCGACTCTAACTAGAACAGGAAGAACAAGTATTTCTTCATCTAGGGAGACAATTGGGTGTGTCACCCTGATGAACAGCATGATATGCCTGTCATTGATAGGATCTGGGGCATATTGCCCCCATCTGGTGAGTGTCCGTTTACTTTAGTTTGTTCGTCACTTAAACATTTTTACTATTGCCTAACGTAATGCTTTTTTGGTCGTAGCTTAGGACCGTCCATAGGTTCCCTTGAAGAGTGGAATTTTTTAGAGAAAATCTTTCGTATTCCACTTAAAGAGAGGACTTGGAAAAAACTTGTCACCCTAGACACCATCCATTGGTACTGTGAGGGTCCTAAGCCTGATGGCATCGCCCATCGCTACGACGAAACTGCTCGCAAACGTGAGTTTGTTGCTCTCTTTTTTAATATTTATCCTTCATTCTTTTATCCTTTTTCGAATAATTGTCTAACTCTTTTCTTATGTTCCCCTTTGGCGCAGAAATGGAAGAAGGTAAGAAGAGAGCCCTCATCCATAAGAATGCTGCTGAGCATGCAAAGAAGCGGTAGGACGAGGTCATGTCCCCTGCTAAAGGGACAACGCAAATTAAGCCATTCCTCAAGTAAAAGCCTACGGAGAAAGGTGACCGTCCACCAAAGAAGCCCAAGGAGGTGGTCGTAACCACCGTCGGGGAGAAGCCTACAGACATTCAGGTGCCTCTACCTCCCCATCATGGTGCTAGAAAAGGGTTGATGATGGCCCAAGGTCCCTATCTTGAGAAACATCCCCCTCTTCTTCAAGAGGATTCACAACGTGCCATGGGGCTCCTGTCATCCATTATCAAGGACGACGACTATGAGGACTTAGGCAACCATGCTACTGAGGCCATGGGGGAGACGGGTCTCTTTGGCTTGGCCAAGTACATCACCGTCCTCCTTCCCTTCCATTCTAAATCCATAGTATTTTAGTTCTAATCATCTCTTAGCTTTTTGTAGGGGGTGTTAATGATGAAGGACCGTTGCCTTGCCAAGGAAAAATGAGTTAACCATATGAGGGAAAAGGCTGAGGCTACTGAGGCAGAGCTGAATGAGCTTAAGGCTTGGAAATAGGTACAAGTCAAGAAGCTGTCCATGACCAAGAAAGCTCTGGAGGAGTCGGAGAGACACGCGGGCGAGCTGAAGAAGGTGCCCCTAGACAAGAAGGGGGAGATTACTACCCTAAGGGAGCAAGTCTGTCGTGCTAAGGCTGATGGCGAGGTGGATTTCTGAGACTTCGACGGCTTCCTTAAAGAGCTTAGCGTTTGCTACTTCGACGGCTTTGATAAATGCCTCCATCAGGTCAAAGCTCTTCACCCTAATCTCGATGTGTCCCAAGTATCTCTAGAAAACGTGGCCCAGACCTTGGCCAGGACCATCAAACTAGAGGATACAGATGAGATTTTTGAGGCTGACCCTACGCCCAGCGTTCAAGATGACAAAGAGGCGGCTCTTGAAGAGGAGCAGACCAAGTCCGTTGGGGAAGAGAATCGTCCTATAGGGGAGGAGGAAGAGCCAGAGAAGGTTATGGACGAAGCACCCCCTATTGACCAGCCTTAGTTTTTTGTATTTTGCTTTTTTATTTATTTTTATTAAATTATTTGGAGAAAAATGGTTATGTAATCTTAACATTGCCCACAAATTTTTGGGTTTTTATTTACAATTTTATTTGCTTCCATTCTATCTAAAAGATTTGAATCCTATACCCATCGTCTTTTTAGGTCATTTGTTTAGATTTTAAACTCAAGAATGATCCATCCATTTTTATAAGCGTGACTTAGTAGATTTTGAGGATGACTATAGTCTGTCCACCTTAGTGTTTAAATAACTCGTGCATGCGTAAGGACTTGCATGATTAAGGCATCCCTAGGGTTTTTCCCGTCCTCTTAGGACTTGCACAGATTTCAAGTTATCCTTTGGGATATGCCCGTCCACTCATGAGACTTGTTGTTAGGATATATGTGAATCATGTTAAAAACATATGTCATTTAGAATTGACTTATCCTTTGACAAAGCACACTTTACTTGTATTTGGGTAGCTCTAAGATAAGATTAGTACTTCGAGGAACAAGCATTCAAGTCTAGTATTGAAGCCATGCAAATCTGTTTAAGAAACAAGTGAAGAAGTGCTGATTCATTAAAGCTTAATAGATAACCTATCTATTGAGGTCTCGACAAATAGCTTAACAACCGTATTTGTCGAGAATTACGAAATTTGAATTTTCATATTTGATTTTAGGCTCATGCTGACATGTATATGTAGGGTTTCTTTTCTCACAACCCTAGGACATATAGAAGGCTTATTTTAAAGGCCATCACATAAGAGAAAACAAGGAGAACACATGCAAAAAGTGACTGAGTGCCTTATTCTCTCTTAAAGAAGCTACTGCATCTTTGCGCCTTAGGGTTTTGTAACCAAGTACTTCTTAATCTTCATTGTTGATGAAGTGAAGAACTTGCAACCAACAATCTTCTTCAAGTTGGTGAGTTAGTCACGTACTAGGAGTCATGCATCATTGGTTAGTCATGTATTGGGATCCGTGCAAAATGGTGGCATTCATATATTGAAGAGTTTAGAGATTCTGAAGTGGTAGAAGGTTTCTACTGTAAGTTCATCTATAGTGATTGTAGAGTTTAGGGACAAAGGTTTTGTACTAGATCTGAAACTTCTCTTTATTATAGTGAATTGTTTTTCGGGAAAATTTCCCCCTAGGGTTTTTACTGTGAACCTAGTTTGTTTCATTGATGTTCCTAGGTCATCATATCTTGTCTTATTTACTATTCTATTGTGTATGATATTGATGTTAGTTTATTTTATAAATGTTTATTCATAATAAATCTAATTAACAACTTGGGTTTAAAACTTGTTAATTCTATCAACCGGGGTTTGAATTTCCCAACAAGTGGTATTAGAGCGGGTACACTCTGATTGGATTAATATCCTAAGTATGATCCTTGACCCCCCGTTTTCATGAATCGTGGACAATCTCTTTTGATTCCTCCTTTATTTGATGGCACTAATTATGCGTATTGGAAAGTTCGTATGAAAGTTTTTTTGCAGGCTCTAGGTGAAAAAGCATGGCAAGCTGTTGAAGTTGGCTAGATTAAGCCTAAAGAAGTGCCGGTGGAGTGGGATGAAGCAACAATCAAAGTGGCAAATTTTAACAGTAGGGCCTTGAATGCTTTGTTTTGTGGGGTGACCAATAAGGAATTCAAGAAAATATCATCCATGAAAGTTGCCAAGAAAGCATGGACCATTCTTGAGACCACTTATGAAGGTACCAAGGCAGTAAAGACCGTGAAGCTTCAAAGACTCACTAGGAAGTTTGAAAAAATAAGGATAGAGGAGGATGAGACCTTTGATGAGTTCTATGCTAAACTTAAGGAATTGTGAATTCTGTCTTCAACCTTGGAGAATCTATAGCAAAATCCAAAATTGTTAGGAAAATCCTTAAGTCCTTATCTAAAAAATTCCATGCCAAGATCACTGTCATTGAAGAAGTGAAGGACATTGATAAAATTCCTTTGATTGAGCTTATAGGAAACCTTCAAACCTATGAGATGAGATTAAGGTTAATAGGAAAAGGAGGAAAGCGTAGAAACTTGGCTCTTAAGGATATAGAGGAAGAGATTGATGACTCTGAAGATGAAGATGATGATGATGATGAGGATGAGGATCTAACCTTCATAGCTGATGAGATTATCAAGCTTCTTCAATTTAGGAAAAAGGACAAGGACATACCTCCTAGGAAATCTAAATATTCTAGGAAGGGTAAGAGTGAGAAACCCCTTATCTAGTGCCATGAGTGTAAATGTTTTGGTCATATGAGGATAGATTGCCCAAACTATCTTATGAAAGAAAAGACTAAGAATTCAAAAGATAAAGAGTTGGTTGTTACTCGGAGTGATACTGAGAATAACTCTTCTGATGAGTATGTGGATGAATGTGGTCATTTTATAGCTTTTGCTGCCACAACCGATAAGATGATTGTGGAGAGTGCTAGTATAGTGAGGATTCTTCTGATGATGAATTACCTAAGAAGTTTACCCTTCAGGAAGCCTATGATAAGCTATGCATTGAATTTATAAAATCTGAGAAGACTTCTTATCTTTGTAGAAAAGAGCTTAATGAGGTAAAAACTGAAAAACTGATCTGTTAGTCAAACTAGATGAGACTACAAGGTTAGTTGAGACATTTGTTGTGAAGAACACCTCATTAGAAGAGAAGGTCAAGAATCTCGAGGTTGAGCTTAGCCAAGCTAGAACTCAAATAAAGAAAATGTCTAGTGTAAAGCTTGACGAGGTAATGAGTGCTCAAAAGCCTAGTTTTGATAAGACTAGCTTAGGATATGCTGTCTCCTCCGGCCCCTCCTCTTCCATGGCTTCTGGATCAAAGATTGTCTTTATGCCCTAATCTGAGAAAGGTGATAAAGGTATGAAATCCAAAACTGATTTGGCTAATTCTAAATCCTTTGTTAGACCTCATGTTTGTCACCATTATGGTGTTTTTGGACACATTTGTCATAATTGCTTTAAGTTGTATCCTCAAAAGCAAGTGTCCAAACGGTCATAGGTTTCCTCTCAAGGACCTACACCTTTGTTCGGAAAGTTATTAAAAGTTTTGAGCTTTTTAACTCAATTTCAGGAGAATTTTAATTCTTCTATGTCCTTTAGTAGACATACTAGGACACGTGTCTTTTCATCTTTACGGCCAAAGACTCGTGTTATGTAGGTGAGAAAGGAGCCTAAGACTTAATTGTTTTTTTTTTTTTTGTCCTCTACTTTAATTCTTTCTATCTAAAGTAGGACTCTCTTTGCTTGATTTCTTATCTGCTTTTGGAAACATGCTTTCATGCATTTGCATCTTATTTTATGCTATGCATTTTTTTAATATGTTTTTGTTTGTTCGTTTTTAGTTTTTGCTTTATTTTGGTTCTCATAAATAAAATAAAAAAATTGAAAAATCAGAAAAATACAAAAACAGTGTGTTTGTGTACATTAGTACTTGTGTACCTTGAATGGCCATTGAAATAAATTTTTCTAAACTTTATATCTTCAGTAGCTTAGAAGAGCATCTCTATGCACAACTAAGCAAGTGAGTTTTGTGGCTCATGTTTATGATGAGTAAGGTTAAGTAATCTCTTGTACTTAACACTCGTATCACTCTTTTTGACAAGAAGGACTAGAAAATCCTAAGAGAAAGACATAAATAACCATCTCACCACTGTTGCCTGCCAATCATGAAATAACATCTGTATACTTCGGCATAGCAAAAGTGCAATGTCAAAAACTTAACATATTGGGTATTTTTTTTCTCTCTCTTATATACTCATACATGATATACTTTACAAAAGAAAATATGCAAAGAAAAATAAAAGAAAAAAGAATCAAAATACTTTATATATGATTACAAGTGTGTCTTCTAGGAGATGTGAGAGTTATAAGATGTACCTCGAAGGTAATAATCCCCATCAAGCAGTTGTGATTGTGTGAGTTAAAGTGATTTTCTCATATCTCAAATCGTCATAACATGTAGATACTTACGCAATCTTGCGATGTTTTTTACACACAACACGCAATATTCTCTGCTACTCTTGATACATGTGCAAGTACAATGTGATTTGGCCATCACAAGGGATACATGTGTTAATGTATACTCACTAAACTGTCTTGACTTATTTTAAAATATAAAATTGGTTAGACTTGTTTAGTGTGTGTGTGTGTGTGTGTGTTTTGGATTTAAATGCTTTGCACTTTTCTTGTTGAGAGATGTTTTTGAGAGCTTAACATGTTGTTTAGATCTTTGGCTAGGTAGCATGCTTGATTGCATTCAAGTCTGTGTTTTTCTTTTTATTGAAAAACTGTTTTTACCCATCTTAACAGCTTCTCGACAGCTTTCGACAGATTGCTATCTATCAAGCCCATTTTTCTTCTTGTCTCGATATAAGTTAACGCAATCTCGATCAATCGAGCTTTTTGGACTTTATCTCGATAGCTTCTCGACAGATTCTCGATCCATCGAGAAACTTTCTGTCTAGCCGATAGATCCTCGACATATTCTCGATCCATTGAGGTTGGCTTCTGCTTAATAGCTACTCAACAGCTTCTCGATCTGTCAAGATCCTCTTATATGCATTTTTTTTCACATATTTTGCATCTTTCTTTTACCTTGTCATCCAAAGCATCTTGTTTCATTACATTCATGCATTTATATGGATTCCTTATGCCCCCTTGATCATCTTTATGTTTCTCGAGTAAAGCTTTCTAGTTTCTTGTACCATTTGTCAATCATGAAAAAAAGGGGGAGAAATTGTGGAGAATATGTGGTTTCTTTTTAAGATTCTACATGTTAGGAGGAGAAATACATGCATTTGTAAGAGGGAGTTATGTTTCATCTTGTTAGGGGGAGTATTTACCTCCTTTTTGTTTTAAAAGCTTCTTTTAGTTTCTTGTACACTGGTCTTATGACCATGTTTACATACATTGTGCTTATCTTTGATATATATATATATGATAATGTATGTCTTCTTCACCTATCTCTCTATATGTTGTTTCTTTTCTCTCCTTTATACACATGTTTCTTATGTATGCAATCTTTTATTTCCGTTTCACACTAAGATGCCTTGATGAGTTTTGTTTAAAGTATTTCAGAAATATAGATTGTCAAAGTCTACCATGCCATAAACTCTCTTCTTGCAAATTTTTTCAAGAGTTTGTGTTAGGATTAGATTTTATTGTATTTAACAAGTGATTATGAGTTTAGTGATTTATGACTTCTCTCATAATTCATTTGTTTGTTGTGGTTTTGTCACGGATTGCCAAAGGGGGAGTTTGTTAGGACATATGTGAACCATGTTAAGAACATATGTCATTTAAAATTGGCTTATCCTTTGACAAAGCACACTTTACTTGTATTTGGGTAGCTCTAGGATGGGTTTAGTATTTCAAGGAACAAGCGTTCAAGTCTAGTATAAAAGCCATGCAAATCTGTCCAATATACAAATGAAGTAGTACTGATTCATTAAAGCTCAATAGCTGCTCGATAGATAACCTATCTATCAAGGTCTCAACAAATAGCTCAACTGCTGTATCTATCGAGAATTGCAAAATCAAAACCCTAGACATATATAAGGGTTATTTTAAAAGTCGTCACATAAGAAAAAATAAGGGGAACACATGCAAAAAGTGACTGAGTACCTTATTCTCTCTTAAAGAAGCTACTGCGTCTTTGTGCCTTAGGTTTTGTAACCAAGTGCTTCTTGATCTTCATTGTTGATGAAGTGAAGAACTTTGCAGCCAACAATCTTCTTCAAGTTGGTGAGTTAGTCATGTACTGGGAGTCATGCATCATTGGTTAGTCATGTACTAGGATTCATGCAAAAGGGCGTCATTTATATATTGAAGAGTTCAGAGATTCTAAAGTGGTAGAAGGTTTCTACTATAAGTTCATCTATGGGAATTGTAGAGTCTAGGGACAAAGGTTTTGTACTAGATCTGAAACTTTTCTTTATTATAGTGAATTGCTGTTCAGGAAAGTTTCCCCCTAGGTTTTTTACAGTGAAACTAGTTTGTTTCATTAGTTTTCCTGAGTCATCATATCTTGTCTTATTTATTATTCCGCTGTGCGTGATATTGACATGATATTGATGTTAATTTTTTTTATAAAGGTTTATTCATAGTAAATGTAATTAATAACTTAGGTTTAAAACTTGTTAATTCTATTAACCGGGGTCTAAATTTCCCAACACTTGTGTCCTTTGGGATTTCCTCGCATCTGCCCGCTCAAGGACTTATCTAAGATTTAGAGCATCCCTTGGGATGCACCTGTCCACTTATAGACTAATAAATTTCAAGGCATCCCTTAGGATGTATCCGTTCACTTATGGACTTTAATAAACTTCAAGTCATCCCTTGGGATATATCCGTCCATTTATGGACTTTAATAAATTTCAAATCATCCCTTGGGATGTATCCATCCACTCATGGACTTTAATAAATTTCAAGCCATCCCTTGGGTTGCATCCGTCCACTTATGTTGGGATGTATCCATCCACTCATGGACTTTAATAAATTTCAAGACATCCCTTAGGATGCGCCTATCCACTTATGGACTCATATATATTTTAGGACATCCTTTGGGATGCGCCCATCCACTTATGGACTTATATAAATTTCAAGGCATCTCTTGGGATGCATCCATCCACTTAAGGACTTAGTCGTAGACGTGATTTTGTAGAAATATATATATATATATATATATATATATATATATATATTTGTGTGTGTGTGTGCGCGCGGGCATGGTATATTTGAATAATTCCTCTTATTATGATAAACATGTGCATAAGCCAAAAATTGTTCTAAAAAATTAAAAACCTGCCCCTTGGGCTAAAACAGTACTGTAGATAATAAAAAATAACTAGAGAGAAATAAATTGGAAATGAGGAATGGTGGTTTGTATGCTGTCATATACTGGTAGTATTTCTTTAGGTGCTTGGTGTTCCATGGATTATGCAACTTTTGTCCGTCGAGCATCTTTCAGTGATAGGTGCCTTTCCTCTACCACGAAGTGATTCTGTAGGGTCCTTCCCAATTAGGTCCTAGCTTCCCTTGGGAGGGATCTCTTGTAGCGCCTATCACCTTCCTCAGGACAAGGTCTCTAACTTGAAAGTCCCTGTGTCTGACTTTGGAATTGTAGTGCTTGGCCAGGAAGTCCTGGTATCGTGCTAACCTTTGTTCGGTTGTTGCTCTAACCTCGTCCATTAGGTCCAATTGTAGGCGTATGGCTTTGCCGTTCCTACTCTCATCATGATTCTCCACCCTGTAACTTGTAAGTCCGACCTTAGTAGGGATAATGGCCTCACTCTCATATACTAGTTGAAAGGGTGTTTCTCCTATAGGTGTTCTAGTCATCGTCCTGTACGCCCACAGTACACTTGGCAATTCGTCTGGCCATATATCCTTTGCCCCCTCAAGTCGAGTCTTGATGTTTTTGAGTAAGGATTGGTTCATGACCTCAACTTATCCATTGGCCTGAGGGTGGGCAGGTGAGGAGTAGTGATTCTTGATCCCCGATTGTGAGCAAAAATCCCTAAATGACTTGTTGTCAAATTGCTTTCCGTTTTTCGGGACCAAGACTCTAGGGATCTCATGCCTGTAGATGATGCTTTTCCAAATGAAGCTTCATACGTTTTTCTCCGTGATGGTGGCCAAGGCTTCAGCTTCCACCCATTTGGTAAAGTAATCTATGCCAACCACTAGGAACTTTAGTTGTCTTATTGGTATTGGGAATGGGCCAAAGATGTCCAACCCCCATTGAGTAAAAGGCCATGGGGTCGTCATCGGAGTGAGCTCTTCTGTTGGTTGCCTAATGACGTTGCTAAACCTTTGACATTTTTTGCAAGTTTTAACATAAGCTTGGGTATCCTTCTGCATGGTAGGCCAATAATATCCTGCTCGAATCAGCTTATACACTAAGGACCATGATCCCGAATAGTTTTCGCAGATTCCTTCATGAACTTCCCTCATGATGTAATCTGCCTCCTCGAGGGTCAGGCATCTTAGGTACGGTCGGGAGAATCCTCTTTTATACAAGATGTCTTTTATCAGGACAAACCGTACCGACTAGACCTTCAACTTCCTTTTGGCCTCTTTACCGTTGAGTAATGTGCCGTCTCTTAAATACAAAACTATCAGTGTGGTCCAGTTGTCTTGTGAGCCTATTTCCTGCATATCTACGTCATCTATCAAGGGCGAAACCTAAACAAAAGAAAGTACCTTATTGGAGATGAGCATGTGTTCTGCTGATGTGGCCTTAGCAAAATGGTCGGCTTGCTCGTTCTCCTCCCTTGGGATTTGAACAAACTTGGTTTGAAGGTCACCTACCCACTTCCTTACTTGCTTTAGGTATTTCTTCATCCATTCACCTTTGCATTTGTAGTCACCATTCACCTGACTTGTAACCACCTAGGAATCGTAATAAACAACCAGACTTGCAGCCCCTACTACTTTGGCGAGATCTAGTCCTGCCACTAAAGCTTCATTCTCCGTCTCATTGTTGGTTGTAGGGAAGTCAAAACAAACCATATACTCAATCTCGTCCCCTTCTGGAGAATGGATTACTATACCTACTCTGCTAGCCTGCCTATTGGATGATCTGTCTGTATGGGATACTCCATTGAGGAAGCTCATCTGCCCTCCGGCCTTCCATATTGGTGAATTCCACGATGAAGTCAACGACCACCTGTCCTTTCATGGCAGTGCGCGAACAGTATTGTATGTCAAATTCGCTCAACTCTATTGCCCATAACGCCATTCGTCCAGCGACTTTAGGATTACTCATTGCTCTTCGTAGAGGCTTGTCTGTCAGAATGACCATGGTGTGGGCCTGAAAATATGGTTTGAGCTTGCGAGTTGCGGTCACTAAGGCGAAGGCTAGCTTTTCCATTAAAAGGTACTTCTCCTCTATGCCTCGAAGTGCCCGGCTAGTGTAATGTACGGGCTTCTACACCTTGTCTTCTTCTCTAACTAAGGCTACACTGATAGTAACTGGGGAAATGGCCAGGTAGAGAAATAGCTCCTCCCCAAGTTTGGAAGGACTTAGCAATGGCAGGGAAGAGAGATATGTTTTTAGGTCCTTGAATGCTTGTTGACATTCAACTGTCCACTCGAAGGACTTCTTCAATGTGTGGAATAAAGGCAGGCATTTGTCTGTTGCCCTTGACATGAATCTGCTGAGCGCTGCTACCTTGCCGTTGAGGCTTTGCACTTCTTTTATGTTCCTAGGTGGTGCCATCTCCATTATGGCTCGAATCTTGTCTAGGTTGACTTCAATGCCTCTCTGAGACACCATGAACCCTAGGAATTTTTCAGTCGTTATCCCAAATGCGCATTTGCTTGGATTGAGCTTCATGATATAAGAGCGGAGGGTATCGAAGGTCTCCTTAAGGTCGTCCAAATAGTCATCTTCCCGTCGACTTTTCACTAGTATGTCGTCCACGTAGACTTGGACATTCCTCCCACGTTCTTGAGACCGAACAACATCACTTTGTAACAGAGAAGGCCTTGGCTAGTGACAAACGAAGTTTTTTCCTGATTAGCCTCGTCCAACTTAATTTGATTGTAACCAAAAAAAGCATCCATGAAGCTCAACAATGGGTGTCTCGCTGTTAAGTCTACTAGGATGTTGACCCGCGGGAGTGTGTAGCTATCTTTGGGGCATGCCTTGTTTAAGTTCATGAAGTCTACACACATCCTTCACTTTCCATTGGCTATCTTGACCATCACTACATTGGCTAGCCAATTGGGATAGTATACCTCCCTGATGAATTCTACATCTTGCAATTTGCGGACTTCTTTTGCTATAGCCCTATCTTGCTCCTAGGCAAACACTCGCTTCTTTTGATGGATAAGGGAAAAGAGGGTAATACATTCAACCTGTGAACCATAATTGAAGGGTCAATCTCGAGCATGTGTTCATGGCTCCAGGAAAAGACGTCCTAGTTCTCTCTTAGGAATGTCGTGAGCACTTGACGAACCGGTGGACTGGCGAGAGTGCCGATTCTGGTCGTCCACTCAGGTCTGAAGTTATCAAGAAGTATCTCTTCCAACCCTTAATGGGCTCTACAATTGTCTATTCTCTTTTATGCTCATAGTCTGTAAGTGGTCGTCCATCTCTAACATCACTATGTAGCACTCACGCGCTGCCACTTGGTCTCTACGTACCTCTCCTACTCCGTACTCGGTATAGAACTTGATCATCAGGTGATAGGTTGAAGTCATGGCCTTCCACGAATTGAGAGTAGGTCAACCCAGTAGGGCATTGTAAACGAACGAACAGTCGACGATAAGGAAAGTAACATCCTTAGTGATCTGTTGAGGGTAATCACCAACCGTCACGGGCAATGTAATTGCACCGATGGGATATACTTTCTCCTCTAAACCCGACGAATGGTGCATTGGTCAGTACGAGCCGTTCTCTCTCGATTCTTATCTGCTAAAACGTCAGGTAATAGAGGATATCAACAGAGCTACCATTATCGACTAGGGTCTGGTAGGTGTTGTAGTCTCCCACCCGTATGCTAATAACAAGAGCATCGTCGTGGGGGTGATGGAGACATCGAGCATCTTCTTTTGAGAACCCAACTATGGGGTTGTCCACCCATTCTGTCTTTGGAATGAAACCCATCAGCTGGACATTTTGAACCATCCAAAGGTAGGTTTTGTGTGCCTTCTTGGATGAGCCAGACGCTGTGGTGCCCCTTACAATCATCCTTATGTCCCCTAAAGGTGGCCTGCGGCGCTCACTACCAGCTTGTTCCTACAGTGGCTCTGTCCTTTCTTTGCTGACGAATTGTTGTAGTTTCCCCTGTCTGATAAGGGCCTCAATCTGTTGCTTCAAGTTATAGCATTCAGATGTGTCATGATCGTGATCCCGATGAAAACGACAAAACTTGTCTCTAGACCTCTTATTGGGATCTCCCTTTAACATGCCAGGCCACGTCAAGGTTGTACTGTCCTTGATCTGCATCAGGACCTGATCGATCGAGGCAGTCATTGGGGTGAAGTTTGCAAACATTTTAGTGGATGGTTTGGAGTGCCCATCCTCCTGTCGGTCTCTAGTTCTAGTTGTCTTTCGTCCCTTATCCTGCCGTGCATCTTCTTGCCTTTTCTTTTTCTTGGGTTTTTCCTCTCAGGCCAATAGCGCGTCTTCTGCGTTCATGTACTTAGTAGCTCGATAAAGCACATCTGACATGGTCTTTGGGTCATTTTTGTATAAGGAGAAAAAAAAAACTTCGCCTTCCACAAGCCATTGGTGAATGCAGCAACAAGTATCTTGTCATTAGCTTCGTCTATCGAAAGGGCTTCTTTGTTAAAGCGCGTTATGTAATACCTCAATGTCTCATCTTCCCGTTGCTTGATGCTCATTAGGCATGCTATGGACTTCTTATACTTGTGCCCCCCAACAAAGTGTGACGCAAAATGCATACTTAGCTCTTTGAAGGTACTGATGGAGTTGGGCGTCAACTTGTTGAACCATACCCTTGCGAGAACTTTCAGCGTAGTTGGGAAAGCTCGGCACATGATTTCGTCCACAACACCTTGTAAGTGCATGAAGGTTTAAAACAACTCCAACTGATCCAAGGGATCCTTAGATCCGTCATAGGCTTCTATCTACGACATACGGAACTTTGGTGGAAGAGGGAACGAAGTGACGAGTGCAGTAAAGAGGGAGTCCGTCCAGAGGACCAGCTTGTCAAGGTCGTTTGATACCTGTCCCTTGAGAGCGTTCATCATGAAATCCATCCTCTCCTTCATCATATGCATCTCTGTAACCATGTGCGGTGGTGCCGTATCAGCGACGGACAGACAGCTTATGTCTTGTCATTCTTGTCTACTTGGGGCATTGCTTCCTTCTAGTCCTTCTTGGTCCCTCCTTTCAGCACTGGTACCCTTTTGCTCCTCTCTGCGGTTGTTGGGTCTAGCATTCCTTTGGAGCAACTGTTCTTCCAAGTCATGGTTTTGCTTGGTAAGGCGTTCTACAGCCGTGATTAGAGTCTGTACCTACCTTTCGAAGGCAATAGTGCGTGGTTCATCTCCTTGGTTGTTGTTGGTTGCCATTGAGCGAGTGAGTACCATACAACTCTTTGCCTGGGAAGTGGTAGTATGGCTACTATAGTTCTTTCCCACAGACGACACCAATTGATGATGTCAAAAATCGTCAGTGAGTTGCACAGTCCTCATGTGCCCTAAACAGAACCTGCAAAACAAAAACAAAGAAAACCTTACAGAGAGTGCTGGTGTGGTACTAGCCAAATACCCTTTGAAGGTTAAGTTAGAGAGAATTTCTACAACTCTAGAGTGCTAGAGCTGGGAAAATTACACGTACCTTGATTTGTGAGGGCTTTGGGGTTTTTATAGTAGTGTAGATTTGACCTTAGTTTCTTGGTGAAGAAGGCATTTCCTTGTGTAGAAAATTCTCATTAATACTAATGTTTTATGGGATTCTTTCCTTGGAGGGATTCCTCCAATCACGGTTGGGCATAGAATGCAAGGTATTTCCATACTAAGATTCTTGGAGACTACTCATGCCACGTATATGCCATGTGGCTCTATCAAGCAGTCTCCCTTGGACTCGTCTACCTTAAGGAGTCCATTCGTCATCTTGCCTCTCCGTCTAGGTCACAAGCCCGTTCACTAGTTCTTTGGTAGGTAGAGTATTTAGGCCGTCTCTTTTGGCGACTTCGTCATTAATGTCTATTCCCGTTATTTTTTTTCTGTCTGCTTAGGGATTTTATCCCTATCAATATATATATATATATATATATATATATATATATATATATAGGGACAAAAAATGATTTTGTCTAATTTATACCATGATTTTTAATTAGCCCGTACATAATAAAGGTCAATTGTAATTTTTTGTTATAATTTAGTGTGTGTGTGTGTGTGTGTGTGTGTGTGTGTGTGTATATATCATATCATATCATATCATATCATATACTATATATAATAGCAGAAGTTTAGAGAAAATTATTCCTACAATCAAGGAGGTGCTGCCATGTAAGAAAAGTGGCTATTTAAAATTCAGACATGTTTCACTTTAAAAAGCTATACATTATATTATTTTAGAAGCGAGGGAATTTGCAGGCTAGCACAGTAGGGACAAAAAATTTAATAAGTTAACGCTGGTTTGTAAGCATTTTGGAAACTAGCATCTCGAGTTTTAGAAACTCGAGATGTGGATAAAACTCGAGTATCACAGACTCGCTTTCGGCCCGTTTTGTAATTGATGAGGTGGACAGAAAACACCACATAGATCTCGAGTTTTAAAGACTCGAGTTCTTTGAAACAGAAAATCAAGTCTTAGACACTCGATTTTCTTGGAGGAAACCATTTTTGACACATAGATCTCGAGTCTATAAGTCTCGAAATTTAATTAAAAATTACTTAGATCTCGAGTCTTAGAGACTCGAGTTTACACTACAAAAAACGCGCGCTATAGCCGCGTTTTTTAGCCGCATTTATAAAAAAACGCGGCTATACTTGACCTATAGCCGCGTTTCTAGGAAATGCGGCTATAGACCAAACCTATAGCCGCGTTTCTAAAAAACGCGGCCATAGGCTAGGTCTAAAGCCGCATTTATAAATGACTTGAGCTGCGTTTTATGTCAGGTCTATAGCCGCATTTTCAAAAAACGCGACTATAGGTTCAACTAAATAATATTTTTTAATAGACTAGCATGTACTGTCGAACAAAATATTTTTTTATAAAGGCGGGGCTATAGCCGCGTTTTAAAAAACGCGGCCATAGGTTAGGTCTAAGCCGCGTTTTTTAAAACGCGGCCCTGGGTTATATCTAAAGCCGCGTTTTTAGGTGCCTTGAGCTGCATTTTTAAGTCTGGCCTGTAGCCACGTTTTTGAAAACGCGGCTATAGGTCCAGCCAAATAATATATTTTTTTTTAAAAAGATGGCCTGTGCATCTGAATAATTTATTTTTTTATATAAGGGAGGGTCTATAGCCGCGTTTTCAAAAACGTGGCTATAGGTCTAGCCAAATAATATATATATTTTAATAAGATGGCCTGTGCATCTGAATAATTTATTTTTTTATATAAGGGAGAGCCTATAGCCGCGTTTTCAAGACGCGGCTATAGGTAACACCAATAAAAAAAAGAAAAGAACCCCACTTTCCCACCTACCCCCACTCTTAACTTTTCTTTCTTTGGTCCTTCTTCAGTACGCTCTCTTTCCTGGGTTTCTTTGCTCAAGAGTTCATGGGTTTCTCTCTTAATTTCTTCTCTGCAAATCGTGTCAAGGTCTTCTTTCTTTCTTTTTCTTTTTTTCTTTTTTTTTCTTTTTTTTTCTTTTTTTTCCTTTTTCTTTTTTCCTTCTTCACTCCAGCACAACACTTTTTTTTTTCTTTGTTTCTTTGCTGCTACTTCTTATTTTCTTTATTTCTTTCTTTCCTTCTGTTTTTTTCTTTCAACACAACGCACACACTCCTCTCCCTCAGTGTCCCACCGATACACTCCACACCACCATAAGAAAAACTAAAGGTTCACTCATCTTTACTATTCAAGGTAAAAATTTTCTAATCTTTTTATGGGTATTATACTTTTGCTAGAGGTTATTTTTGCTATTTTGTTGCTGATATTGTGTTTATGTTTAAATGGGTTTGTGTTCTTGAGCTTGTTCTTGTGTTTCTGAGCTTGTGCTTTTGTGTTCTTTGAATGAATTTAGTGTTAAATTTTGGTTGGTTTTTTTGAATGAGAGGAGATTCATGGGTTTGTATTGTTATATTTTGGAGCACGTTGTATTTGTATTGACAGTATGTTGTGTTTGATTTTGAATTTTTTGGATGTGTTTGTATTGTGAATATGTTGTGTTTGATTTTAAACTTTTTGGGTTTGTGTTTGATTTTGAATTTTTTTTTTTCGTTTGAATTTTGAATTTTTTGGGGAAAAAAAACCCAGAATTTGTTTTTTTGTTTTTAAAAAAACCTTAATTTTGAATTTTTTGGGGAAAAAAAACCTAGAATTTTTTTTTTGTTTTTAAAAAAACCTATAGCCGCGGTTATAAATGCAGCTCAACGTGGGTCTGTAGCCGCGTTTTTTTAAAAACGCGGCTATAGACCCGATGCCTATAGCCGTGGTTAAAAACGCGGCTTTAGGCCTGACCTTGAGCCGCGGTTATAAAAACACGGCTACAGACCCGTAGGGGCTGTTGCTGCGCCACTTAGGCCTGAGTTGTAAACGCAGCTCTAGAAAACGCGGCTATAGCCTATAGCCGCGTTTTCGGGGTCTATAGCCACGTTTTTGAAACGCGGCTATAGACCCTGTTTTTTGTAGTGTTAGCTGGGCAATATCGCAGCGGTAGAAGTACTTATTGGTAGTGCTTCAAAAAATGAATGTGAGTTATGTCCAAAATGGAATGAGTGAGGAAGCGGTTGAGGTATTTTATGATATGAGAGTGGAAGGTATTGAACCAACTCGACTCACTGTTTCAAGCTTTCTTTCAGCTTCGGCTAATATAGGTGCACTTGAAGAGGGCAAGCAAGGGCATGCTATTGCAGTATTAGGAGGATTAGAGTTGGATAACATATTGGGTACTTCTATTATAAACTTCTATTTCAAGGTCGGCTTGATTGATGATGCAGAGCTAGTTTTTAGTAGGATGCTTGAGAAAGATGTGGTGACAACTAACGAAAATGGTAGATATTTAAGGGTAATTGGAAAAGAAAATCATGTACTACCAAGTCTGCAACTTTGGTAAAACTTTCCTAGGTTTTTCTATCAAAGAAAAAAGAAAACATAGAACTGTACGTCTGAACATTTTGTTAGAATTCTCTAGTTGCCATCACTGATGATGTTTTGAGCTCTGTTTTTTTTTTTTTTCTTTTCTTTTGAGCTCTATTTCAAAAAGTCCAACATTACTTATTATTATATGCATAGCCATCTCACACTCAAAGCAGCTAGTTCCCTGTGGTCTTTACCTCTACTCGATCTTTTACTATTTATATCTCTGAGACTTTAAAGAGAAATGGAAAGGGAAATCATCCCAGAAATAGATTCAGACATTGAAAATTTTGCAAAGAAAAACACACAATTTGAAAGATGGTTGAAGGGAACGAATTCCAATTTCCAAGGGTGAAACTGGGCAATCAAGGACTTGAGGTAAAATCCAATGACATTCTTTGAATACCTTTTCAAAAAAAATTTCGAAAGAAACTTCCACTTTGTATATGTTCAAGTCACATTTCTTTGAAAACTCACTGCATAATTTAATCTATTTCGAATTTTTAAAGTTGCAATAATCCATCTACAGTAACTCAATACTCATTAATTACTAGTTTGAGTCTCCAATATTGCATATTTATTATCTATTATTGTTGGAATATTCATGTGTAAGAAATGTATAAAGTCGGAGTAGTGAAGTCACACGTTGGATACTAATGACAAAAATAAGCAGTTAATATAACATAACTAGGCTCAAACCCATATGTTAAACTTTTAAGATAAGTGACATCTTATATGTTATATTAACTACTCGTTGGGCAATTGCCCCAATAAAAAAAAAATTTATGACTCTTTAATTTAGAATCTATCATCCTTTTGAAACTAGTAATTTTAAGGGGTTGGAAACAGAAAATTGGTCCAACGTGTAACATTAATTCAAACTTTCGAAAAATGATTAAAAATAATAATAAAAGTTTTTTTCATATCATTAAAAAATAAAAAATTCCCCTGTAGTTAATCAACTGCATGACATCAATCCAAAAGGAAATTAGAACTCCTAGAATCAAGACTATTGCATCAATTTAAGTTGCAATGCACTAGATAGGTTGAGGAGATATTAATTCTAGGATAAATTAACCTTTTTTATTTGAACCCAAGATATATTAACTTTTTTCAGCCAATAAATAAAAGACTTCTTAAAAGATTTACTTCTCAACTATTTAAAAAAAAAAAAAAAAGGTCCAAGTGCTACCACTACTTCCCTATAAGATTGTTGGATGAGTTTAACTCTAAGAAAAACCAAACCATTAAAAGACTTTTAAAAAAATATATAGAAAAAGAATGTACCCGCAATGCAAGTTACAGACTTGTTTTAATAAAGGAAAGATTAGAAGAAAATTAAGACCAATTTCGGGAGTCGCCAAGTAACCTTTTGTGGGATCAGAAGCTTTAAGCTGCAATTATATAAAAATAATCCTATTGCACATGGTAGCGTGTATGTACAGTATTTTGTAAGAATATCATGGGGACAAGTTTAGTATGTTAGTTAGAGACAAGGAACGGTGCATCATAAATTTGAAAACAATTTGTGTGAGGCTATTTAGTTAGTCACATGCTAGATTGAGAATGAGTTTGTAGAGAAGTGCTTAACTTTACCAATCTTAAGAAATGGCTACAATTATTATGCCTTCTATATTCATTTCGCACTCTTCAACAAGAACTTCCTACTGCAGCAGGAATTGTGTCACTGCTAAGAAACACAATTCTTAAATCAAAGCATAAGAAGTTAATGGCAGCGGTTCTGTAGGTTATTTTTTTAATTGGTTCAACCTCTAAAAAGAGGAATGATTTAATAATGGGCAATCTATAAGCATTGGCATAGTGAGAAACTATTCATGGCAGCAAGTTTAAATGGGAATGCTAAAACAAGAGTTTTTGGATACTTATAATTGAAATGTGTTTTGATGTTATGATGCCCTTGAAACTCTGTTTTATGACACCAATGCACCCATCTGTATACCGGAAAACCAAGCTCAACATGATGAACTGAACATATTAAGGTGATTGTCAAACTGTTAAGGTAAAGTTTAAATCCAAAGAGATTTGTTTAATCTTCTGAAGACAGTAGTGTGATAGTCTGAAAGATGCTATCTGTTAAACTTAAAGAGTAGTTAGAATTCTCTTGCCTAGTATACTAAGAAATTTTCATATAATTGATACAAATACACCAACTTGATATTTTTAATGTCATTTTAATATTTTTAATGTCAATTTGGGCAGGTTGACAAGGCACTTAATATACGCCAACTGATGAGATCAGAAAACTTGAGGTTTGACGCTATGACTCTTGCATCCTTGTTGTCTGCTTCGGCAGATATAAGCAATATGAAACTTGGTAAGGAGGGGCATTGTTATTGTATTAGAAACAACCTAGAATCTGATGTGGTTGTTGTGAGTAACATTGTAGATATGTAGGTCAAATGTAATAGAATTGCTTATGCAAGACAAGTTTTTAACTCCACAATTAAGAGAGATATTATATTGTGGAACACTATGTTGGCCGCTTATGCAGAGTTGGGTCAAAGTGATGAGGCTTGAAATTTTTTTATTAGATGCAGCTGGAGGGCATGCCACCAAATGCTATATCATGGAATTCTGTAATTTTGGGTTTCCTTAGAAGTGGCCAGGTCAATGAGGCTAGAGATATGTTCTTGCAATTGCGTTCCCTTGGTGTCCAGCTTGACTGGATCTCATGGACTACTCTTATCTCTGGTCTGGCTCAAAATGGTTTTCAAGATAAGGCAATTTTGGTTTTCCAGCAAATGCAAGAAGCAGGGATTACACCCGATACCACTAAGCCTTTTTTCTACACTCTCAGCTTGCACTGATATGGCAGCATTACATTATGTAAAAGCTATTCATGGCTATGTTACAAGGCATAATATTTGCTTATATCGATTGACTTGTCTACACTATTATATTTGAAAATTAGAATCTTTCACATAATCACCTATCAACAATGTTACTTTCAGCATCTACAAATTACAAAAACCCTATTAGTGACACACTGCAATATATTCAGACATATCTCTGAGGATTTCTATCATTCACCTAGGCATAAATCTGTAATTTTTCCATGATAAAAAGTTAAATATCTAACAATCACCCAAGCTGTAGCTTTTAATCTGTTAAATGTTATAAATTTTCTTAGCAATAAAAATAATAGAGGCTATGGATTCAAATGTTCTTTTCACTCAATTTACCAGCCACCATTATTTAGCTTTTGACTGGAAGGTCAGCAAGCACTACAAGTGATCACCCTGATATATTAAAAAAAAAAAAAAAAAAGAGCACCTAACAACGTATCTTCATAGACCCATGAAAGTAATGTCACTTTGAACCCAAGAAATTGTTGCAAACAACTTCAAGTGTAAAAAAATCTCAATTTTTTTTTTCTTTAAATTTTCCATATAATAAAATAAGGTATCAAAACTCAAAAGCCCCAATTTTTGTTTAAAAAAAATCGTAATTATAACCGAAGAACAAAAATAAAAGCACAAATTTCCCTAATTTTAAGCCTAATGAAGAAATTTGCTTCATTTCTACACATTTTATAAGTATTACACTTTGGAAGAGTTCTGCAACATTTGCAACCACCTAATAACAAAGATTTTACTAACATTAATCCCAGCAACTAAACACATATCAAGCATTATTACCCAAAAACCAACAAAAACAGAATATGCCAGCAACCCAAATCATACAACAAGTAACAAAACAAATTCGTCTAACTTAAATCTTACACTAACAAGAAAAACTAAGGCACTAACAATGGAAATTATCAAACACAAACACTTCGGCTAAACCCAAATGGAATAATTATTTAAAAAGCTCAAATTTTTATAAGAAAAACATACCTTCAAACTTCCGTTGGTAGGGACAAAAGGGATTTTGAAGGTATGGGTGAGGGGATCGTCTGAAGCCGATTGTGAGGAAAAAGGAGACTGTTTGAGGGTGAGGGTGATTTTTGTTGCACACCAAGGGGTTGAGGGTGACTGGTTTGGGTGCTTGAGTGAGAGTGTTTGAACTTTAAGTGAGAGTGTTTGAGAGAGAGCGTTTGAGAGATTGAGAGTGTTTTAGAGTTTTTGAGAGTGTGAGTTTTTGAGTGAGGTTGAGAGAGTGTGAGTGTTTGAGTGAGGCGTTTGAAAGTGGCTGTGTGTGTATAGTGTGTTGATTTCAAGTCTTATAAACTCGATTTCTGCGTGGCTAAATTCCCTCCACGTGGAAAATTTGTCCACATAATGGTATTGACAAACACCACAAATTGAGTTTTTAAAGCTCGAGTTTTAACTTGATCTCGAGTATGAAAAACTCAAAATGCTAGTTTCCAACATTCTTTTGAACAGTGACAACTAACGAAAATGTTAGTAACAACTAACGAAAATGTTAGATATTTAAGGGTAAACGGAAAAAAAAAAAAAAAAAATCTTTTACAAGCTAAACACCATTTGACTGCTTGTTTGGTACATTAAAAAAAATGATTAACATTTTCTCTCTCTAAAAGAAAAATGCCTAGCGATATTGTGACACAGAAAAAGGGAAGGAGGAAAATAAAACTTGCGATCCAGTTGAGATTCGTACTGCCGACCAAACTTAGACAACCAAACGATGAAATCGAGAGAGAGGCTATGATGACACGGAGAAAGAAACAGAAAAAGAGAGAGGCGATGAAGACAAGGTGAAACAAATATAAAAAGAGAGAGGTGATCTTGGTACACGGAGAAAGAAGAGATCGCCTCTCTGTTTCTGACATAACGCCTCTCTACCCACAAACAACGCCTCTGATGGGTTCTATTCTTTCTCTGATTTTTTTTAGGTAAATTAGATCTATTATATGCATTCAATTTTTTCGATTTGGTTCTAGATTTGGATTCAAAAAATAGGGCTAAGGAAATTAGGTTTTAATATGTTACTATTCTTTTTTTAAATTTTTTGGTAATAGATTTTTTTCAATTCGTCTATTTTGGAATTAAATCATTCAATTTCAAAAATTAACCGGTTAAAATACTATGCACACAGAGATAGAAATAGAGAGAGAGTGGCAGTGAGGCCTAGGACATGGAGAAAGAAACAGATTTAGACCACCATCGTCCGTTCCCTTTCCAGATTTAGACCACCAGATCGCTGGAACTGACATCGGCAACGGTATTTTTTTTTTCTCAATTTTGTAGGTTTGGGTATAAATTTTAGATTTGATTCATTTTTGTTATGGGTTTTTGGATTCTCTTTCAAAATGTTTGTTTTCTCAATTTTAGATATTTGCTTTTGTTTTGTTTTTTTAGATTACAGAAATCACTAAAAATATTGATTTTAGTTTGGGTACTTCTGTTTCTACTCTTAACAAAATCTTTGGGAATAAATAAGTATAGAGTTGAATGTTGCATTGATATTTATTTTAGGTTTTTTTGTTGTATACCCATAACTAGTAAAGTTCTTGTTTTTTTTTTCCCCTTTTCTTTTTCAAATCTGGGAATTGAATATGATTTATGGTTTGTTTGGAAGTTTAGAGAGGGAGGAGAGTAGAGGGGAGTAGAGGAGAGGAGAGTAGAGTAGAATGGTTATCTTCCATCTTGTTTGGATATTTTTAAAATTAGTAAGAGGGAAGAGAGTAATTAGCCCTTCCTCTTGTTTGAATGTTTTAAAAATTAGGATGAAAATGAGAGGAAATGATTTAAATAGACAAATTTACCCCTATTTGAAAATGAACTTACAATATTGGTCTATAATTAATTTGTTAGATTAAATCATTATTTAATCAACATTCTCATTTCATCGTATAGCACTAACAAAAGTATAAAACTACTATTAACTATTATAAAATAATTTTTATTACCTCAAAAAAATTATAATAAAAATAAATTCAAAAATTCAAAACCCAAACTAAAAACAACAAAATCAAAACAAAAAAATCAAAATCAAAATCAAAATAAAGACGCTGACTGTAAAACACTATGAAAATTTTTCTGATTCTCTCGTTAGCTTCAATCTTCTACTTTTCTCTAAGCAATTCCATTGAAGATGATGTGATGTGCTTGCAAGGTGTGACAAACTCGCTCTCCGACTCGGCCAACAAGCTGAGTTCATGGACCTTCACAAACTTGTCCGTCACTTCAATCTGTAAGCTCCAAGTGGTTGCATGCTGAACGAGAAGGAGAACCGACTCATCAGCCTTCAGCTTCCAACAATGCAGCTTTCTGGCGAGGTTCTGGAGATCGCAAACAGTTCTAAAGTACTGCCAAAGCCTCCAAACCCATCTTCGGTCCAATCCCTTCTCAAACCTGTACTAGATCTCTCTAGCAACGCTCTTGCTGGATCGATCTTGCCAGAGATCGCAGATTGAACAGCTTGATTTTCAGTAACAACCGCCTCTCCGATCTGATCCCGTACTAGCTTGATTTTGTTTTGATTTTGTTGATTTTAATTTGGGTTTTTTGTTATGGATTTAGTAGAAATTGTGTTTGGATTGTAAGAGAGCACTGGGAAAATTTGTCATTTGTGTTGTTAAACCATTTGTAGCGAAATAGTGAGATTCAAATTTTTTTTTTTTCCATTCACCTTTAATTTTCCCAGCAAACAAACAAAATTATTTATATAATCGGTTTGTAATTTTGTTAATTTGGATAGGGTAAATTAGATAATTCATTTTATCAATAATTTATCTACTTTACTCTCCCTCCAAATCTCTCCAATTTGGGGGAATTAAAAATGAGGAGTTAGAGATAGTTGAAACCCCTCCAAACTCCTCCCCTCCTTCCTTAAAAAACTTCCAAACAAGGTAATTGAATTACTCTCTCTCTCCCTCTACTCTACTCCCCCTCCTTTTTTAAACTTTCAAACAGGCCATTAGGTTTGAATTTTTTGGTTGGATTGCTTTACCCTCGCCAGACTTAGACCACCGGAACCACAATCACAGAGAGAAACAGTTCTTAAGGCGCACATCAGAATGAGAGAAACTAAAAGTTTTAAGGAAAAAAAAAATCAGTTCTAATTCTTATTTTTCATTTTTGTATTCCTTTTTTTTTTTTGTTAATGCTATTGTTCTCTTCTTTCTTTCTTCTTATTCTCTGAATTCTATTTGGTTTTTCTTTTCTTTTTTCTTTTTTTCTTTTTTTTGTCTACAATCGTTCTGTGGAAGTTTCTGTTGAAAGGTAAAACCTCAGTTGCTGTAAAAAAATGTTTCAATATCAAACATGAAAAATTTGGGGCTTTTAGAGTAACGACTAGAGATTTGAGACTTTAAAGTAGAGAAAGAAAAATCAAAGTCTTCACACACAGTCAAATTGCTGAAATCGTTACCTGTAAAGTTTTGTTTTTAATTCTTAAAATCTTTGAAATACTTTGGTTTGATAGGGGCACATTTGCATTAGACATAATTTTTGAAGAATGAAGTGGATTTTAATCAGAAAGTGTTGAAGCCCAACTGAAGATTTTTGGCAAAAACAAGTTTGAAGAGAAGCCAGTAAGCACCACAGTTTTGAAATTTTCTAATTTGCATTTTTTTAATAGAATAATTTGCATAAGTTCATGATTTGTTTTTAGCATGGCTCTTCATTAAAATTTATCTTTATACTGTTGAAAGCAACAATGTGTGCTAATTAAAAAGTAGATTTGGGTGTTTTGTCATATGATGAGTTGCCTTGAATGTGTTTGATTATAGTTGTCAATCGGACTCGCATTAGAGTTGTGGCTGAGATTTATACTACTTTAATTCAAAAGAACAAAAAGCAAGCCCTCTCTCAAAACTCTTTTTAAAAAACAGAAAATGCCGAGAAAAACCTGCACTTGACCATAAATTAGGATTTTATTTACAATTATTTCAATGAATGAATTATGTAGACTGCTTAAACTATCTTTTGGAATTGTCTTCCCAGTTTCAAGCTTTTTTTTTCTTCTTCCTTGGGTAAACAATATTGAACTTCTTCTTTTCTTCGTTTGCAACTTCATCCTGATGCAAACTCAAGATTTACCCTCAAAATCAAATGGATGTAATGTATGTACGGCCGTTCTTAGTAATGCAGTGGCTGAAAAGAACTTAGCATCAAAAAAGGATCAGAGGGAACATCCTAACAAACCTGCAAGATAGCCTGAAGGGGATATTCTATGTAGTTGAGAGGGAATTAGTGGCTAGAAAGTGGATGGATTTACTATATTTTGTACATTGATAGCAATTTTCCATTTTGACTTGTAGGAACATTCTCACAAATTTGGAGACTACTACCTCCCTCTTGGCTTATCTGATATGTACTGAGTACCTACTTTACAATGAGCATAAAGCATGATATTAAATCTATATCAATGAAAATGGTGTCCTCACACACTATATATAAAAGAAACTGAGGAAACATTAAATTTTTATAGTTATATTTTTCCAGTTTCTTTCATTCCTGTTGTAACAGAAAGACAGAGCTAAGTTAAACATGCAAAGGGTTAAACTTTATTTGAATGTTCATGTTTTATTAATAATTTTTTTGTGTCTATTGCTATGAAAAAAATTGGAAAGCTTGGAAAGTGTACTTTTTACATCTTTGATTCCTATGTTTTTAGTTATTTTTTTTTTTCGACTGAGTCAGTATAGCGTATTTAATTGTATTAAGACTGTCTAGATCAGCTATATATTTGCTTGAATGCATCAAAATTTTCCTTATAATGTCTATTGAATTTTGCATAAGATTTTGTATCATGTCTATAATGTAGTGATGTTAAATTTGGTTCACCATTTTTTTTCAATATTTTCAAGGTAAATTGTTAAAGCAATAAAGCATAATCTTGATACAGAAGTTTGATAATCTTATACAAGTTATTTCGGTATTGCATGTAATATTACATATGCTATTGTTCTTCTCATTGTCTTTTGAGTAGTAGAGTGCATGCTTAATTGCTTAGTGGAACACTATGGTGTTTTACCCATAAGGACAGAACATATTATAATTGTTAGATAATAATGAAAAGGGTAATGATAAGTGCGAGTGATTTCTCATCATAGTGTTCATCAAAATTTGGTTCATATCATGTTCAAATATATAGATCTAGCAATCCAACTTTTTCTTTCCATTGCTTCTCTTCTTTTCCTTTTTTTTTTTGAAAAGAAACATAATGATATCAAAATCTTATAACTTTATTGCTTCTAATGAAACCATTTTTACAATTATGTACAATCATATATACTCTCATCATTCCACGTATTTCTAAAATTATGCACAAGTTATCATTTTCACAACTCTTTGAAAAATTTCATATCCAAAAACAAAAAAAGGAGGAAAATTATAAGTGAAACTCATGATCAGATATAAAAATTTCTGTTAACAAGCTTTTACAATAGATTGATTATAGTTTTCGTTTTGTTTTTGCTTTGGAATGCTCTTCAATATATATACTTGGTCATGTGTGACTTTAAATGAAGCTAATCATTTTTGGCAATAGAAATTTAATAGCAGAACAAATCAGAACCCAAAGAAAAAGCTATTTATCTGTCTTAATTTGGGAGTGAGAACTTGGTTTTGCTGCATTACTCAATCAAGGTTTAAGGTTTGGCTACCTTTTTCCCTATTTTTCTTTTCTTTTTCTTTTTCTTTTTTTTTTTTTCAATTTCATGAGTTCTGTTTTGTTCTGTTTTCTTGAACTGATTATGTTTTGTCGATGACTGCATGCTAAATACTTGACTACCCAATATCAGAACATAAGTTGGCCTAAAAATTTTGAGGAAAATGTTTTTATGTTGTCACTGCTTTCACTGCCATCTTTCTGACTTCTGTTTGTGCTGATGTTGGTAGCATGTACAGTTGTGCTCTTTTTTCTTTTATCAAAGAAAATCTTATTATTTCATTGTTGTCCCGTAAAATTGTTGGAAATTTGGAATTGCTTTAGTTTTTTTACCATTTTTGTAGCACCCTAATAGAAGGTTGGAATTCTCCACAAATTATTTTCACTACAATTCAAAATAGCTCAATGATGACATTGTGTGGGTTTTTGAGAGATTTTAGTTTGTAATAGTGAGGGTTCTATATTGCTAATTTCAATTTTAAGCCAGTTTTGTATATTTAATTTGTGGTCTCTAGCATTTTATTTTTTTCAATGTTTGTAGGTTTTGTTGTTTCGGGTTGCTCTGAATAAGCATATGATTCATAAAGTGTTTCATGTTCACATAATTTTTCATATGTGCGTGCATCCACCCTTTGGTGTTAGTTCTTGAGTTTTTATTGACAATTTTGCTTCGCAACCCAATGAAGAGATAAAAAGAAGGTAGTGGCCTGATTTTCTATTGATGAGTAATGGAATCTTAGGGATGTGCTTTAGCAATACAACATTTTGAATCAAAAGAAGGGTTGATTTTCTTAATAGGTTGTACCTTTCTTTTAACATCTTGTTAAATACTATTTTGCTGCATTACTCAATCAAGGTTTAAGGGTTGGCTACCTTTTACCCTAATCTCCTGTTTATATTTTCCAGTTCATTGATTTCTGTTTTCTTCCATTGTTGTATTGGTTAGATTTTATTTTTGTTTAGCAGATTTTTGTTAGGTTTGCACTTTTTTTCGTTTGCCTTTATGTTTTGTCGATTATTGTAGAGTGTAGATTTATTGATGATATTCCTCAAACTAAAATTATGGTTTCCCTTGAATTATTTACTGCATTCTTTAAATAGAAACAAATAGATAGATAACAAAATTTTTGTTAAATACTGTTTTGCTGCATTACTCAATCAAGGTTTAAGGTTTGGCTACCTTTTTCCCTAATTTCCTCCTTTTTTTCCAATTTCTTGAATTCTGTTTTGTTTAGTTTCCTTGAACTGATTATGTTTTTTAGATGACTGCATGCTAAGGGATTACTAAATCAAAGTCTTTTTTCAGTTTATCTTAAGTCTTTAACTTCTCATTCCCAACTACTTAATGCTACAATGGGTCCTCTCACTGATAAGACCATTTATTATACTTCAATAAGAGTTATTGAATTAATTTGGAGGTAATAATAGATGAAGCTTTTTCTTTGTGTCCATTAAGGGTTGATTTTCTTAATAGGTCATAGCTTTCTTGTAAGATATTTCCTAAAGCTTTTTTTATTTTATTTTAATTATCAATATATATTTTCTGCTTCAATTTTGGAGTTTGGGTTTTATTATTTCCTGTTGGCTCTTCTTTCATATGTGGTTGTTAGAGACAATTTTGTGATGCCATCTCTAATCACCTATCCTTTAATCAGCTATCTGTAATCACCTATATTTTGTATTCTATGTTTTGTTAATAGCCAAATTTGTAAAATGGATGGTTTAAAATCTAAATGTTTGGGGAGTACAATTATTTTGTAATTTTTTGTAAGTAAAATTATTGGATTTTTATGTTAATTAATGAGTTTTTGCAGATTGAACTGCATTTTTTCTGATTGCCTTTGTTGTTTTTCTTCTTAATATATAATTTTACTATTATTTCTCTATTGATATATGTCTCTGATTTACTAGAATGCTTTTTCTTTTTCTTTTTTTGGGGGAGCATCTTATGCTTTCCTTTTGCATTAAGAATAATTTCTCATATATTTCAAAATTGTTCTATTAGACTTTGTTTCTTTTAATTTTTGTATTGCTCAGGCTATTAGGCTCAGTTTATTGGCAGGTTTTTTTTATTTTTTTTTATTTTTTATGTTGTTGTTGTTAGCTTTGTTTATTTTGATTATTCATTTGTTTTTATTGTGTATGTCTTAGTGTTTTGGATTGAGTACTGCTTTAATTTTATTTATTTATTTTATGAATAGAAGATTACATTATAATGGGTGAAAAACTTCATGAATTCCATAACTTGGGTGTGTGTATAATCTAATCTATCTCTTTGTATAATTTTGAAGCAAAGCCTAAAAATTTTGAGGAACTTTATTGTAATTAATCTTGATTCTTGCTGCCTTATTGAGTGCTTATGTTTAGGTGCTATTTCAATAAAGGTATTTTAGTTAGTATTGATTTCTGCTTAGTGTAGTTGTTTGACTTGGTTTGGTTTTGGATGTATGGTTAATATGGTTTTGGGCAATTTTTCAATCAGCATAAGAGTTTTTGCCTTTGCATATGTATCATTCTTCTTGAATGACCATTTCAACCTAAGAATTTACAAACTTTTCACTCCACTTTCATCAAGAACAATTTTAGGGTTACTTATCTCTCTTCATTTATTATTGATTTTTTTCCCCTGGGTTTGTAGGTGGAAAGGTGTTTCCTTATTGCAATACAAGTCTCAGAAGATAAGGTATGACCAATGTATAGTTTTTACTTTATTGAAATCTCTTTGATTTTGTGCTTTCATAGATTGTGGTGAAAAGGTTAAAATTTGTTGAATCGAAGGGTTTTGAATCTTTTGATACAATGATTTGCTTTGATCTTTAATTTTGCATATTTATGTAAAAATAATTGAATTGTATATTCAAATTGTCAGGTTACGGAGAGGAATTACCATATTCATCTTGCTTAATTTGTTTCTTAATATTTTGAGTTACATTGTTTACTAAAATGGGTTTGTTAGTGGGGACTAAAAATGTTTCCAACCCTTAGATAGTTAAAAGTAGAAAATATAGACATGTTTGATGCCTGCAGCCCATTGTTATTAATCTAAGTGACATCTTTGAGAAGAGGATCCCATGAAAATTGCATTATCAAAATTTAAACCATAACTAAAATATAAAAGTTGCATTTATAATTTAAAGATATAACATTAAACCTAAATCATAAGAGCTGGACATAAAGAAATTACATCTCCATAGACTTATGGGGGATAAACTTGGTAATAGATGTGTTATCTCATATAAATTGTGTATTCATTTATTTACGTTTTGTATACAAGTGAATATTATGATGAGGAGGTTGCTGGTAGAGCGCATGATCTTGCTACCTTATATAGACAACCTATATCAGTAGTTAAATGAATGACATATTCAGTTTTATACAAGGTTGAGATTTCTCAATTATATGCAAAAAAATGTAATATTCAGTTAGATTTTTATACATGGTTGAGATTTCTCACAGTTAAACTGGCCTTCATTTGGGTTTTATTCAATATTTTGTTGCTTTAATACAATTGTTAGGCTTTGCCCAAGGTTTCTTACATTTTCATATTTCTACATTGTAAACATTGCCTGCATTTTCCTTTGGTGTAGTAGGTATTGTCATAAATAAAATAAATAAATAAAAAAGTGAAATTGATAATTTGGTATAAATTAGTGGCACTAAATTTTTGGAATCACTCTTATAGTGAAATTGTGATTTATTTTTTGGGCTAAGTGAATTCTGTGAGACTATTTGCTACTGTAGTCGATGTAATTCATAGGTTATTAATATAGGATTTGAATTTCATGATATTTTAATTAATAATTATTGCTAGTTGAAGACATTGGTACTTGCTTCTAGCAAAAACAAAGACAACTATTATCTCTCTTGGACCACCCTGAATTTATTTTTGTTTATCTTTTTGGAACTTTGGAACATGCTTTAAATAATTAACTCTTTTTTATAGAAACAAAATAATTAACTCTTGGAGTCGAAAGAAAGAAAATCAAATCACTTTCTTTCATTTTCTTGAGTGCATGTGTGATGAAGGAAAACATTTTTTTTTTTTTTTGGGTCTATTTCAAATTTTGTTGAATGAGCAAGAAATTTCAAGATTACATTTCATTGTCTCTATGTAAAACTCCTTGAATTTAGTTTTCTTTCTTGAAATTTTTTTTTAAAATTTTGTATTATCTAATTATGAAAATTTTAAATTTTCACCTATGGTTTGTCTTTTGTAATACATAAAAGTATCCCGCACATTGTGTGGGTTATAAGCTAGTATATATTAAAAGCCAAAGCTCAAAAAAAATTTAATTAGATTTTAATTGAATTCTCGATTTTGCGTCACATATCTCATAAAAAATTTTAATTTTTGTGATAAGTGAATTTTTGAATGTAAAAATCAAAGAGTTCAAATCCAATTAAATTCTAAATTGGATTTCAATTAGAGTCTAATTTTGCACCACGTGTCCATTGATTTTTTTAATTTTTTTGAGAAATGAATTATTGAGTGCAAAAACTGAAGAGTTTAAATCTAATTAAATTATAAATCATATATACATACATACAAACATGTGTGTGTGTGTATATATATATATACATGTATCTATAAATAATGAGAAATCATTACATATTTTAGAAATGTATAGTTTAAAAAAGATGCAAGCTAATATCATTTATAATTTAAACCTCTTCTAAAAAAATATATAATTTGAACCATGTAATTGTGATTATTTTTTTAATTATACATGTGAATATGCACGAAATTATACACTAGTTCTTCTTATAAAAGGAGACAATACAACCTCAATTAAACCATACAAATATATATATATATATATATATATATATATATATATATATATATATATATATATATATAAAATAAGCGACTTCCTTCTTAACTTACTCTAAAAAAAAGAACGATTTTTTATCAAACATAAAAACACAAGCGTTTTATAAGAAAATGTTTACCTTCAAACCGGTTTGTAGAAAATTTCCTCTAATCTACTACATTACGATTGATAAAACAATCCATGTGTATATATAATCAAAAGCCAAAGCTTAGAGAAAATTTAATTTGATTCTCAATTTTGTGCCACGTATCTCATCAAATTTTTAATTTTTGTGATAAGTGAATTATTAAGTGTAAAAATAAAAGAGTTCAAATCCAATTAGATTCTAAATCGGATTTCAATTGGAGTTCAATTTTACACAACGTGTCCATTTAATTTTTTAAATTTTTGTGACAAGTGAATTTTGGGTGAAAAAGCTAAAGAGTCTAAATCCAATTAAATTATAAAAATCTAAACAAATTCTAAATTACATATATATAATGAGAAACCATTACATATTTTAGAAATGTATGGTTTAAAAAATGTGTAAGCTAATACCATATATAATTTGAACATCTTCTCAAAAAATGTGTAATTTGAACTATATAATTGTGATTGTTTTTAATTGTACCTATATATATGCATAGGATTACACACTAGTTCTTTTTATAACAGGAAACAATACAACCTCAATTAAACCATACAAATATATATATATATATATATATATATATATATATATATATATATATATATGAAATAAACAACTTCCTTTCTATCTTATTCTAAAAAGATGACTAACACAAACATACAAGCATTTTATAGGAAAATATTTACCTTTAAACCGGTTTGTAGGAAATTTCCTCTAACTTACTACATTATGATTTATACAACAATCCACTTGCATCTATAATCACATGATATTAGTCATATGATTTATTTAAATAATACATGTAGATGGTTTTTATAAGTTTACAAGTAATGAATTGGAGAAGATTTCTCCAAATTGAATTGAAGGAAATATTTGTCTTACTAGATAATGACAGTGTTACTAAAAATGCTTTGGAGTCTCCCAACAAAAACATATAACTGTATTTGATCTTAACAAAAAGAAGCTAAATACAACAAAAACAAAAATACAAAACAAAACAAAACAAAAAGGTAAACAATGAGACATCATAAATAGTTTAAGTGAAAACGCATTTGTTACTGCAAGGAAGAACAAAGTGATCAAAAAGAAAATGCAACTTTCTCTATTACTCGAGATGGGATAGTAAACTTGAATCTGATAAATTTGGGCACAAATAGAGTAGAGAAAGTGAGTACCACATCAAGAGAAAGCACATGGAAAAATGTAGTTGGGACGATGTTTTCACAGACTAGAGTCTAATTCCAAGGGCTAATGTGAAGCAAAACCCCATGAATACGTTTTGTCATTCTAGGTTTCACTGTTTTATGTTTTGCCGAGCAACATCTGAAGTCACGGGTGCTGATTCCAAGTTTGTGATTTGTGAAGGTTGTGGTTGTATTGGTGGTGACTGTGATGATCTAGGTAGAAGTTAGGACATAGACACAACCAACTCAACACATTTTGCGGCCTAAGGCAGCGAATTTTTTTTTTTTTATATAATTTATTTTATGTGAAGAATTGTTAGTTTCTTCCAATATTCCAATGGTGGTTCTTATTGAACACTTCTTTGCGAAACCATCAATTTGATATTTGTGTTTTTAATAATTTTAGTCTCAATTGAATTGATTTCTTTATACTAATACTATGACGATCATGCCAAAATCATGAAACATGTTAAATGCATTTCATGCAAAATACAATCATATTGCTATGAGGCTTTTTCATATGTGTAGAGTATTTTAAGTGCCCGTTTGGGATGCATTTATAAGCCATTATTGCTTATTTTTCCTACTATTTATAGGTCTCATGTGAGTCACTTACATATTTTATTTAACTCTTATTTTTTATCTACAAGACTTTGAGCAAAAGGTTTTCAGCATAAAGCTAATTAAAACAAAAAATAACTTGTCAAATATAAATGATGTCATTTCTATCAAATATACCTCAATTCAATTTCAAGTAGATTGATTTTTATAAACCTTGCTCAAATTCGTAGTCCACAATAATAGAGTCCAATCTTGGACCTACTCAACACATTTTGGAGTCCAAGGCCACAATTTTTAGTGGGACTTCTCTTATTTTAAATATTAATTGTGTACAGTTTTTAGACCCCTTAAACACAACCAGATTAACCTAGTTATTTAGCCAAATGATTAACTTAGGTAAATTATGCAGATCTAGGTTAACACAAATAAATCATATCATTGAAACAGTGTGGAAAATAAATAACACAACGATATGATAACCCAAGAAAACCAAACTGGTAAAAAACTTGGAGAGAATTTAACCTAGCTATCCTCAAGGTAAAACAAATCTACTATGAAAGAATTGAAATTTACACAATAGCGACTTAGACCACTAACACCCTATTGCTACCTCGAGTAGGAAACTTACTACCACGACCGCATGACAGCTTTGAATCCACAAACTACTTCTTTTTCAGATCCACAGCATTCAGAAGTACACCACTTGTATTTCTTGAAGTTCTTTATGCAGTAACTGAAACGATCACCAAGCACTCGACATCAATCTTGATCTTGATAATCCTAAATATGTATAAAGGCAAACACTTCTAGATCTCACAAGAGATTCACACAGACAACATAAACAACAACTTTAGAGAGCTTTTGGGTACAAAAGTCTCTTGCACCAACATTGAAGATATTGTTGGTGTTTCTAAGTGAAGCTGCTGCAAATCAACTACAGCAATCAAAGGGTTATTGTGGAATTAGTCACGTACTAGGATTCGTGCAAATAAGCAAGTCGCGTACTGAGATCCGCACATCTATTGGTTAATCATGTATTGGGAGCCGTGCATTAAAAGGAGAGATTGTCACTACAAAACAAGTCCAATTGGGTATTGGAGTAAGGGTTCAACTGTAGGTTGGTATAAGGTACTAGGATTCTTTTACTTGTAACTGCTTGTTGTGATAATAGTGAATTCTCGGGAGTAGTTACCTTAAAATCACCCAGTGGGGTTTTTGCCTCGGAGGTTTTTCCCATTTGTAAACAAATAACCGTGTCAATTTTATTTTCTACTGCATTATATTTTAGTTGGTGATTTGTTTGTACTATCACGTACATTACATGTTAATTTGATTAATTAATAAAATTGGTAATTAATCAATTAATTCATCACAATGGGTCAATACATTTTTGGCCTATCAAGTGGTATCAGAGCGGGCACACTCTGATTAGGATTTAATATTTGCTGTGTGATCTATTGACCCCTGTTGTCATGGAAACTCTTGATTGTTTTGATTTGCATGATCTTGTGTTGAATGATGATAATGATATTCAAGATACCTATTGCAAACTTTATAATTTTTGTATGAAATCTCTTGAATGTTCTAAAAAATTAAAAGCTAAATTTAAAAAGGTCAAGGTGGAAAAAGATGATTTGATTGCAAAATTGGATGTAGCCAATAATTTGAATGAGAATTTTAAAAATCAAATTTCATCTCAAGTGGACAAAATTAAGAGTTTGGAAGAGCAACTTGTTGAATTTAAAATTGAAGTTGAAAAATTAACTAGTGTCAAGCTTGTTGTTGAGCCTAACTCAAAAGAAATTTTTTTTATATTCCTCCATTTAAAAGGAATAATGAAGAGTTGAAGGCTAATATTGTTAAGATAGACAAAGGTAAACAATCTTATGTTAACACTGAAGTTTCTAAACCTATGCCTAAAACTCCTCCTAGGTTGAATAAAAATTCTTAATTTGTCCCCACTTGTCATCATTGTCATATTATTTGTTATATTAGGCCAAATTGTCCTAAGTTGAGGACTTTGTCAACCTCTAGGGTTAGACCTCCTTCTAGGGTGCCGAGTAGTCCTAAAATTGCTCATGTTTGTCACCATTGCGGTGTTTTTGGACACATTCATCCTAATTGCTTTAAGTTGTATTCTCAAAAGCAAATGTCCAAATGGTCACAAGTTTCTTCTCAAGGACCTATACCTTTGTTTGGAGAGTTATTAAAAGCCTTGAACTTTTTAACTCAATTTTAAGAGAATCTTAATTCTTCTATGTCCTTTAGTAGACATACTAAGACACGTGCATTTTCATCTTCACGGCCAAAGACTCGTGCTATGTGAGTGAGAAAGGAGCCTAAAACTTAATTGTCTTTTTTGTTTATCCTCTATTTTAATTCTTTCTATCTAAAGTAGAACTCTCTTTGCTTTGATTTCTTATCTGTTTTGGAATCATGCTTTCATGCATATGCATCTTTCTTTCATGCTTTCATGTTGTTTGTCTGTTTTTGTTTGATTGTTTAGTTTTTTATTTTATTTAGTTTTCAAAAAAAAAAGGGAAAAATAAGAAAAATACAAAAATAGTGTGTTTGTGTACATTGGTACTTGTGTACCTTGAATGGTCAATGAAACAAAGTATTCTAAACTTTGTATCTCTTGTAGCTTAGATGAGCATCTCTATGCACAACTAAGCAAGTGAGCTTTGTGGCTCTTATTTGTGATGAATAAGATTAAGTTATCTCTTGTACTTAACACTCGCATCACTCTTTTTTACGGGAATGACTAGAAAATCCTAAGAGAAAGGCATAAATAACTATCTCACCGTTGTTGCCCACCAATCATGAAATGACATCGATAAACTTCAGCATAGCAAAAATGCAATTTCAAAAAGCTTAACATCATTAGGTATTTCTTTTCTCTCTCATATATGCCCATGCATGATATGCTTAATAAAAGAAGAATTCGCAAAGAAAAATTAAAGCAAAAGAAATAAAAATGCTTTATATATGATTACAAGCGTGTATACTAGGAGATGTGGGAGTCATAGGATGTATCTCGAAGGTGATAGTCCTCATCAAGTAGTTATGATCGTGTGTGAGTTAAAGTGATTTACTTATATCTCAAATCGTCATAACATAGACACTTATGCAATCTTGCGATATTTTTCACACACAACACACATTATTCTTTGCTACTTCTGATACATGTGCAGGTACAATGTGATTTGGCCATCACAAGGTTTGCATATGTTAATGTATGCTCACTAAAATGTCTTAACTTGTTTTTAAAATATAAAATTGGTTAGACTTGTTTTGTATGTGTATGTGTTTTGGATCTAAATGCATGACACTGTTTTTGTTGAGAGATGATTTTGAGAGCTTTAAATGTTGTTTTGATCCTTGGTTGAGTTGCATGCTTAATTGCATTCATATTTGTGTTTTTCTCTTCTTTAAAAAACTGTTTTTAAGCAATCTCGCCAGCTCCTCGACACCTCTTGACAGCTAGGCTATCTATCAAGCTCTTCAGCTTCTTTTTGTTGCAATCTCGATAATTTCTAGATAGCTCCTCGATCCATCGAGAAAGTTTCTGTCTCCTCGATAGATGCTCGATAGCTTCTCAATCCATCGAGCCCCTTTTACTGTGGACACCTCTAGATAGCTTCTCGATAGCTGTATCTATTGAAGTTTAAATCTCGACATCTCTCGATCAATCGAGATACCCTTGCATGCATTTCACTTTTCTTTGTTTTGCATTTTTTTCCTTTGTGTCCATAGCATCTTGTTTTTCTTTTTCTTGTAGGTCTATGGTTCCTTGTTCTCCTCGTTCCCTCTATATCAGTATTCTATCTATCTCCGATCAGGTCTTTTGGCTTTTTATACCCTTTGACAATCGTGTCAAAAAGGGGGAGAAATTTGAGAATTGAATGTGCCTCAGGGGGAGTAATAGCTTTAAGGGGAGAACTTCATGTTAAAAGAAAATTTTTGATGTAACTAACTTAGGAGGAGAGTTAGTTTGACACACATTGTTATTGATATATTTTTGTTTTGTGTATCTTCTGGTTTTGTAGCCATTTACATACATCATGTGTTGTTTCTATATTTGATGATGGTGTATGTGTTTCACTCTTTATCTCACATATGTTGTTTCTTTTCTCTCTTATACACATGTTTCTTGTTTATTTAACTTATCATTATTTTCCACATGGTACCTTGATGCGTTTTGTTTAGTGCTATTCAAGAAAGACAAGTTGAAGCCAAGTCAAGATTCCGAACCTTCTTCTTGTAGCAACTTCCAAGGTTTAGATCTTTTAGACTAGGCTTCTTTATTCTGTAATCTTAAGTAGAATGCATTCTAGGAAATTCAATGTACTCTTGGGGTTTTGTTAAGGATTGCCAAAGGGAAGATTGTTAGGGACATAATTTTATGTGATTGGCATATCTTTTGACGAAACGCACTTACTTGTATTTGGGTAAATCTAAGTAGGTTCAAGATGATCATTACAAGAAGTTAAATTGAAGACATGAAGATTACTCAAGAACTGCTCAAGAAAAGTGCAATTTGTAAGTCTCAATACCTCCTCGACAGAATCTCGATCTATCAAGATTCATTAAAGCTTGACACATGTCTCAATCTATGGAACTTACGGGATCCAGACTATAGCCAGCAACGTTTTTATTCTAAAAGACTATTTGTTTATGAGTTTGTATAATCCCTATAGTACTAGGAAAACCCAAAGTTTGTGGCTTTGTATAATCCTTATTGGACTAGGAAAGCCTAAGGTTTGTGTAAACCAATTTGAAATAGGAGAGCCCATTAAGCTCTTATTTAAAGGAGGTAGAAAAGAAAAACCTAACCCTAGAAAGCTTCATAAGGTTTTCTTTTTGAAACCCTAGCCTCCTCCTATAGAAGGATGAGTTCTTGCTGCATTTCTTATATGTCTTTGGGTTCTGTAACCAAGCAAAAGTCTCTTGTACTAATATTGGAGATCTTATTAGTGTTTCTATGTGAAGCTGCTACAAATCAACTACAACAATCAAAGGGTTGTTGTGGAGTTAGTCACGTACTGGGATTCGTGCAAATGAGCAAGTCGCGTACTAGGATCTGCGCATCTATTGTGTAAAGTTGTAATTTACAACTATAATGTGTTGGCTTTAATTCTGTGTCAAATTTGATTGTAATTTTATTCAATCTTTTGTACCTTGTATTTTATGTGGGATCTATTTGTAAGGGTTGTGTGTGAGAGAGAGAGAGTGTGAAGAATCAAGGCAATTGAAGATCAAAGTTGTTTTTTGCGGGTAGCTCGCGAGTAGGCTTCCCGTGAAGTGATGCATGTGCCCAGCACATGACTGGAATGCGAAGAGTCAAGACAGGATGGAAACAGCTGGTTTTCAAGAGTGTCTCGCGAGTAAGGCCTTCCCGCGAGATACCCACGAAACATTTTGTTTTGCTATTTTGTCATATTTGCTCCACTACATCCTCATACACACTATATATATCATCATTACCCACATATTAAGTAGAGAGCTTTTCAGAGAAGAAAACCCTAGCCACAAACTCTTGAGAGTGAGAGATTGTCATACCCATAATTCTCTACACCATCCATTATGGTTTTCCTCTACTCCTATCTCTCCATTTCCAAATCCTGGAGAGGTTGATAGCCCAAACACTTACCACACCTCTACTGAGTGTTAAGTGAGGTTTTGGTACTGCTGGGAAGCATTAGAAGAAGCCAAGCTTTGGCGGATGCAATCGGGCTCATTATGGGATCTAGAAAGCTAGACAAAACACAGTTCCGAGAAGCCTTGTCGGAGTAGGAGCTTGGAGGGCTTAGGTGCACTGAGTAGATTAGACTTGGAGGGTCTCTTGCTATTCGTGTATCCCAACTTATTATCTAGTGGATCAATTTACCACTTGGAGGGCAAAGGAGAGGTTTTTCGCCGAATTCTTTGGTTTCCTCTTCGATAACACATCGGTGTGTTATTTTGTGTTTGCATTTCTCTTCCCTACTCTTTTAACTTTCATTTTACTATTGTGTTTTAATGAATATGGCTTAGAATAGTTGTATTGTTTGTTCGCCCGCATTTACTCTATTTTGCACTTAGTTTAAGTTAGAGTAAAATCAACTAAGCCGTAATTTTTTTAATTTGGGGTCTAAATAGCTCTTGTGTTTTTAACACAAATCCAAGCTTTCATATTGGTTAGTTATGTATTGGGAACCATGCATTAAAAGGAGAAATTGTCACTACAGAATAAGTTCAATTGGGTATTAGGGTAAGGGTTCAACTGTAGATTGGTATAAGGTACTGGGATTCATTTACTTGTAACCGCTTGTTGTGATAATAGTGAATTCTCGGGAGTAGTGACCCTAAAATCACCTGGTGGGGTTTTTGCCTCAAAGGTTTTCCCCATTTGTAAACAAATCACCGTGTCAACTTTATTTTCTTCTGCATTATATTTTAGTTGGTGATTTGTTTGTGCTACCACATACATTGCATGTTAATTTGATTAATTAATAAACTTGGATAATTAATCAATTAATTCATCACAATGGGTCAATACATTTTTGGCCTATTAGTAGGTAAGCATTCATGGTGTCTTGATCGGAAATCATTCCATCGTAAAAAAAATAAATAAATAAATAAATAAATTGCAAATATAGAGAAGACTTTTGGAACGGTCAAAGTATAATATTGCTTCAAGCAAATTTAAAGGATTTGCAGGGTCAAACAAAGTTGGTGGGCATATATATAGCGTTTTGATTGTTTTGATGTGACTAATGAATTCTTCTTACAACGAATTAGAGTGTTGTTAAAGCCTGACACAGATCTTATCAAATTAGGAAAAGTGATCTATTTTAAAGAACTTGAGGGTATGATCATTTGCATGTAGGTGAAGTGGCAATTTTTGAGCACTTTCATGTGCATGTGACCACTCTGGATGCAAAAATTCTTAGGAATGTGATTTGCTTTTTTCTATATTATTCATATATGGCAAGGAGACACATTTTGTAGACAGACATTCCTGTAAATGATGCGGAGAGCATAAGTTTCTAGATGTTTTTTGGATAAAAAGAACAAAATTCTACTCTAACTTAATGGTCCGTTTGGATTGAGGAGGAGGGAGGGGGAGTAGAAAAGAGAAGAGTAGATTAGATTTAGCACAAAATTAGCTTATTAGTCAACTTTACTCTACTCCCCCTTCTTCCTCCCTCCATCCAAACAGGCCATAAGTGTATATGAGTGTAAAACTCCCTTCTAGAGACTTAAACCCCAGCGCTTGTTGAGGAGGAGGGATGGGGGTAGAGTAGAGAAGAGTAGAGTAGATTTAGTACAAAATTAGCTTATTTTTAGTCAACTTTACTCTACTCCCCCTTCTTCCTCCCTCCATCCAAACAGGACATAAGTTTATATGTGTGTGAAACTCCCTTCTAGAAACTTAAACCCCTGTGCTTATCCTCCACACCCCACAAGCAGAGGCGGAGTCGGGGGAATTAGGGACTTTCTGAATTTTCCATTAGAGGTAGGACAAATTCACAATTCAAACGAAAAATATACTAGCTGCCCCCCTTGAAATTTTAGAATTTGAACTTCTCAAAATTTAAAATTTAGTTTTATCACAAAAGGGAAAAAAAATTAAAAAAATAGACCTTAAATTTTTATAATTGATCCCTAAAACTTTTGAACCAATCCATAATTAGAATAAAAACAACATACCCAAAAAAGAATGCAAAATAACAAGGCCCTAATAACCCCAAAAAAAAAAAGTCTTCATATACAAATCCCTAATAGTAATACCTAGTATAAAAGAAAAAATGAAAAAGGAAAGGAAAAGGAAAAGTAAAAATCCAAATGTCTCTCATGGATGCTGTGCACACCAGCCCCAATCACACCGCTAGTAGCCACGTTGCCTCCTTGCCTCGAGTAGCAGTAGCCATAGCCACGAACAATGGAACAAGGCCATTCACCAATGTATGTCTCTTTATTTGTTTTTCTCTACAACTTTACCAGTTTAAGTTTGCAATAGTAGTGTTAATGGTTTTTCATTTGTGTGCATTGTGATTTGTGTTGCATTGTGATATGTGCTAAACGAAAGGTTTGGATTTGTGCTACAATGTGAGTAGCTTGAGGATTTGTGTCATGTGATATTTTAAGTTTAAATCTATTGTATATGTTTGGATTTGTGCTGATATATAGTGCTATGTGAGTTATAGATTTAATTGTGTTGATTTTTATTTTTATTTTGCTTCGGCTAAATTAATAGTGTGGAACTGTAAATATAAAATTTAGGGCCGGCTCAATGGTATAAGCCATTGACGTTGCCGCCTAAGGCCCCAAATGAAAAAAAGACCCCTAAATTTTAACCAATAGTATTAATTAAGCCAAAATATTAACCAATAAATAAAATAATATTTTCTTATCAAATGAAAAACAAATAAAAAAGAGAAAGAAATGCTATGTCCACAACATTTTTTACAACATTTTTACAAAAAATCTTAATAGCAAATTGTTAAAGGTTGTTATTGACAGCAAAAAAAATGATTTTAATGGTAGGTTCAACTAAAAAACAAGAAGCAACTTAACACTTAAGATTTTTTATGAAAAATATTCTGAATGTAGCACTTCTAAAAGAAAAAAGAAAAGAAAGAAAGCAATTCACAAAAAAAATCACAACATTTTTTACAATAGTCAAGTTAGCAAACTTTTACTAGTTTTCAACTAGATTCACTACTGACATCACTCTTTTACTTACTACTATCAATCTGCCACATCAATAAATGTAAAAAATTTTGTCAAATTTTTGTGTTTATAAACTTAAAAAAAAAATTATGTGGTTCATGTTGATTAATAGTAATTTTATATATGAAACAAGATAACCAATTTTCACCTTAAGCCCCCAAATGCATCAAGCCACCCCTGATAAAATTGATGCTTCTTTCCTAAATTTATATACTTGTTAATAATAGACTATTTGAAAAATTAAGCACAAAATCAATTATAAAAAAATTGCAATACCATAAAAGAATGTATGAAACAGCTTTGTTGGGTCAAATTTAATTTATCAATTAATACACTTTCTTTTGAATAAATTATTTGTTTGTATTTAGTTTGGCCCCTCTTGAAAAACGTTTGTGGCTCTGCCACTACCCACAAGTACTTATACTTGAGGAGTGACCATCGCGCCAAGGTACGCGAAAATAATTTCTAGATATTGAGTATTGAAGCTAAGACCAGCCAAGAACTTTGGAATTACACTATTTATATATCCATGAAAATTGAAGAAACTGCAAGTATAAAGGCATGCAAACACGTAAAAGTATAATTCACAACAATTTTTTTTTTATGAATTATAGGAGTATATATTAAGAGGGAAAATGAGGGGAAGGGTTCAGTCCATTTCCATTCTTGGGAGAAAAGATCAAGAATAAATAGGGATGAAAATAGACTCATTCCAAGACCAAAAAAAGGGTCAACAGGCTATATCATGAATGAGAGTTTGACTCTGACCACCTTTAAGTTAAAAAATAAAATAAATAAATAAATAAAACCCAACAAGAGAATGAAGAAAGATAAGACTTGGACCACCGCACACCCTTGGTGTGATGGTCACTCCACAAGTATAAGTGTTTGTGGGGTGTGGGGGGTAAGGGCCGGGGTTCAAGTCTCCAGAAGGAAGCTTCACACACATATACACTTAGATTAGGTTAGAGTAGAATTTTATCTTGTATAAAAAGAAAAATAAGACTTGGTCTTGGAAAAACAATTAATCACCGAAGACGAGAAATCATGGATCACATCAAGAAAGGTTTATGAGTTACTTTTATAAATACAAACTTAGAAGCTATATTATCAATAGTCAGGTTGATTGCTAAAAGTTAAACCTGAGTTTCACCCCTCAAGGAATTCGAAGGGGGCAAGAAATTCTAGAATGAGCAAGTAACAAATTTCCAAGATCATTTCTATAAAACTGTAAGAAAAGAAAATTCTAGAAAGCAAGAATGAAAAACCTTTCTAAATCTAAGAGAATTCTATATTGAATCACAAAATGATTGTGTAAGTATATACAAATAAAATAATTGCCCTGTTTTTATACAACACAAGAAGAAAGAAAAGGCGGGAAAACTGAAAACAAACTCTAACTAACTTCTAACAAACTTCACTGTGCAATGGCTTCAGGTGGTGACCAACCAGATTATGACATTTGGCTTTACGCGTGACTCTCTTTGGTTTACAACTTCTCACGTGTTTGCTTTGCTTTTTCATTAAACAAAACGCTGCCATTTTCTTTGCTTCTTTAATTATTTCACCAAGGCAACCTGAGGTTGTTTTCTTCTTTTTCTATTGTCATTTAGCTACTGTAGATGCATCTTCAACACTCCCCCTCAAATCCTGAACTTGAAATTCTGAGACTTGCACCGAGGAACCAACCTTCAACTGTCTTGGAGTAAAAATGTCTCTCAAGCCTAATCTTCCTGAAAACCTTGTGAAAGATGAAATTCCCAAAGCTTTAGTAAATATGTCTGCCACTTGTGAATTAGTTGCTACATGAAACGTTTTGATCATGCCTTCCATAATCTTATCCCTTACCAAATGACAGTCCACCTCAATATGTTTTGTCCTCTCATGGAAGACAGGATTTGCAGCTATATAAAGTGCTGCCTGATTGTCACAGAACAACATTGCAGGCTTAGGATGATCTACCTTCAAATCCTTGAGCAATTGAAGTACCCAAGTGATTTCACATGCCACACTTGCCATGGCTTTGTATCTAATGACCTAGAAACAACACCTTGATGCTTTGATATCCAAGATATTAAGGCATCTCCAAAAACAATACATAACCAATTAAAGACCTCCTTGTATCAGAGCAACCTGCCTAATCTGTATCATAAAAGGATTTCAGATGCAATTCTGAGTTGCTAGGAAAGAAAATTCCCTTCTCTGGTGAACCTTTGATATATTGTAACTCTCTATTGGCTGCAAGTAAGTGAGGCTCTCTAGGTTGTGACAAAAACTAACTCAACCTATGCACAACATAGGTGATATCAGGTCTTGTCAAAGTAAGATACAAAAGTCTTCCAATCAACCTTCTGTACATGCTAGGATCTTCAAGAAGCTTCCCTTCATACTTGGAAAGTCTTAAATTATGTTCCATAGGAAACTTGACAGGTTTAGAACCAAGAAAACATGTATCTTTCAAAATTTCTAAAGAATACTTCCTTTGATTCAAGCTTATGCCCTCATTTGTTCTAGCCACTTCAAGGCCTAGAAAATACCTCAATGAACCAAGGTCCTTCAACCCAAATTTGTCATCAAGTAACTTCTTCAAACTATCAACACAAGTAGGGTTTTTACCAGTAAGTAATATGTCATCTCCATAGACTAAAAGTATAGTAAAAGAAGAGCCTTGTGTATGAGTGAATGAGGAATAGTCTGATTTAGACTGTACAAACCCCAGTTGCAAAATTTTTGAAGAGAACTTGTCAAACCATTGTCTGGATGCTTGCTTAAGACCATAAAGGCTCTTATTAAGCTTGTAGACCAGATTCAGCTCCCCCTTGCTATGAAAGCCAGGTGGTGAACACATGTACACATCCTCAACCAAATCATCATGGAGAAATGCATTATTAACATCCAATTGGTGAAGAAACCACCCTTTCATAGCAGCCAAGGACAATACCATTCTGACTTAAACAAATTTAACAACAGGGGAAAAAGTCTCAAAATAGTCCAAACCAAGTTTCTGAGTGAAACCTTTAGCCACTAACCTGGCTTTGTACCTCTCAATAGTGTCATCGGAGTGATATTTAATCTTGTACACCCATTTGCATCCAATGGGAGACTTACCAGGTGGCAAAGGAGTAAGGGTCTAGGTATTGTTTAGTTCCAAAGTAGCTATTTTCTTGTCCATGGCAGCCCTCCACTTAGGCAACTAGACAGCCTGATGAAAGGAAGTAGGTTCTGCTGGAGAAGTAGTCACAGCCATAACAAAAAAAAATGATAGGCAGGTCCTAAATGAGAGTAACTCAAGGTATCTAAAATATCATATGGCAAACCAGACGCATGTTTGGTACAAACAAATTGACAAGCATAATCTGAGAGGTAGGCAAAAGGGTGATGAGGCCTAGTAGACCTCCTTAAAACAGGTAATTCAGAAGGGGTAGATGATGATGAAGGAGTATCAAAAGTGGGTAAGGCAGATTCTACAATATCAGAAATAGAAATGGGGTTTGTAGAAATGGGGTTTGTAGAAATGGGGTCTGCAGGAGGATCAACAAGTTGAGTATTAAGGGAAATAGGTAAGGATTCAGTGGTATGATTTTGAGGAATGGGGAGAAGAACGGGAGCAGGAGTTTCAGATGAAGTGAAATGAGGAAAAACAAAAGAGTCAAGGTATGAAGTGGAAGGATGAGCAGATGCAGCATAAGGGAAAATATGCTCATAGAAAATAACATCTCTAGAGACATAAATGGAATTTGATTCAATGTCCAACACCTTATAACCTTTGATGACATGGGGATAGCCTAGAAAAATACATTTTCTAGCCCTAGGTTCAAATTTGTGTCTATTATGTGCTAATGTAGAGAAAAAGCACAGACATCCAAAACATCTAAGGTGATCATAAGAAGGTGGTGACTTAAGAAGAAGCTCATAAGAACTCTTGTTATGTAAAGTTTTAGAAGGGGTTCTATTAACAAGGTATACTATAGTTAAGATGCAATCACCCCACAAGCACAAAAGGACTTTAAATGGGAACATTTGTGTTCTTGCAACATTGAGTATGTGTTGATGCTTCCTTTCAACAATTGTATTTTGTTGAGGAGTATCAACACATGACAACTGATACAAGATTCCACTAGAGTGAAAAAATTCCTTTAGAAAAAATTCAGTGCCATGATCACTTCTGATGGTCTTGATATTGGCATTAAACTGAGTATGAACCATTTTGGCAAAGTCAGGAATTAAGAATTATGTATCAGATTTTTTCTTAAGCAAATAAACCCAAGTACAACAACTGAAATCATCCACTAAAGTCAGAAAATATTAGAAACCATCAACAATACATGTAGAAAAGGGACCCCATAAATCACAATGTACAAGCTCAAAAGGTTTATGAGATACATGTGAGCTAGGAGAAAAGGGGAGTCTCTTTTGTTTAGAAAAATGACATACATCACAACAATGTGATTTATTTGAAACATCAGTGAGTACAATTTTATTCAACAATGCAAGTTTTGAAAAAGAAAGATGACCTAGTCTACTATGCCACAAGTCTGAAGAAGAAGAGTGGCCAGTGCTGACAGATAAGGCAGTGTGTGAAGCCAAATCCTGCAGCAGGTAAAGTCCTCTACACTCTTTACCTAGACCAATTGTGCCCCATTGAACAAGGTCCTAGATAAAACAACTATTACCAAGAAAAATGAGACAGCAGCAATTATGTTTTATGAGCTTGCTAACAAATATGAGATTGAAACTAAAAGAAGGCACACATAGTACATCAATGATGGTCAAAGTATATGAAATCTTCACAATGCCTATGTGTGTTACTAAGGCTTGTTCCCCATTTGCAAGTAGACATAAGAGTGGACAATTGAAGTGACAATGGTAAGTTGAGTAACTGAATGAACCATATGGTCTATGGCACCTGTGTCTATAATCCACTCATGTGATTTATAGGCATGTCTATCAACAAGGTGAGCAAAAAAGATAGAATGTGTCACGTTGGAAGGAATCCAGAATGGATTACCTGAGAAATTGGATGGAAAAGATGAAGAAGATAAAGCTAGCTGAAGGGATGAAGCAGGAGCCATCACAAAAGCTGCTTGATGAGAATATTAAGTACCAACACCTGATCCTGTTGCTGAAAGATCTTTCAGAAGACTAATGAGTTGCTCACACTGAACCTGTGAAATGGGACATTGTGACAAAGATGCTTGTGAAGGAGCCTGTGATGAAGAGCCAACAAATTGAGTGGCAAGTGGATTCTGTGAACCATGTCCAATCTCAGCTTGAAAGCCAGCACCAGGAAACATGCCATTATTTGGGAAAGCACCAGGAAAAACACCATTGTTTTGGAAACAATTAGGGTTAGCTAAAGCAAAACTACCTAAATTCCCAAAATTAGCAAATGGCAAAACAGCTGAAACTTGATTAGCCAAAGCTTTGTTACCTCTTTTAGGCTTATACCCTGGGGGATAGCCATAAAGTTTGTAACATTTGTCTGCAATATGACCAATAAGACCATAGTGCGTGCAAATTGGTTTTTTTTTCTTTTTGGAATTTCCTTTTTTTCCCCCATGAAAACCCTGATTGTGACCTTGATGTCCTCTGTTTTTATTATTAGCATACATTGCAGTAGCTTCAACATGATAAACCATATTAACATCATGACCTATGCTCCTTCTCTTTTCTTCTTGTAAAATCAAAGAACAGACTTTGCTAACAGAGGGAAAAGGTTCAATTAACAAGATCTGACCAATAATATTCCCATAACTATCACTTAAGCCCATTAAGAAACGAAACACATGTTCTTTATTGCTGAGCATCCAATTGAGAAGATTTTGATCCACAAGTACAAGGATAATTGCATACAGTGAAAGGTTGGTAGTTGATGAATTCATCCTAAAGTGTCTTAAATTTGGTGAAATAAGAACTCATCGCGAGTGATCCCTGTGAAAGATGAGAAATTTCCTTCTGCAATTCGAACAATCTTGGAGTATTGACTTGTGAAAGCCTATCTCTGAGGTCAATCCACAAATCTTTGGCATGTTGATGTACATGACACTTGCCTTAAGGTCCATGTTAAGAGAATTGGTCAGCCATGACAAAACAGTGGTGTTGCATCTACTCCAAGCGTTGAACAGTGGTGAAGACAGATCAGGCTCTGGAATTGAACCATTCATAAAACCAAACTTGTTTCTAGCACTCAAGGCCAAAAACACTGATCTCACCCAACTCATGTAGTTCTCTGGTCTAGTTAATGGCTGCAATGTAAGTACAATTCCAGAACTTTCAATTGTTGGTAGAAAGTAAGGATTGTTAGTGGACTCATCTACCATTGTTGTAGCAGATGAAGGTGCTGATTGTGTGGAAATATAATTGGATGCATCGTTGGCAGAACTGGAAGCCACGAATGAGCAAGGAAGCTCTGATACCATGTAAGAAAAGAAAGTTCTAGAAAGCAAGAATGAAAAACCTCTCTAAATCTGAGAGAATTCTATATTGAATCACAAAATGATTGTGTAAGTATATACATATAAAATAACTGTTATGTTTATATACAACCCGAGAAGAAAGAAAAGGTGGGAAAACTAAAAACAAACTCTAACTAACTTCTAACAAACTTCACTGTGCAATGGCTTCAAGTGGTGACCAACCAGATCATGACATCTGGCTTTGCATGTGACTCTCTTTGGTTTACAACTTCTCATGTGTTTGCTCTACTTTTTCATTAAACAAAACGCTGCCGTTTTCTTTGCTTCTTTAATTATTTCACCAAGGCAACTTGAGGTTGTTTTCTTCTTATTCTGCTGTCATTTAGCTACTATAGATGCATCTTCAACAAAAGCGGTTGTCAAAACAGCCTTATTCACCTTGTGCTACTTTTTCAAACACAATGGTAATCAAGTTAGTTATGTTTATGCAAGCATGATATATGGGATTCATAGACATGTACATATACTCAGCCATGAAACTGCATCGAGTAACATTGGTTTGTTTCTTGGCAATCTAAGAAATCAAATTAGAACCAAAGAAGACTACATAACTAGTCATGGATCTATGAGTTGAATGGGCAACTAGCTCAAGATGAGTATCTTCGAGTAGATTAAGCCTGAAGTCTTAAGTGCCTTGAACACATCAAAAAATGGGTTTAAATTGTTGCATGTGTTGGACCGAAGGTGCATGCATATATATGTTGGAATCCAGTATTGACAAATTAAGCCAAGTCTGCTCTTGTGATGGTTAGGTATTGAATAACACTAACTTTGCTTCGTTAAACAAAGACAAGAATTAATGTTAAGTTGATTAAAATGAGACTCAGCTATCATAGGTGTTGAGATTAGATTACTGGGGGAAAGAATATGTGCATGGTGGCTGAGGATGTCACAAGCATATTTGGCATGACTAAGATGCTTGCCTTTGGAACATTAACTAAATCCAATGCGAAGAAAATAATGTAGGTTTTCGAGGCCTTTAATGGCAAATCCAATGTTAATGCATGTGGTTGACGAAGGAGCTCGACAATGAGAGTTACTTCTCCGCAGATGGATCTACGCATCCAACACCACTGTACAACAATTCGACCATTGTCATAAAAAGAGTTCATAGATCCCATGAATGAAAGATAGAACTTGGTGCTAGAATATCAAGAGTCTTATAACTCAACTGATAGTCTGATACATTCAAATATTTTCAACAGAAATGTCTGAAGTTCAAATCCCCTCTCCCACTTTGAATTTAAAAAAAAAAAAAAATTGGTGTTGGAACAAATTAGGTATTTATAATTTTTTTTTTCCTTATTTTCGGAGAAGGGTCATTAGGTTAAATGACTATTTTCAATTTTGTTAAGAGCTTTATAACTTAATTAGCACCTCTTGGTGTTTTCAATAGAAACATCCAGAATTTAATTCATCATATTTCATTGTTGTAACTAATTATCAATAATTATTTAAAAAATCAATTTAATTCTTGAGAGGGGAATTAAATATAAATTTTGTAAATTTACACTGCAAATTATATGTAAAAAAAAAAAAAAAAAAAAAAAAAACTATGGAAGGTTAGAGGGGCCATGCCCCCTTTGTCTCATGTTTTTATTAATTCTTTCATTGCAAAGATAAACTATTCCAGCATCACAGAAAACATAATAGCCTTTCCATTCTCCTTTTCTACAATGGAAAATTGCCATCATGAAATTTCAATTCTCATATGTTACATGAAATCTCTTGTATCTCCTGTTGATCTCTCGCTTACTAGTTGATCCAATTCTTGTCAAAAGCATTCCTTCTCCTATAGGAAGAGTAACAGATTTAACTCCACAATTCTTTCCCTCAACAACTTCAGCAAATGATATCCCATCTTTCCTATGGTAAAAATTATTCACAACCATTGTAGACCCACTTGGGTTAAGGTTTATGGTCTTGAATATTTTCAAGTGATCTTGAAATTTGCAATCAATAACTGCAAAATCAATATTTTTGTACTGCTTGATCACTTCACAAGGATTTCCATAGGTAAATTTGATCAGGTTTTCGATGCTATTTTTCATAAACAACGATTTGCTTTTTTCTATATGATCTTCATGACCAATACAAATAAGTAGTCCACCAGTTTGCTTTGCAGTAACAGCTAGAGCTATTGTTAATGGAGTTACGCCATCTGAGGTGATTTGCATCATTAATCTAGCTCGCTTTCCAGCTGCCAAAGCTGATACAAACTCGATATATTTGGGTTCAATCAGTCTTTTTTTGTGAGTAATTCAGCTTATATTTATAGAAACAAAACACAAATTACAAAGGAAGACCCAAAATAAACTAGCAAAGGGAAACTTCCCTACTACAGCAACCAAAACAAACTAACCATAAAACTAAAGCAAGCCAAAACAGATGGCAAAGCAAAACACACTAACTACTGCCCTAACAGTTTAAACAAAAAACATCTATAAGGCATCACAACCAACACCTTTAGCACAGTAGCAAATAGACTAGCACTTTTACCAAACACAATAGCACAAGATTTCAAGGATCAAATTAAAACAGTACTTGGATCAATCCCCCAATTACAACAAATGGTAGCATTCAAAACTAACTTCTTGAACTTGGTTTTAAACCCCAACCTAGCTTTGACATCCTTAACGATGCTTCTCTTTAGCTGTTCTTCTGTCCAAATTCTTTCTTCATGAACTATGGCATTTCTTTGCAGCCAAATATGGTAGACCGTTGCTTATCAAGCAAGTTTGCAAGCTATTACTCTCAACCCCTTCCCTTTTAACTCTCTAACCCCCCAAGCAATCAAGTCCTCCCACACAAATTGAGCATTTGAAACTAGGCACAACTTCATCATGTCATCCCAAAGTCTTCTAGTGAAAGAACATTCAAAGAAGATATGTGTAGACGACTAAATTTCTTAGTTCGAAATAAATCAAACAAGTAAAATAGTTTCACAAATACGAATTTGTATTGATAAATGTGTGGTACAATTCTCTGTAATTACAAAAGAGTGATCCTCTGATTCGATCTCCTTGAAAGATTTATTGATTGGAATTGTGGTAATGTGATTTTGATTTGAACATAAGATATTCTTCAATTTGGCTGAGGAATGGATCGAAGATCTTTGAAACGGAATTACAATGAATCTCTGGCTATGAGCTTGTTAGAAATTCTTTGTTCTTCGTGTTCTTCGTGTGTTCTTCGTGTTTGAAGGTTTGTGGTGGAAATTCTTCGGTGCTTTAGAGGCTTGATTCCGTAGAGCTTCGTTGATTTATGGTTTGTTGAGGTTTCTGGAGGCTTTTGAGCTTGATTTTAGTGAACTTTGAGATTTAGGAATATGATTTGGATGATTCCTCTTTGATTGTTCTTCGTATTTGAAGGTTTGTGGTGGAAGTTCTTCGGGGCTTTGGAGGCTTGAATCCGTAGAGCTTCACCAATTTGTAGTTTGTTGAGGTTTCTGGAGGCTTTTGAGCTTGATTCCAGTGGACTTTGAGATCTGGACGAGTAGTTTGGATGATTTTGCTTCGAATGTTGTTTGTATTCGAGGTTGAAGTTCTTGAATTTCTTGGAGGCTTTGAGGTTTGATCCTGGCAGAGCTTCTGGGTTTTCTGAACTCAAGATATCTTCTTCCTTCTGTCTCCGTCCTGTGTCCTCCTAAATGTCTTAGGAAGGCTTCTATTTATAGGAGTTTAGGGGTAGGTGAGCGACACGTGGCGGAGTTTGATTGGTGACACTTGTCACAGCTTGATTGGTCCGCTTATGTCATCGCTTACACGTGCTGAGTGCTTGTGTCACTGCTTACACGTGCGAGGCTGCCTGTGTCATCGCTTGCACGTGCTGAGTGCTTGTGTCACTGCTTACACGTGCGAGGCTGCCTGTGTCATCGCTTACATGTGCGGAGCTGCTTGTGTCATTGCTTACACCTGCTGATGCAGTTTCATGCCTTTATTTCAATGACACTTGGCAAATTTCTATTGGTTTCTGAATAGCGATGGCAAAACCTAGCAGCAGTACGTGGCGCTTTGTAATTGGTTGTATTTTGTGGACTTTGGTAGTATGATGTGTCAGCTTGTGATAGGTCGGGAATTTTCCCTCTCTACAATATGATCTCTACTTTCAAGGCAATTCCTACAAAAAAACACATAAGCTATCACCCAAGTACCCCCACTTGGCCATTCTATCTCGCGTGGACAACTTGTTGATTATAGCTAACCAACCAATAAACGAATGCTTCGGGATAGTTAAATGGAACCAAACTAGCTTCCATCACTTAACTTCACTAGATTTATCTCTAATCTCAGCATATGTTGCAGCACAAGAAAACTTCCCAAATTTAGTAGCTTGCCAAAGGGCTTTATCCTCATCTTTAAGCTCAACAAGGAATAGTTGACACTAAATAGTTACAAGAGCATTAGATCTAGCAGGCCTCCAAATCCATGCCTTATCTTTCAGCACAGAATCCACTTTAGCTTCAGGATTACTTGCAGCATCATAAATGACACAAGAACCAAATCTTTGAATTAATACCCCAACAGGATGCCAAAGGACGTGCCAAAGAAATATAGATTTCCCATCCCCTACCTCAAACCTGATAAACTTCCTTACTTCATCCCTTAATTTAAGAATTGCTCTCCAACTCCATGTACATCTTGAGGAATTTTTAGAGTCCAAAAACACTTACCTTTGAGAAGATTTGCATGAATCCAAGCCACCCAAAGAGATCCAGCCTTAATAAACAAGCTCCAAATGTGTTTCATTATAGCAGCTCTATTCCAACTAGCAACTCTTTGCAATCCCAGCCCTCCCTCTCTTTTGGGAAAACAAACTTTTTCCCATGCTACTTTAGTTATCCCTTTGCCAGTACCCTGCCCTTGCCACAAGAAATGATTAAAATTCTGCTCTAGAGTCTTGATGACCTTCTTAGGGAGGATAAAGTCACTTGACCAAATCATTGAATACTATATATAATAGATTGAAGAAGTTGTAACCTGCCAGCAAAAGATAGTTTCCTTGATGACCATGACTTGATTCTGCCTTGAATTTTATCAATAAGTGGTTGACAGTCCTTCAACCTTAATTTGCTAGAGATAAGAGGTAATCTCAAATATCTAACTGGAAGAGTCCCTTCTTAAATTGCTACACATCTAGAATTTTCCATTTTACATCTTGAGGCATAGCTGAGAAGAAAACTTCACTCTTACTTGGATTTATATCCAAACCAGAGGCTGCTTTAAATTCTTCAAGGCCCTCTTTTACTAGATTTATTGTGGGAAGATTAGCAACAGTAAATATGAGCAAGTCATCAGCAAAACTCAAGTGGGTAATCTTCAAAGCTTTGCAATAAGGATGAAACTTAAACTGAGTAGGTTCTTGAATCTTCCTTTGCATGATCCTTGTGAAAGCTTCCATGGCAATAACAAAGAGATAGGGAGAAATAGGATCACCTTGCCTAAGTCATTTACCTCCTTTGAAGTAGCCAACCATGCTTCCATTTAAAGATATAGAAAACCTTGGATTGGTGATGCACTCCCTTATCCACATTACAAACTTCACTGGACAACCAACAGCTATCAAGCACATAATAATAAAATTCCAATTTACAAAGTCATAAGCTTTCCTTAGGTCTGCTTTAATAGTACATCTACCTAGACCAGAATTTTTGTGATAGCCTTTAACTAATTCATGGGCAAGTAGAACATTTTTTGAGATATTTCTACCTTTAGTGAAAGTTGTCTAATTAGAGTTTACTAGAAAATTTAAGCAAGCTTGAAGCCTATTGGCAAGGACTTTGGTGATGTAATTGTACACCACATTACTGCAAGCAATAAGTCTAAAATCAGCTACTGTGGATGGATTTGGGATCTTTGGTACTAGAGTAATTAGTGTAGAATTTACTTCAGTAAGAAGCTTTCCTGATCTGAAGAAAGATGCAATGGCTGCAACAAAATTTGATTTTACAATATGCCATGCATGCTTAAAAAATTCCACAATAAAGCCATTTGGTCCAGGTGCTCTCTCACTTCCCATGGAGAATAAATTTTTTTTTTTTTATCTTAGTCTCTACGACCTCTCTCTGCATGAATGACTTCGTATCCTCAGGAATCTGATCTTGGAATAAAGAAGAGACGGTTTGAATCATGGTAGCTTCCTCCACATCATTTGAGGATCCCAACATCTTTTGATAAAAATCAACCACAAGATCCTTGATCTGGTCAACTTCTTCTACTCGATTCCCATCACCATCCAGCAAGCATTTAATGGCATTTCTTTCTTGCCTAGTCTTAATAAGGCAGTGAAAATAGGAAGAATTATTATCCCTCAAGTTAAGCCATTTATTCCTAGATTTTTACTTGAAAAAAGCCTCTTCTACACTACTAATTGAAATGTACTCATGGAGTAATTCATCCTCTACCCTTTTGGATCGCATGCAACTACCAAAATTCAACATTTTCCTTTGAAAATTCTCAAGCTTTCCTCTTGCCATCTCAATTCTTTGAGTGATCCCCCCTTTATTTATTGTTTTCAGCTTTACCTTAGTTGCCTTTAACTTCTGGTATAGTTTGAACATAGGAGTACCACTTACCTCAATATCCCAAGCTTCCTTAACCCACCTAAGAAAATCTTTATGATCACACCAATAGTTGAAAATTTTAAAGTGTTTGGGCCCATAGTTTTTACTACCACCCATGGAAACCAAAATAGCTGAATGATCTAAAATGCCTGGAGGAAGAAACTCAACTACACTATGACCAAAGCAGGAACCCCATTCTTGGTTAATTAAAACTCGATCAAGTTTCTTAGCGACAAATTCTTCCTCCGATTGTCTGTTACTCCATGTATAGAAACACCCCACAGTAGCATGGTCCAAAACCTCAAGCTTATCTAAAAATGAATTAAACTCATTTTCATAACAGCCAATAGTCAAATGACCAAGCTTTTCATTTGCATTTCTAATCACATTAAAATCTCCAGCCAAGATCCAAGGAAAGCCCCTCACTTGCCTACAAAACTAAACTAAACTGTCCCACAAAACATTCCTCTCAACACCCTTGTTAGCCCCGTATATAAAGGAAGAGTACCACATTTTATCCCTGAAAAGAATTTTACAGTGTATGGCTTGAGGAATAATTTGGCAAATTTGTATAGAAAACATGTCCTCTCTCCACATAACCCAAATTCGTCCCACACCATGCTAAGAGACAGAAAAACAAAATTTCCATCCAGGTAAAAAAGAATTCATAATCTCTCCAGTTTTCTCCTCCCTTACTCTCGTTTCTACCAAACACACTAAATTGACATTCAACTTCTTCACCTTTACCTTAACCTCCTTTTGCTTCAGGGGGCAATTGAACCCCCTGATATTCCATATTAACCAATTCATGACCCACTAGTATTAAAAGAGGGAGATAAAGCCCTCCTAACTGATGACTCTCCAACAGTACAACTAACATGGTTTGGTTTGGCTTTAACAACCATTTTTGTACTACATTTCAATGCCTCTTCAATCACTTCTTGAACAGTAAGAGTTGAAAATTTCTTTTTAGGAGAATTGTGATTCCTCAAACCGCTAAACTTACACTCCTTTGTCTCAATAGAATTAAGACCAGCATACCTATTACTTGAGAGGATAGGCTTTGGAGGTACCTTAGGACTAGGAACCTTCTCTTGAGCTTGCTTTCCTCTTTTATTATCAGCCTTCACTTTATCTACAACCTCCTTAGCCTTAGGAACCCAGCGTCTCTTAGTTATCCTTTCTGGATCAACCATGTCAGTATTACCACAATTGGCAGCAGAGTGTCCAAAAAAATTGCATTTTGGGCACTTCATAGGAATCCATGGGTACTCAATTCCTACAAGAAAAGAATTACCATCTCCCATATCAACTTCAATCTCCTTAGGGAACTCAGCCTCCAGATCAACCTCCACAAAAACCCGAGCAAAACCAAGCCTTTGATTCGCTTCAGTTACAGTATCAATCAGTCTTGAGCCTCCACGATTACAATCTTGGATGTTGTGAATCTTACACTGGAGAATCGAAATCATATACAATTTAATCAGCTATAGTTGAAACCAAATTACTCAATAGGGTTCACAAATACAGGAAACAAAATTAATGCAATGCTATTCACCAAAATAAAATATTAGAGAAGCTTCCCCGGCCCTCCTCACCCCCGAAATTAATTAGCTTGATATAACAACTTGTTTGGGCTTAATGCTAAAAGTGTCAAATTTTAAAAAAAAAAAAGAAAACTATCAATTAATAGTGTCAAATTTCTATTTTGATTACTTCATTCCCAAATGCACTAAATATATTTCTCTTTCAAAAAATTTCACAACTATTTACATAATCTTGTGGTACAGAATAAAATTAATATCAATGATAGAGCTAATAAAAGTGAAAGTAATTCTTGAAAAATATTAATATCTCTAACATTATTCTTTGGAAATAAGCCTAAAATTTTGAAATAGATATGTATTCAGAAAAGATAATTGAAGGTAGAAATTTACCAGCTGAATAGTGCGTAGGTAAGCTTTCATGGCGTCTTGAGGAAACCATTCCATTGTCAAAGAAATTGCAAATATAGAGAAGACTTTTGGAATGGTCAAGTCTAAGATTACTTCAAGAAAATTTAATGGACTTGGGAGGGTCAAACAAAGCTGGTGGGAGTACCTATAGCATTCGGATTGTTTTGATGCCATTATTGAATTCTTCTTACAACCAATTAGAGTGTTGTTGAAGCCTGACACAGATCTCATCACATTAAAACTTAACCCAGCATCAAGCCACTCTTTTTTCAGTGTAAAAAAAGCCCCCGAAGGACAGGAAATGAGAGAAGGAAACAAGGAAAATAGATATGTCATTGTTGTTCATGTCAAAGTTAATTATATGCATCTCCATTGCTTTCAGCATATCAGAGGTAAAGATAGTTGATCACTTTTTCAGATTGTTGAATGGATCAAATAGGAAATTGAAAATTTTCACTATTCAACAAGCAACCGAACTCTTTAATGGCTTCAAACAATTAAATTCAACCAAATTGTTTAAATAGTTGAAAATACTTAAACAAAATACCTTTAAAAAGTGCAATTAAAGAGTTAAAACTTGACAACAAAAAATAATTGACCATTTTCACAAGTGATATTGCATGTTAATTTGGTCAAAGCTGATAGCTTTTCTGTGCTCTCAAAAATACATCTAAAAATGCCATCCACATTTTTTTTAACATTGTTTCTATCAAAAAATGGTAAATAGGGAAAATAAATAAAATTTTAAGATAAGATTATGATAATAAAGTTTTAATCAATTCATTATTTCTTGTAATAAAATTAAAAGTGGAATAATGTCCTTTAAAAAAAAAGTGGGTGGAAGTGTGTAGTTAGAGAAGACACATTGGTGATCTGATCTGTGGACAAGGTTGGCTCAACAACTTTGGGGACCTTCGGCGAAGATTTTAAGTGGAGCATTTTTTATATTTAAATATTAATCAAATAATATATATTGAATTTTTTTTATTTAAAGTATATTTTTCTTGCTTTTTGAGATGCAAAATTACTAATTAAGTTTTTGTATTTAAGTTCCTCTAACATTTCTTTTTCAATTGATAATATAGCTAATCCACTTAATGTTTCTTGTGACATAGGAGACCTTAAATAAGATTTTATTAATTTTAATTTTGAAAAACTTCTTTCTCTAGATGCAACCGTAACAGGTATTGTTAGTAATATTCTGTAAGCAATATGTGCATTTGAAAAAGAATCTAGTCTTTTTAAATAATTAAGTACATTAATTGGAGTGTTTACATCTATATGCATAACTTCTTTTAAAACTACTAGTTCTGAAAATAAATCCAAGCCATCAATATCATAATAAATATCATGTTTGAGAAAACTTTTGAGATTAAGACAATATTTATTCAAACTATTATCATCTAGTGCTTTAAGTTTTTCAAAATTAAATAAAAAACCAAAAATATCCTCATATATTTGAAATTGTTCAAACCTACTTTCAATTGATGAAATAGCTTGATCTACTATATATAAAAAATAATTAATTCTAAAAGATTCTTCAGCAGATTGTGTTATCTCATTATTGACATTCTCATCAAATTGTTTCTTTTTACGAATTGTACATTTTTCACGAAATATAGGCTCTATTTCCATTTTGGTTGCAATCTCTTTAGATGAAATCATAGCAAATGTAAATCATCTTCTCTATATTTTTTAAAAAAAGATATGAGACCCTTTAGTTGATCTATGGCAACATCAATATGCATGTCGTTTGATTGTAAATTTTTACTAACAGAGTTAACGTCAAATAATATATCATATCAAATAGTCATACATAACAAGAATTCAAAACTTTCAAGCTCATATGTAGCCAAACATCAGCTTCACTTTTTGTTTTAGGATCTTCACTCGTTTTTGCTAATTGTAACAAAGCATTTCTTATCTCTAAAACTTGAAATTTTATTGCTTTTACACTTTCAATTTGACTTGTCCAATGTGTTTGTGACAATGGTTTAAGAGTTAAACTTGAAACAATATCTTGTAAAAATTTTCATCACTTTGTGGAAGAAGAAAACAATATATATACGTTGTAGTACTCCAAAAAAAGATATAGGTTTAGGACAAGAATTGACGACATCGCATAGCACAAGGTTAAGATTATGACAACCACATGGTGTGTAAAATGCTTTGGGGTTTATATCAATAATTCTTTTTTGTACCCCTTGTTTTTTTCCATTCATACTAAACCCATTGTCATATCCATCTCCACGTACATCATTAATATCAAGTTCAAGACTCTTTATTACACTTATAATTTCATTAAAAAGACCTTTTCCAGAAGTATCATCTACTTTTACAAATTCTACAAAATGCTCATCTATTTTTATTGGACTAGTTGAAATATCCACACATCGTAGTACTAGAGTCATTTGTTCTTGATGACTTACATCGGGAGTACAATCAAGTATAATTGAAAAATATTTTGCTTCCTTAATCTTTTTAATAATTTTACCTTTAATTTCATTTGCTAACAATTGTATCAAATCATTTTGTATATTATGTCCAAGATAATGATTATGAATTGCACCATGTTGAATATGTCAAACATGTTATTGCATTATTGGATAAAATTCTGCAATCATTTCAATTAGACTTAGAAATTTTCAATTATTTTCTTGATAGATATTTTCATCTTTTCCTCAAAAGACCAAATTATTTTTTCCAAGATTTTTTACTACAACAAAAATTCTTAACAACGTTTTTTTCCAATGATCTTTCTCTTTCTGTTTGTTAACTTGTTCTTGGAAATTTTTATCAATTGTTTTATTTTTCAATAATCTCATTTCTAAATCAATCCAAGCATTCATGTTAGTAACATGCTCTTTTCTTGTTTCATGATTTTTAATCTTATTGCTAATATTTCTCCAATCATTAGTAAGTTGATTTGTACCACTACCATGTGTAGTTGAATTAAACAACTTGCAACACAAACAAAATGCTTTATCCAAATCTTTTGAAAATACTAGCCATTTTCTATCAAATTTCTCCCCATTTGATTACTTTTTAAAATAAAATGTAGTAGAAAAATGTCTACGATCTTTATCTATAGGAAAATTTAGATCATTGTCTCTAATTGGACCCTTTTCTACTAATAAATCTCTTAATTTTGTATCAATATTTTCCCATTGACTTGGATCATAGATATTATTAGTAACTAGGTTAGTCATTTTTTCATTTTCTTCTAAATTATTTTGTTTTTCATTATCAATTATTGTTACATTAGATGTTTGAACATTATTAGGACTATTTTCAATATTCTCTTATTGTTGTATAATTTCATTATCTTCCAACTCTTTTTGATAAGTTTCTTGTTCATTTGTAATATTTTCACCCAAACTTTCTATTGTGTTTTTTTCTAATACTTGTAACAAATTTATCCATAGATCCTTTTTGAGATTCAATTTGTTTTTCAATTTTTCTCTTTTTTTTGAAGTTTTTCATATCCGAATAAATATTTTCTAGTAGAAATTTATAATGAGAAAATATTTATAGATAAATAAACACAATTTATAATTAAAAATGATAATTTAACTAAAAATAAAGTTTAAAATATAGAATAATAAAACCTGGTTATTGCAATTTTTCTAAAGCCGTGACCACTTTAAAGTCTAAACCTGCACAAAAAAAAATTAATTTATTACATGGTTCAATAAATTAGTGTCACTATAATACAAATTAGTTGATATGATACACATCAAATTATTAATTGGTATAATAATTGATAAAGTGTGAAAAATGTGTTGTCTTATATCTGTGGGCTGCACTGATTGTGCAGTGCAGCCTGTGCACCTGTGCAATGCAGATGTGAGATGTCTAGCCTATACTTTTATGGCTAAGTGCAAAAACTGTGTCCTATCGTAGCAGAAAAAGGGTCCAATTAAGAGAGGAGCAGAAAATGGTCCTACCACAGCAAAATTTTGTATCAATATTTTCCCAGCCTGTCCTATGACTAAAAACGTGTCCCATCAATCAATTGTGCAGTGAAATAAACTAAAAAAATATATAATTTAAGTTAAATAAATAGCAAACTCATCATCTTCATTTTTGGAAAGATAGAGAGGGGAAAAAATTACCTTTGGTACGCTTCCCCTTTTCAATTTTGAATTTGCCATGAATTGAAAGGAATCAACAAAAAATAAATAAATTCAAACTAGACTGAGTTTATAGAAAAAGATCAAGAATCAAGATGAAGATGAAGAAAAAGAAAGGTAAGAATATAGATGGAGAGGCAGAGAGATAGAGAGATGAGAGATTTTTCTTTTGTTTTTGAAATTTATAATCTCTGTTTTAGCATATTTCAAGACAATTATGTTGTATAATTAGGAAAATTCTTAGGTAGTCCCAGAGTATAGTGAAATGGTACTCCCACCTCTCACATTTATAGTAGACTCCACCATGAATTTAATGAGCGGACCCCACTATAAATGTGAGAGGAGGGAGCACCATTCTCCATGCTCCAGGAGTACCTAAGAATTGCTCGTATTATTAATGAATTTTTCTGGTATTAATTTTGATTTTAGCATATTTCAAGAATGACTTAATAAATTTGTCTCCTAAAAAAATTTAATTTTGTTAGCTAAAGTTTGACTATTTTTGTTTTTTCCCTTTTTAATCTTCTACATTTTAGGAAACAATGAAGCCTTTTTAATGCATTTTATTGACCAATAAAAGTACTTAAAATTTTTTTAATTAAAATATATAGATAAATATACTATATACATTTTTTTTTTTTTACAAGTGGGAGCTTTCTTTTATTTAGGGGCCTTAAGCGATTGCATCAATTGCATCATCTATTGAGCCGGTCCTATCTATGGAAAAAGAAAATTCGTTTTTATGTGAATGTTCTATGAGAACTAGAGAAGGCATCAAATGAAAAAAAAGATTGTTTTAAAAAAAATAACTAGGTACTTTAAATTATTTGAACAGGAGACCCTTATAAAAAAAAAATTAAAAAAACCAAAAAAGAGTATTTTGGCCAAACTTATTTTTTGTACTTAAGGAATAATATTATTGTGAGTTCTAGTTTGCTCAACTGATAAAGTCTCTTATGGTTGAATAAGAGATTTGAAGTTCAATCCCCATCTATACCAGAAACTAATTGGTGTCTTAGTTTGATGATAAAAAATTATCATCAGGAGCGGATATCATAAATTGGAACTGTCTCAAAAAAAAAGTATTATGGATGTGTTAATTTACTTATTAGTATATTTTTGCTGGCTATGTTTTTGTAAGAAGTGAACACTCACTTGAATAACGTTGCTATATTAATGGACAATTAGAATGACACTTGGAATGAGATTAAAGTTCAATATCTAAATTTCAAATGGATTTTTATTGGAACTTTACTTCAGTTTCCACTTTTATATATTAACTAGTATGTAACTCATGCTACCGCACGGTAATGAATATAATTTAATAAAACAATGAAAATAAATATATTGCATTTTATTATTTAAGTGATACTATTGGTTTTGTTTTTTATTTATTTATTTATTAATCATGAGTTTAGTCATGTTTAAAAGACTTAGTTTATTCATGTTTACTAAAACTTAGTATTATGTAATTTTTTAACAAATATTTTCATCATACAAAATTCTAATGAAAGAATACTACATAGACATATATATTCAAGGTTGATTCATACATGGTACATATAACTATGATTAAATTGCTTTATCACAAACCATTTTTAACAAAATATTTTAATCAATTAAATGTGAATATCATAACGTGCATCTCGTAATAATATATAACAATAGAATAACGTGAATCTCATAAAAAAAAAGTTATCAATTAAAAATTACTAAAATTATGAGCATAAAACGTAAAAACAAGCAAATAGGATAAGTACTAATTCCTTAAAAGAAAACTTACAGTGAGTTAAGAAAACTACACAAATAATCTTTGATATTTGAAGAATAATGGGATTACAACTTCCTTTTGAAATTGGGTAGAAACTCATGCCGATAATGTGTTATGAAAAAGAAAAGAAACATGCAATATCAATGATAGGAAAAGAAAACAATTTTATAATTAAACAATAAAAATTATTGACCAAAAAAAAAAGTATAGGTAGATGAAAGACAATAAACATACAACATCAATCATAGGAAAACCACAAAATTATATAATTAAACAATAAAAAATTTACACAAAAAGGAACGACAGTATAGGCAAACGAAAGAAAACAGTAATCAAACCTTAGGAATTGTTGGAATTCGTTTTGCAGCATAAACCAGGACCATGAAAATTCTAGAGAACCTCTTCTTATATAAGATACAAAAATACCCAAATACATGCGTCATTGATACCGAGAGATTCTTTTAAAATTCCATGTGGAAAAGGGAGGTGAACTTGAAAATACATGGGTGGAGAAAAGGGAGTGAACCTGAAAATACGTAGGTGTAGAAAAGGGAGGTGAACCTGAAAATACACGAGTATGGAAAAAAAGAAGAAGCACATTGGAATTACAAATTAGACTCTAATTTCATATTTACATTGACACGTGGCACAACAATAAATTAAAATTCTAATTTAGAATTCCAATTAGAGTTTCTCTCTGCTTCACCTATTATATATATATATTACATTATACATTTTAACTATAAAAGAGTGTCAAGGTTGATATGTGGAAGGGCTAGGTAAAAGAGAAAAAGAAAAAAGGAGCCCAAATACCCTTCAAGTTCATTAATGTGATACAATTATGAGAGTTAAGCTTAGCCCTCTGGGGGCGTGGCGCGTTGGTAGTAGTCCTGAACTTTGTCACACGTGCGAGTCTAAGAATTGCTGGGTTCGAGTCGTCTGTTGTGCAAAAATGTTGTGTCATGACACGGATAGCCCTAACATGCCCAAAGGTACCCACGCCATCAATAGTAGGTTTTAATAAGGCAGATCAATGATCACACGCGTGAGACTTTTTTTGTTCATTAAAATAAAAATAAAAAAAGCAAGAGAGAGAATCAAGCCTAAAATTCTAATACTCAATGAGTAGAGGCTAGTGTTACGTGACAAAGATAAACCCAAAATTGCTAAACAACAAAAGGTGGGAGAACATAAATAACACTTTAAATATGAACCGTTTTGTACATTGAGTAGGATTGAAAATTTAAGATAGGTGAAAAGAGGGAAAGATGGACTCTATTATATTGCCATGCTCAACTGCTCTAGTTGCTGAGAAAGTTTAAGTGTAGCAAGTATGGTAGTTGAAGGAGTTACGAAGAGTTCTAGGGAGTCATCAAGATTTTTTTTTTTTTTAATGAGAGATCTAATGAAAATGTTTTCTAGCAATTGAATAATGAAACTATAGACTCCCATGTTAATCAAATGGTAGGTTTTGGATTTGCTTTAACCTAGATAATGAAAGGACTGTTTTAGTTATGATTGAGGACAAATATTGACTAAACCTGATTGATAATTGCCCTGTCTTAGTTACAAGATTGATAATTGCTGATGCCTTAGTTCTTCTAAACTATCTCGTATGTCCTTAGTTGGATCGGGTTAATTTATGCAGTCTTACATTGGCCCGGCCCCAGCCCACACAATAACCCAATTGTTTTCTTTTATTTTATTTTATGGGAAATAACCCAATGGTTTTTTTTTTTTTTTTCTTTTTTATTAATGGAAATGACCCAATTGTTGGGACAAAGCATTTCAACTTTTCCCTATAATTTTTTTCCCCTTTTTTCTGGATAAGGATTCAAAATGTCAAACTTCTATTTAAAAAAAAAAAAGTATTCTGTCATTTTTTTCACTTCTTTTCTCTCTCCCCGCCTTTTTTTTTTTTTTTTTCCTTCCTGTTAATCTTTTGTTCACTATTGGCCATTGGGCAGCACCCAACTTGCGTTGATTCTTTGGTTGAGCCTGGGAAAAAAATAAATAAAGAAAGTTGGCCTGCCATTTAAGTGCTTGTTGGTAGATATAATCATGGTTTTTCTTGAACGATGATGAGGTCAACATTTTCAACCAATTAGCCTTTTTATGACATTTGAAGCAAAATAGACAAGATCAAAGCCATCATTTACTTGGTCAAAAAATTTAGAATTCTGGTGAATTTCTTTGTATATTGATCTTATTCTACTTAAACTTTCATGAGCTATTTTGGGTCAACTGCTCACTTATTCATATGGTCAAGTAATTATCTTGTCCTTATTTTTTTTTTTATGGGAATTATCTTGTCCTTATGATGGTTTATAATAGCCACTTTAGTATAATAACTAAATGTAAATATGTAAGGAACAACTATATAAAAATGTTGTCAAGAGACTTTCGTTCACCAACACTTCTCAATATTTCCAACTTAAATATTAAGGGTTCAAAAATCTCTCCTCCTCTCTTATTATTGTAAGGCATAGCTACTGAATTATTAAAAAAAAAAAAAAGATATAAAAATGCAATTAATTACGGTGTATATATACACCATAATTAATTATGGTGTATATATAGATACGTGCAATCAAAACATTATGATTAACATTTTCTAGCTTTATATATATATATATATATATATATATAGAGAGAGAGAGAGAGAGAGAGAGAGAGAGAGAGAGAGAGGTAAAGCTCTGTGAAAGTTCAATTAGAATTTGTAAATAGAATTCAATTTTGTGTCATGAGTCTAAATTTATGTGGGGACCACACTGAAATTATTTATTTAAGGTTGTCCTATGTGTCCACTTAAGTTTTTTAATTTTTGTGTCAAGTATATTAATGAGTGCAAAATACTAAGAATCTAATATTAATGAACTATAAAATAAATAATAAATAAATAAATAAACTAATCACATATATATAGATAATGCAATCAAAACATTATGATTAACATTTTCTAGCTTTATATATATATATATATATATATATATATATATATATATATATATATATATATATATATATATAGGTAAAGCTCTGTGAAAGTTCAATTAGAATTTGTAAATAGAATCCAATTTTGTGCCATGAGTCTAAATTTATGTGGGAATCACACTAAAATTATTTATTTAAGCTTGTGCCATGTGACCACTTAAATTTTTTAATTTTTGTGTCAAGTATGTTAATGAGTGCAAAATACTAAGAATGTAATATTAATGAACTATAAAATAAATAAATAAACTAATCACATATACTCGATAAAAATTACCACACAACAAAGATCACTACACATTCTATTTAAATAAAAATTAGAAAAAAAATGATCATAAGTAGTATTAAATTTATGTAAGAATTTTAATATATGACTAATTACATTTACTTTTTAAAAAAAATTTGACTAATTATTTGTATTTTTATGATAAAATTTGTGTTTAATTTTAAATGTATCTATATGTATGCATGTGTTACATGTTTTTTTTTTAAATAATTTGATTAATTATTTATATTTTTATAATAAAAATTGTGTTTAATTTTAAATGCATCAATGCCTTTGTATAGATCACATGCTAGTGTGTGTATATAAAGTTTAGAGAAAATTCAATTAGAATTTGAAATTAGAATCCAATTTTATGCCATATGTCTAAATTTATATGGGGATCACACTATAATTATCCACTTAAATCTATTCCATGTGTCCACTTAAATTTTTTAATCTTTGTTCCAAGTGAGTTAAAGAGTTCAAAAAATACTAAGAATTTAATATTTTTAATGAACTAAGAAAAAAGAAAAACCAATCACATATACTCAATAAAAATCACCACACGTTCTATCTTATTAAAAATTAGAAAAAAATTATCATAATTAATATTAAATTTAGGTAAGAATTTTAATATATGACTAATTACATTTACTTTTAAAAAAAAATTATTTGACTAATTATTTATATTTTATGATAAAAATTGTGTTTAATTTTAAATGTATTTATAGGTATGCATGTGTTACATGCTATTTTTTTGTGTTTAATTTTAAATGTATTCATGCATTTACATGGGTACATACTAGTTACCCTTCGATAAGAATTAACTTCTAATTTAATGAATAGTAACATACATATAAAATAATTGGTCAAAAGGAAGCACATACAATTGTTCAAAGTTGGAGTGAAGTCTTAATATATATTAGTTATGTATACACCAGATATATATTTGCCGGCCAGCCAAGCCTAGAAGGATTTGAAGCCAAATATCTGTGATTGAGAGTGATAAAAAATATATAAAAAAAAATATATATATATATATATATATATATATATATATATATATATATATATTAGGGAATGAGGTATTATGCCAATTTTTTTATCCCCATTTTTTTCTCTAGTAATCTATGGATATGTGAACCTATCATAGATCTAAGAACTAACCTATAGATTATTCAGCATTACAACACACATTTGATAAAAGAAATTTCAGAAAAGTGGAGTAGAGATTACTATGTGCATGTTTGAGAACAACTTATCTATTTTTTTTTTCCTGAAAGTCAAAGTGTACTAAAGTATACCTCTATCTTGAAAAATGATAGAAAAAATGGAAAAAAAAAAAAGTGAAAAAATGTGGAAAAATATGAAGTTTAAAAAAAAAAATGTACATAAAAGTTAAAAAGTTAATGTTAAACTCACCCTATATATCATGACTCGTAATATATTGATAAATACATACATTCGGCAGCATAGTAATAAGTGAACTAATAGCAAATATCACTAAGCTTAAGGGAGATTTAATAATTTTTCTCTAATGATAATGTTGTTGAGGTAATCTAAGAACATTATTTATTTTATTCTTGAATTATTATTAAACTTATTTTTAAGTTCCAAACTTTTTTTTTTTTTTAATAATAACTTACGTTGTTTCCAAAGTTTTAGTTAATATAATGAATCAATCAAAATCAGGTATCAAAAAAATTGTATTACTAGCTAGTATTCTATATTCATTTTTTGATGAAATTGATCGAGGCTGTAGACCAAGATGTACAAGAAAGTTTGTAGATTTGTTACCAAAAAAAGTTAATATAATATTATCATGTGTTATATTTTTATTAATTTCCTTTATTGACGATTTTCCTCTTTTATATATATTTTTTATTACTATACTTTTTTTTTGAGAATGAAGCTTACTATTAACAGTAATCAAACAAGGCTAAATTAGCCTGAACAATATGGCAAATGTTTGGTAGTATATCTTCCATTAGCCCTTCTTGCCAATGCATGGACGATTATTCCCTTGACGACGTACATGAGAAAAACCAATATATTAAAATGAATTAGATAGCTAGTTGACATCCTAGAGTAGGTGACCGTATAAAGCCAAAGAAGGAGTAGAATTTTGGAGCTCCCTGCAAATGACTTCTGAGTCTCCTTTGATGATGGCTCTGGTTATACCGAGTTCTAGAGCAAATTCCACGGCTCTCCTCGCAGCTAAGGCTTCGACCTAGGCTACTGTCGTTGGGAGTTGCATTTGCTGCACCAATATACATTGTTACATTGTTATACTTTCTTTTCCAATTTTCCACTAATATTTTTAATATAATTATCTTAAATTATTTATTTCAAGTTCAAATGCTACATTTATCTCCCAAAAAAAATCAAATCAAATGCAGCATCCATTGATTTCTTTCACTTTTAGAAATTGTATTGATCCCTTTCTATAAACTATAAAGTGATAGACAATTTTAGGAATGTTGCAAATTATAGTGAACTTTTACTGTGTCTCTAACTTTTATCTTCTATAAAATAAGTGTTTGGAATTTTGGATAAGCTTAAATTTTAAATTGAGATAAAAATGACTTTAACCAAATATAAGCTGTTTTTAACAAAAATTAAGCCTATTGTAAAATTGTAATATATGTCTTTTATTTTGAATTAGACGCTTTTTTTAACTAAAATAATTAGACAGTAATTTACCTTAAATAAAATAAAAAAACATTATACAACAATTAATTTTAAAATACCACAATTTAGAAAAAGAAACTAACAAAATATTTTGTTTGACGTAAAAAAAAAAGGGATTTTGTTAAGATTTTTTAGATGCTATCATGCATTTTAAAAGAAAAATGATATGTTCACGATATTTTCACAACAAATTATAGTTGATTAGTTGCTATTGGTTCAAATTTGAACCTAACACTAAAATTACTTTTTTACCCTAATAATAACAACAAGTAACAACCTACTATTTAAAATTTGTTATAAAAATGTTGTGAAAATGTTGTGGACATATCATATTTCTTATAAAAATGCAAAGGTTACAGTTAGTTTAAAACTTTTGTTATTTATTTATGTATTTATTAAATGTAAAACCTAAATTTTTTAATTTTTTGTAATAAAGAATGAGATTATGTCTGTTAATCTCCCTTGATTTTATTGATTTATTTTATGATCGACTTTCCTCTTTTATGTTTTTTATTTACATTTAATTTACAATTTCATTGTTTTTCTCTTATAAATTTATACAATTATCTTAAAATCATTTATTGCATTGATTTCTTTTATTTATAAAAATTGTTTTTTTCCCCATTGAACTTGTTTGATATAGATCAGTATCAATTTCATGTCATATAACTGTACATACTACATACATGATACATGACGTGTATTTACTGACCATAATTGCCATCACAATCGTTTAGCAAAAAAAAAAAAAAATTGCCATCACAATCTCACAATAATATGGCTGGCTTTTGCTTTTGTACGAGGCTCAGAATAAGTAATGTTACGATATTTTTTGTAATTAAGAAAAGATAATTCTTTTTTTTTTCCTCCTTTTTTTTTTCCTCTTTAAATGGCAGTCAATTATTCTCATTTTTTTTAATAGTATTCTCACACAAAATTGCAATTGACCACTTTCCGGATTTGCAATATTATACCACTTTTCTTTCTTTGGTTTGAATCATGCACTTTTATTTTATTTTTGTTAAAAGAGAGTTAAAATACCAATTTATCATAAATCTAAAATATTACACAACAATTATTTTGAGATACGAACATCTTTCGGATTCAGATCCTCTAAATTTTCTAGGGTACTTTACCAATAGATTTTCTTAAATTCTAATAATTTTTTTATGATTTAAGAGTCTAGATTTTGTCATGTTACTAACAATATTCTTAAAATAATACATAATAATGTTGCAAACAAAACAATTAAGATTATTGTTAATGGAATGCTGATATGACAAAATTTAGATCATTAAATCATTAAAGAATAGTTAAGATTTAAGAAAATCTATTTGGTAGAGTACCCTAGGAAATTTAGAGGATTACATCTTTCATATTTTATTTGATGTAAAAAATGAAACTAGGAAGTACACAAGTTTTTAAATGCTATTTTGCATTTAAAAGTGCAAGGGCAATTGAATTTACATTTAATAGCCATTAATTGTACTAATTGTTTCTTGTTTAATTTGTTTACAAAATATGATAGAATTTTAACTTCTTCCATGATGATTTTTTTTTTTTTTTTGAGAAACACACACACACACACATATATATATAAGAAGGGGATGAGATAAATGAATACACTCACATGCCAATACCAAAATTACATTATGATTGGTCTTTAAAAATAGATTAAGACACTTATTAGTTTTTGGTGTAAGCAAATTTTGACCCATAGATTTCAACGACAAGAAATTTTACCAGTTGAGTTAATTGTGTGTGTGTGTGTGTATATATATATATATATATATATATATATTAAGAAAAATATATTATATTCAAGCTAACATAGAGAGCAAATCCAATTAGATTGAAGTATAATTTTGTGCTATGTGCTTAATGTTGATGCAAGTATTTACCAGTTACCACTCATTACAAAAATCAAAGCGTCCAATTTTATTACACTTTGTTTGGGAATTCATAAAGGAATGTAATGAAATGGAATGAGTAAAACATAAATAAATGGATTGAATAGAATGAATTTAAGTAATGAAAATGAATTAAATGGAATTAAGTAACCTTATTTAGAAGTTTTAAAATATGGGAATAGAATTAAATGGAAGGTAATAAGTAAACTTGTTTAGAAGTAACATGGGGAGAAATGAATAAAATTATTTAATTATAGTATTACTATTGGACTCTTGTTTTAAAATAAAGGGCTAAATATATAAGAGTATATATTTTGGGAGTTTTAATGAAAATTTCATTAAACTTTAAACCTCATTCCATTCCCTTTGATTCTTCCTAATTTTAGAGGAATGAACATTTGAGATTTTGAGAGAATAAAGAGGAATGAGCGTTCTCACCTACTCATTTCATTCACTCCTACTTAAACTTCCAAATAAATGAGTGACTTTCCATTCTTTCTATTAAAACTCCAAAACAAGATAAATGAGTGAATATTCTAAAATTATTCTTTTCATTCATATCTATTTCATTTATTCCCTTCTCCCAAACAACCTATTAATATATACAGAAGATTTTATTAACCAATAGTAATGCAGAGGCAAGCTTTCTCTCTACATAGATAACATTAGCAAACTCAAAGAGACAATTCTATTTAAATCATATTTGAAATCATTTTCAATCCATTTAAAACTAATCTAGATTTTCTTTAAAAAAGAAAAACTTATTATTAGTTCAAAAAAATATTCAATGAAAAATTTAGTCATGATCTTCATATCTTATTTGAAAAATATAAACATGAAATAATTTTATTTCATCACAATAACAAAAATAAGTTAAGTAATGAACAATTTTTTATAGGTCATTAATAGCATTAATTTAGGTAGAAATTTTAATATGCATTCAATTATGTTTATTATTCGACCCTAAACTATTGAAAAGTTTGTCTATCACCCCTAAACTATTAAAAATATTTTATTTTTGTCCTTAAACTTAAAAAAAAGATTTGTTTTCATCTTTAGGCTATTGAATTTTTTTTTTTCATTCATATTTTGTCCCTAAACTATTGAAAAATTATTTACAAAATTTAGAGATGAAAAAAAATACTTTTTTTAAAGTTTAGGGATGAAAAGTAAACTTTTAGTAAAGTTTAAGGACTAAAATAATGTTTTACCCTTAAAAATACATCTACACGTATGCATGTGTTACAACCTAGTATTATATTTAAATAAATATGCATTTTCTTTTTCAAAAAAAAGAAAAAAGCACGCTCCCAAATCACAATCAATTGATCCTTCTTCTTTTTCTTTTTTGGAAAAAAAAAGGTTTCAAACCAATTGGAATTTCTCCCCATTTTCCCAAAGCCACTTCTCTCCTTGTTCAGTTTAGAAGTTTTAGTATTTATTAATCAAAATTACACAAAAATTTTCTAAAGCATTTTGTTCCTTGCGAGGAAGGAAATAACATATTAAATGAGGACAAAACAGTTGAAAAAAAACATTGATAAAAAATATTAAATGCTAAAATTTTATTTTTGGAAATAAAAATAATTTTTTAAAATATTTTTAATACATCAAGGGTAAATGCTATATGATAGTATATTCTGATAACAAGAGATTATTCTTTTATTGAATCACGGTGGAAATATAGTTTAATTTTTTAACACTTTGAGAGAGGTCAAAGTATTTTTAAATCCATATATGTTTTTTTAGAAAGATTAATAGTATAATATACATCTTAAAAAAAAAAAATAAAGAGCATAGTATACAAATCTCGATCAAGATTTCAAAAACTATTGGAAGCTTACAATATATAAAGTTTTAAATAACGCTTCACTCGCTTAAAGGCCTTAGGGTTTCTATATTTTCACTATTTATCTTTTCTCTTTTATATTATCTAATAGTTATGCGTTATACATTAACCTACCTATCATATCTATAAAAAAAAAGTATTATAACTCTAATGAGAACTAATTTTGATTTTTTTCTTCACATCATACTGTGGAATGGAGTCTTCTCTATGTGTTGAAAATAAGAGGTAAATCCGTTTTTTAATTGTTAAAAAGAAAAAAGAAAAAGAAAAGAAAGAAGAGAGACTTTGAGGGTGCTAGCATTATTTATTCAATATATTTTATCCTATATTTTCTCATGTAACAAAAAACAAGAAGAATATAATTAATTTCATATACATATTTTCATATTTTTAGCAAGTGTTTCTAGAAACAAAAACAGAGAACCAAAAAAAAAAAAAAAACAAGGAAAAGAGATTGAGACCAAAATTAGTTTATACCGGAATAAAAGAGATAATTTTTTTTTTCTAGAAAACACTTTATCATATATATATATATATATTTTTTTTTTCTTGTGTAATAAGAAAAATTTTGGGGGTATCTGGTAGAATAGTTTGAGATGAGATTTTTGTAATTTTTTGAAATACATAAGTAAAAAAATGTGTAATATTATTTAAAATATAAAAATATAAGTTTGAAATGCTAAACCAAATAAGCCATTATCTTTCAAAATCTATTTTTATGTTTCATATTTTTAGCAAGTGTTTCTAGAAACAAAAAAGAGAAACTAAAAAAAAAAGAAAGAAAGAAAGAAAGAAGAGAGAGAGAGAGAGAAAGAGAGGAAAGAGAGAGAGAGAGAGAGAGAGAGAGAGAGAGAGAGAGAGAGTAAAACAAATAGCAGGCGAAAGGAAACGGTCTCTCCTCTGTATGTGTAAATGCTTAATGGTGAGGAAGGAAGAAGCAGCTCCTCTTATTATTACCATTATTATTCCTCTTCTTCTCACACCTACCTACCTCTCTCTCTCTCACAAATTTCTCTCTCAGAGATCTCTCTTAGTTAGGTAAAAATCTCTCTCTCTCTCTCTCTCTCTCTTTCTCTCTCTATATCTCTCTCGATATTTCTTTATATGAATTTGCGGTTCCATCATCGACGATCCGATCACCCTCCGATCATTCGATTCCGCCATTTCCACCTTCATTTCTCCGATTTCTGAATTCTCAATCCATATTCAAAAGAAACATTTTCTGTGTTTTCGTTTTCAGTGATTACTGATTCGTCGCTGTTTCCATTTTCTTTTTTTTTATATCATCCAATTGTGTAGTAGTTGGCGAAAGTTTTAGAGAGAGAGAGAGAGGGAGGAGGAGAGAGAGAGAGAGAGAGTTAGGGTTTAGGGGAGGTGTGTGTGTGTGTGATGTCTTGGGGTGAGGGAGAGGAAGACAGGCAATGGAGTTGTGGAAAACCCGGTTCGGTGAATTTGCAGAAGATGAGTTCAATCGTCGAGCCTTGTCTATCTCAATCTCCCATAAAGGTTGTTATCGCTGTAAGATTCTCTTTCAAACCACTTTCATTTTTCAGAAAAATTTTCAATTTTTGTTGTTGTTTTTGCTTTCTCTTTTGTGCATTGTTGAATTTACTTAACTATGCTCATAGTAGTGTCGATTATTGTATCAAAAACTGTGTAGTGGTGAATAGTTGTGTGCATTGTTGGATCGACTTGATTTTGGAAGCAGAGTTGATAAATGATAGCATAGATAAAGAACATTATTTTTTGGCCGGCTTGATTGGTTATGTGAGTTATTAACTGCGAAAATTACTATGTAAAATGATGCTATAGCGACTGTTTTTTATTTTATTTTAAGAACATAGGGATCTTTCTAAAGAAGAGTACTTTTTGATAGGTAATATGTCATTAAAAAAATACTACGACATGGAAAAAACATGAGGTAGCCACAAAAATACAAAAGGGAATCTAAAAAACATCGGGAGTGATTCACTAGATGTGAGTCCACAAACTCGTGACCAATCAAACAAAGTCTATAAAAGACTCAAGAATTTGCTCCCTCGAGCATTCCATATCCTCTAAAGTACGCTTGCTTCTCTCCCTCCAAATACACCACATCAAGCACAATGGTGTCAAATTCCAAATATCGGGGGAATGCTTTCCCAACCAATTTCCCCACCCGAGAAAAAGATCCTTCACTCTCTCAGGAATCATCCATGCAACCCCAAAAGATTTAAAAACAAAATTCCATAACCAGTGAGCCTCCCCTCAATGAAGCAAAAGGTGGTCCACTGATTCCACGTCGCATCTGCAACACTAATCCACTAAATAAAAGCCTCTCTAAAAAAGAGTACGGGAAAATAACACTACCTGCCAAAACCTGTTGCTAGGTAATCCAGAAGCATTTGCCTCTGATGGGCTAAGCATTTTATGCTCATGGGATTCTATAGCGAGTTATTAGGAGTGCCTACTTTTTTTTTGGTTGTGCTTGCTTTGTGTGCATTATAGAATTGACTATGTTTATAGTAATTTTGATTTTTTAGTGGCTAGTTGTGCATTATTGGATGAACTATGCTTATAGTAGTGTCGATTTTTAGTAGCAAGTCGTGGTTGGAATCAGAGAAGAAAATGATAGTATAGTGTAAAGGGACTTAAGTCAAAGACTATTGATTGAAACATAAGTGGTAAGACCAGCTTGAATGGTTTGTGTGATTAATTAACTGCACAAATTACTTTGTAATGCTGTGAAGCCATATAGGCTAACCTCCTTATTCCCCCTCTCCCACCCCCACCCCCACCCAAAAAAGATGAAAAAATGTTGAAGAAATTGAGTAGCAGAAAATCCAATTAGAATAAGATTCCTGCTTTATTGAAAAGTAGAAAGAAATTAACATTTCAAATGGAAATACAATTTTCCTTGCGGTTTCAAATGGAAATAATTATGAGACTCTATCATTCTTAATGGTGCAGGTAAACAGAATGCTTAAGCCAGAAAAGTGGCAGGCAACTTTTGATAGTGATGGAAAGGTTTATGGATTCCAAAAGGCACTCAAGTTAATTTGTTTGGGGGTATGTTGTTTCATCATTAGCTTATTTCCATTGTTTGTAGTGTGTTTTTTTTAGAGGAAATTGTTCATATTATGTTTTAATTGTAATTTCTTTTGGGTTACTCCTTTCAGAATTGTATGCATTTTTTTAAAATTTCTTATTGTAAATAGGAACTAGCAATGGGGCATAGTGCTGGATTACAGGGCATCAGTAGGCTCAAAGGCTAGGATCTATTTTTAATTACCATCCTCAATGGACTTAATCCTGACTGAGTTTTAGTGTCTTTAGAATTAAATGTCAGTTTGTATTTTTCTCTACTACGGATGGTCTAATTGAAGAAGTTTTTAGTTACTCATAATTCTAACCCATCTTCGTTTGCTGCATGATAGGGTGTGGATCCATCTATAAGGCCAGAAGTTTGGGAATTTCTACTTGGTTGTTATGCACCAAGCAGCACTGCTGAGTATCGAAGGCAACTGCGGACAGCCCGGAGGTCTAAGCTCTCTTTCTTTTAATTTCTATGCTGATAAGTTTTCATTTTAACTGCCTTCCCCTTTGGCAACCATGCTCCATATAAAAATAATTGATTATTCTGGGTAAATTAAATATATTCATGCTTAAATTCTTATAGTACTCCACCTTCAAGTCAATGAGCTGTAGCTGAAATGGCAACTCCTTTTCTTGTAAAAGCAAGGTGGAGGATGAGATTGTGGGTTCAAGACCCACTGGGTGTGCGTTACCAATAAAAAAAATGGTACTCCACCTTCAGGCATGCAGATCAGCTTGATCTCCTGAAATCTTTGAATTATCTGCATTTTCCATCTTGCAGTTTAGTCTTATTTTGTTATGCTTCGATGTCAAACCTTTGATGCCTAGAAATTTATTGTTGCAAGAATTATTCATCAGTAGTTCAAATCATTTTTTATTTTTTATTATCTTTGGTCCTTCCCCATTGGATGGCGTGGTCTGTTTGTCAAGAAAGTCCCTTTGATAATTATCAACTAGGTAACTTTGTTGTTGCGCTTATTCTCTTCACATCACTGTCAATATGAAATATGCATTGGGCCTGAATTGTAAATTTAATCCGTTGGTTTCCTTCCCCCCCACCCCCATCCCTCCTCAAATACTTGTCTACAATCAATTGTATTGGAAGGTGTTTGATATGTTTAATAAAGTGTTAAGCTTGTTAGTTGAGGTCTTTGTGGGTGTTTCAATTATTACTATACCCTGTAAAAATTTAGACTTCAATTATTTACAGGTTTATGATACTGTTTCATGCAGGGAACGTTACAGGGACCTGATTAAGCAATGCCAAATGATGCATTCAACTATAGGAACTGGTTCACTTGCCTATGTTGTGGGTTCCAAAGTTATGGACATGAGGACTTCTTCGAAAGATGAAGGGAGGAGGGAAGCTAAAGAGGAAAGTAGAAAAGCTTCTACTGATAATACTAACAATTTAGAAAATCACTGCAATTGGAATAATAATTGTACAGATACATCATATGAATGCCAAAGGGAAAGCTCTAGTAATTCAGCTGACAATGTCAGCGCGAGGGGAAGCACAGATAGTGGAGCATATGATTCATCATTTTATATACCTACCTCTGGTCCATGCAACTGCAGTTCCCCAAAAATAGGGAGAGAAGCAGATGGATCACAGTATGTACCTGAAGATTGTTTTGATTTTCCTCATTTACCTGTCACTGATTTGTTTGAAAAGAGTGGTGAAAATACAAAATCATGCGAATTGCATGACAATACACTTTCTACAGAACATAAACTGAGATTTGAAGATGACAGAATGCACAGTTTTCAAATTAATAACAATGTAGATCTAATTATAGAATCAAATGGCTCACCATCCGGAAATGTCTCGCTTCTCAATGACTCCGAAATTGAAATGGTCTATCCTGATGCCCATGAATCAATAGTGGTGTCCAATAATCTGCTGAACAAAACAGAAATGATAAATCAATTGAGAATATCAGATGTACCAGAAACAGCAATGATAAATTCAACATCTCAACGTGGGCAAGCCAGTGAAGACAGGGTATCTGAATGGCTTTGGACTCTGCACCGAATAGGTAACTCATGCAATCCACCCCCCCCCCCCCCCCCAACTCAACTTGAAGAGAAGGCTGTTTAGTTCTGTTTATGTCAGAGTTAGATATATTCTTCTTCTTTAGCTACACATCTGAGCTGAAAAAACTCTTCTCTTCTACAGTTGTTGATGTCGTAAGAACAGATAGTCATCTTGAATTCTATGAAGATACAAGAAACTTAGCTAGGATGTCAGATATCCTAGCTGTTTATGCATGGGTTGATCCTGCAACTGGTTATTGTCAAGGTTGTGGCCTTTTCTGTGTAGTTTATATGATCATTGTTTTTGTAAGAGCTAATTTATGTCTTTTAGTATCCAATGTTATTTTAAGCATGGAGTAATTCATTTATTTTTTCCTTGAAACCTGGTTTTAGGTATGAGTGACCTGCTGTCTCCTTTTGTTGTTCTCTTTGAGGATAATGCTGATGCTTTTTGGTGCTTTGAGATGCTTTTAAGGAGAATGGTATTACTAAATTTGGCAAAGATGTTGAGGTAGATTATTTTACTTTCTTTTACTAACATATGCTTTTCACATCTCTCCAGCGTGAAAATTTTCAGATGGAAGGTCCAACTGGAGTGATGAAGCAGTTGCAATCATTGTGGCATATCTTAGAACTCACAGATAGGGAAATGTTTGCGCACCTGACCCATATAGGTGCCGAAAGCCTACATTTTGCATTCCGAATGCTGCTGGTACTCTTTCGTCGGGAATTATCTTTTAATGAGGCTCTTTCTATGTGGGAGGTATGTACTCTTTAGTTGTTCTCCCTAAGTAGATGCAGTAAGAAGAAGTGTAAATTTATGGTAGTTGTCATATCATAATAAATCTAGGAAACAGCCAATGAGCTCTAGCTCAAATGGAACTTCCCTCGAAAGAATAGGATGGAAGGTTAGGTTGTGGGTTCAATGCCCATTCTTGAGACCAAAAGGCATAACATTCCACTCATAATGTCCAAAAGGAGTGGTAAAAGCAGTTTTATACTTATCATTCTCACTGATCTGGACTTGCCAGAATCCAGATTTCATATCAAATTTGGAGAATACAACTGCATCACTTAGCCTATGAACAATGTCATTCTTATTGGGGATAGGATACCTAATCCATTCTAAGACCTTATTCAGGGGCTTGTAATTAATAACTAAGTGAGGAGTTCCTCTCTCAGTTTCAGCATTTTTTTTGAACATAGAAAGTGGCACAAGACCAAGGGGACTTGCTATTCCTAATCAGCTTTTTCTCAAGCAAATCATGAATTTCTTTTTTACAGAATTCAACAGTTTCAGCATTCATTTGGATAGGACGAGCTTATATATATATATATTAGGAAAAGTGAAATAGGAGTATTGTTATTAACAGTTGTGTTGAGCACGGCATCTGGCAGATTGATGCAAAATCTGATTACAGTGTAGACAACTCGTGGCACTGGTTAGGTGCATCGTGCAATTCTGTCTTTTGCTCGTTACATACCATGTGGTGGTAGGGAAGTTTGTTTGATGTAGGCCAGCCCTTAAAGTCAAAGTGCTGGTGCTCTATGATCAGTGTGTGAGCTTAAGGTTTTGTTGTAGACTTTATTACAGTTAAGTACTGGGGTTTAATTGTTAGGTTAAAGTTACTTTTAATAGCACGATTGTCACCCTTAAATTGTCACTTAATTTTTTGGTTAGGACTTGTAGGAGAAGTGTCAACAATTTAAAAAATTATAAAAACAAACTACCAGCTTCTTAATGAAAGAAATTTTAAAAAAACACCCATTAAAATCTAGAATAGCTTAGGAAGGTCTCCAATCAGGCATCATATCAAATTTATCAAGATATCTTTGGTTTTTAAGCTTGCTTTTTCTTGGACATGGACTTTTAGAGTCATTATATGAACTAAAACTTATACATAATAATATTAACTTGCAGCGAGTGAATGTATATGGAAAAAGGTATGTGATCTTGTGTCCTAGTTGTGTCCATTTATCATGTAAATATGTTTGATGGTTTTAGAAGAATATTGGCCAATGAAAGTAGTTGATCTGTTGACTATTTGGAGAGGTGTGTTTGGACGTCACTAGAATAGGGTAGTGTGGCCACTACTCCACATTGCATTATGTGGACTGTATGGAGAGAGAGGAATCTCTGGATTTTTGAAAATGATGAGAAATTTGTGCAGATACTAAAAATAGTATTTTGAGAACTACGTTTGAATATTGTTTGTTGATTGGGAGGTGTCTTGTACTTCTATTATTGATTTCTTGAACCTCATGAGTGTTCGCTTGTCATTCTTTAAGCACGCTTGCATTTGAGCAATCTTTCTTTCTAATAAATTATTCTCTTACTTATTAAAAAAAAAAAAGAGAAGGAGAAGAAGAGAAGAATACAGTCGAATGAGCTCTAGCTCAACTAGCACCTCCTCCTCCTGTTGCGAATGCTAGGTGGAGGGTTCATAACCCGTTGGGTGTGTAACTTACCTATAAAGGAAGAAGAATAATGGTGTTACCAATATTTAAATTGTAGTTGTAAGACTATCTACTATCTACTTTTTATTTTTTATTTTAATTAAGTTTTGAATGTCCTATGTGAATTGAACACATACTAATGAGCCAAGTTCAAACACAGTAATTTTTTCATGAACAAACTTGTGAGTATAAGGCTCGATATATAAATATATATAAAATACAATTATATAGACTTGATATTGGATTGTGTAAAATTTGTAAATAATTTCTTAATATATCAAATTAGTATTTGTAAATAATAAGTAAATTAATATAATTTCACCTATAATTTGTTTATTTATTGTTTATTTATTATAAGCATAAACTTGTGAAGGGATACAAATTTTTAGTTCTGATCTTTACTAAATTGGGAAAAGAATGAGCCAATTAAGTAGCTCATGATTCATGAACAAGCTCGAGCTTGTTTGATAATAAAATGAATAAAGCTTGAACATGTAATCTAGTTCGTTAATAAGCTTGAGCTTGGCTTGTATTCAAAATGAAATTAATTGGGCAATCTTGAACATTTAATACTCGGCTTGGCTTGGCTTGTTTACAGCCCTAATTAATCCAATTGGTGGCACTCGTTTTGGTTAAGAATGTCAGTCATGCAAAATGTGCTTGTATTAGCACAAGTAGAAGGGTATAAGCCTTAATTTTGAAGTAGATATCAATTGATAGAGTAACTTCATGCACCCGCCCCAAAAAGGAACAAACATGGTAAAAATAGCTAACTCAATCTTCTCATTGTGTGGTTGATTTTGAGTTTGTTGAATTCTGAAGCGAATGTGCATAATCTGCTGATGGGTCCGTTGGCGAGTGAGGTTTCTTTTGATATGCAATGGAATTTAAGAGTATCATGGTTGATGAGAAATTACAAAATATAATCTTGCGTACAATAAATTAGAGTTAATTTACTTTTCACATTCATCAAGCCCCAAATGATCCTGTATTTTTCTTTTAAGTCTTTGTATTCACATTTATAATCTTATTCCTGAACACAGATGATATGGGCTGCTGATTTTGATGAGTCATTAAGCTATGATTTAGAGGAGCACTGTCTGGAAGCATTAGTAGTTCAGCTTCCAAGGGATTCTGGAGTGGAAGTGAGAGAAGAAAGCACAGAAAATGGTCATGGTATTGTGAAGGGCTCACAATCAAACCATGGAATTGTTGACCGCTTCATGCTTGACAACACTGCATTGAAATCAGTATCACCCCATACCTTTTGTGGTTTGACGAGGAATTTCTGGTCAAAGACTGATCATATGCAAATCTGCACTTTAGTCTCATCAACTAGGAATGGAGATAACGTGTTACCAGTCTTCTGTGTGGCTGCAATTCTTATTAGGAACCGTCAGAAAATAATCAGAGAAACCCATTCATTTGATGATATCATAAAGGCAGGTGCATTTTACACTTTTTTGGTTCCTGCATGTGCAGCAGTTCCCCCATTTCTTCTTCTTATTATTCAATTAAAAAAAAACAAAACAAAATTGTCTGTCAATCCTTGGGTACCTACCGTACAATTTAATTTACATTGCGTTAATTATAGCTTAATCGTGTGATTTGAACTGGATGATGAGAAGAAGTTTCTTTTTAATTTCTTATGATTATGAATTTATGATGGTCTGTATTATGTGCATCAAACTTCTTTATTTTCACTTTGGTACCTTGAATAACAATAAACTTGTCCTTTACGTTTGTTAGTGGATCCTAGAATTGCTTGGTTTTTTTTCTTCTTCTTTTCTTATTTTTTTTACATTTAGTAGGAAACTGAATGGAAGGCTTTGATGTGTCAATACATGCAAATCTGGACCTTACCTTTTTACCAGTCACTCTTTATTTATTTTTCTAATTATAAATTTTTTAATTTTTAATGCAAATTTGTACATGAAACATGGGATTTGTTTGTATTGCATTGAATTGCTCGCTTATTTGGTAAAGCTTATGATTTGTCCTCTTCACCATGTGCCAAATTTTATCGATGGCAAGCACATGACTTTCACTAAACTTTACCTCATGGGAGTGTAGGACTTTGAGTGATTAGGTTTTGTAGATGGCTGTGATTAAAAAGAAAATTGAAGGTCAAAATATTATCCTCATACATCATTTTCTGTCTATATGCTCTTTGCACTTGCAAAGAGATTTTCTTTTTCTTTTTGATGATCCTATCTTGAGTTTTCTCTTCAAGTTTGAATGGCTTGAATTGCTCCTGAGATGTTGGAGGTTCATGTTTTTGTGGTTCCTATCAGTTTGTTTTACATCTGTGACAACTTCTGGGGATTGACATAATTTTTAGTTATTTTTCTAAGACATAAGAGACTAAAAATAATTTTTCACTTAATATTAACAGTAGTAGTAGTAGTAATAATAATAAATAGCAATTATTATAGTATCCGTATCAATATTATTTTCGTTGTTGTCACTATAATGTGTTTGCAGAGGGAGAAAATAAAAGAACAAATTGGGTGTGTGGGTGGGTGGGGGTTGTTCAGGCGTGATTTTTCTTCGTTGACTCACAAATTCTATGCATTGCAGATTTTCAATGATAATATGCTGAAGATCAATGTCAAAAGATGTGTACGAACAGCAATCAAAATTAGAAAGAAGTATTTATACAAGGTTTGTTACTCATTCAGTTACTCTTATGACCTCCTGATATAAAAATTTCTGCATTTTCCTTTTTTACCTTTTTTGTTACTACAGAAATGGTGGTGGCTGAATTGTCTATTTTTATGCTCAGAGAAAAATATATTTTTTTAATAAAAATATATAAATTGACAGATGTTATGAGATTGAAGAAAAAATTATGTTAACTAAGGCATGTTTATTCCATGGTGGATTAATGTTTCTTATTAGTGCTTTTTAGGTTTCTGGAAATGATAAAAAAAATTGTGATTGTACTTGGGTTTTCATTTAACAATAAAATTGTTCAGTGATGACCATAGTGGTGAGATGGCTATTTTTTTTGGGCATTCAAGGTACCACCATTTTAGTGCACAATTTTCTAATGTATCTTTTGTTTACTTTATGCCTTTTCTGGAATTTGTCTTTTCTGAACCAGCTAATCAAGAGAAAGAGTCCTGCAGCTCAAAATAAGGAGTAGGGGTTTCCCATTTTGCAAATAGGCAAATACTCTCATAGCAAAAGCACTGAAATGGCACTCTATGAGTTGGTATTTATGGGCTGGGATTTCAAGTTGGAGTATTTTTGACAAAATGCTGTTATTTGGATTTTCTGTGATGGAAGATTTCAAAGCAGAATTGCTTTTGAATTTGAAGTTCTACCCAGTTTTGTTTGTTCCTGCACATCTCGTACTTTGCAAGGTAATTACCTATGTTCTACTTGTTTTTCCATGGTGATAATTTTGCCTTATCCAAGACAAATGTATGTATCTATGTATAATAATCTCAGTATTGAGCTTAATTGGAATTATCTTCCGTGTTTATATTCTTTGAGGCTTTTTTTTATATATACTAAAATACAAAATGATATATGAAAGACTGTTTTGTTTGATAATACAGTTTAAAAGTACAATAAATTGATCATTTATGTAGTGGTAAAACTGATAGTAGGACCAAGCTTTTATCAAGTAAAGTTAGGATTTGAACCCTTGATGATCACATGCCGAGTTATAGAAGTACTTTTTCCTGGTTGGTTAAGATGAGTTCTTCAGGATTTGACTTCCAGCCAGTGTACTGAAACTTAACCTACTTGTCACTTGTTAAAGGGGGTGTGTTTTATTTTCCCCCTTCTTTGGTCAGAGTGGGGTAGTTCATGGGCACCTGTTTGCAGTTTGGGTCAGTGTATGGTTTGTGACTTTCATGTCATTTTAATGAAGGATGTAATGAAGAAGGGTTGATTAAGATGACAACGGAAGAAATAAGTGGAATAAATTATATAATGATTCAAATATCTATGGCTTGGTTTTTCTCAGATAGGTTTTATTTAATGTACATTATATTTTACAGACAATGTAGATTTATGTAGGCTTTGTTCAAACCCATTTTCTAACTAAAAATTTATTGTTTTATCTAAACATATGATTTGCCTGCACTGATCTCCTGTTCCTTTTTCTGATTGGCTTTCCTCTATTTATTCTGGGATGACTCATTTAGCAGATTTTGAAGATCTGTTTCTTTCTGATTTTCCTGGAGATTGTTGCTTGGGTTTTTAGTGTCATGTAGTCTTTTGTATCTAATATAATAGTTAATTACTTGCTCCCAAAACAAAAGAGAGCTTTAAATGGTGTGGTGTACTTTGGAAAAGTGGTTCTTGAGTTGCAAATGCAAATGCTGGTTTCTTCAGCAATCAATACTAATGAATTTTTAATAAATTATTACTTATCAGATTTTTTTATATAACTTATCTAAACTTATCAAAACGTTTACCTAGAGAGCTTTGGGACTTCTGAAATAAGTTTTTACATCATATTCTTCATGTTTCATGGCGTAGACCATGTAATTGAATTTTAGTGAGGACCAGTTTTATTAAATGATGTCATTACTTCTCAATCATCTGTTGCCCCAATTTCTGGTTTATTTTCCTATTTGTTTCTTTTTATTTCTTTGCTTACTGTTTGTTTTTTTGTACTCTTTTTCCTGTGCTATGAATCCATTAACCATTACACATTTTGCAAGAATTCATTTTGAAAGATGTATGTGTGCATTTAAATATGAGGAAAAATATGATTTGAAATGGCTCTTATTTCTTTGTTTAGTATTTTATTTATGCCATTGCTTACATTTGTTATATTTGTTTACCCCTTCTTTTGAATCCAGTGGAATGATTTGATGATGGGAAGAAGTACCTTTGTTTGGTGCACCCCAGGTGTGATCATTTAGCTATCATCAATCTCACAGGTTAGGCAAACACAATTTTTTATACTTAGTTTTTATCATAGCATATAATTGGAGAGGAAAGTACGTATCAGCAATTTTGATTGTATATGCTTTTGAGAACATGGATTTGGAGGAAAGAAAGAAAATATAAAAGAATCAAAGTTATTGGAAAGTGTTTCTTTAGTGTTTTAAATGTCGAGCCCAAGCAAAGATGGATTTGGATCAATTTATTTGTAAATTGTAAAGAAAAAATATTTTTTTTTTGTCCTTATTTAAGGATTATTCATCTTTTTCCAGACACAAAACAATTTCCATCCATATGAAGATGCTGCCATTCGACCTTATGATGACTAATCCACCCTCATAAATAGCACATTAGATACCTCCTACTTGCCCTTATTTGTAATTCGACAATTTTGGTGTATCTCTCCCTGGTTTCCTGTTAGAACATTGATATTTCCCATCCTACTCATTGACAGAGCAAATGACTTTCTAAAATCTTCAAAACCAGCAGCAAATTCATCAGTGATCTGTGCAGTGTCGTTACCAAAGATTAATTGCTGATCAACTTCTAGGACTGCTTTGTGGGATTGAATTCTAGAATAGTAGGACTGAGTGAATTTGTAATTTGATCCGGATTCTGGGTCCAGGAACACTAGCGGGTCACTTTGGCCTTTCTGCAACCTTTGTGGGCATAGCTTTTTCATTTCAGTTACAAAAGATGCACCCATGCTTGGGTCAGGCTTTCCGGTACCATTGAAATTGTATAGCCGGTCAACAACATAGCTACAATGTGTTCTGCCCACTGAGTGCGCTCCTAATAAAGAGAAAAAAAATTTTAGCAAAGGTTTTATATTCTGTGCCATCAAACCTAATGAGCTTACATTAAAATTAGACCAGGCAAGTTGGCTGAATTGAAATACAAATATAATTCAGTAGAAGAGAAGGCTGTGTTCGGAGCTACATTAAAACATAAAATTGGGACAAGGTAGCTAACTGAACCAGTTTTGTACTTCTAAATCAATTTTTGAAGTCGATGCAAATATGTAATATCTTAGCTGAATCTTGTTGGTCTTTATGTTTGATGAAGAATAAGGGTCTCAAAGAACTCAATCTAAGGAATGAAGGTTTTGTGTGAGGTTATTCTAGGCATTATGAAATGCCAATCCATGTTGTAAAATTTTACCTAGTAGTGTTGCCAAGTCCAGTACATCTAAGCCCTTTGATCTGAAGTATGATAATGCTTGTTCCCATGAGATGGATGGTGATGGGAGGTCCACTGAAGCAGCGCTTGATGACATCCCATCCCTTCGTCCTGTGAAAACAGGATAGGATGGTGCTCCTGCCTGTGAATTTATAAAAGTAAACATCAGTAATTTAGACATGTTTTTTTGTTATCTTATCAAAAAAAAAAAAAAAACCATAGATGTTTATCTCTATTGGCTTAGATGTGTCCTTTATCAATTTCCCCTAAATACTTCCAACTTACAGATTATTGGAAGTATTGAAGAACACATGTTCATAAATTTCATCCAGGAAAAAAGTCCTTTGGTAAAGTTGCCAACATGCACTTTGATGTAAAGACTATTTGATTTTACGATGGAGAAAATCTTCCCCGTAATCAATTTTGAGGAATTTCCTCCAACCCATTACATAGTGATTAATGAAAATTATGCACGTGTTGTGATTAATAAAGTTAGGTCCGGTCATATCCTATTACAGATTACATAATAGGATATTACATAATAGGATATGAATCTAAACCAGGAGAACGGACAACGAGTGAATTTACTGTTCATTGACATGTTGTTAGTTTAGTTTAGACGTGGGAGAGTCAAAGCAAAGCTCATACCATATGAACAGCATCCCTGGTAGCGAGGTTAAGAATGTCAGCACAAGAGACCACTCCTGGACACCGATTCTCCAGAACAGTTTTGATTTTGTCGATGATTACAAACCCTCCAAGCCCCCTATTCTGTGGTGCTTTTTTCTCTGAGTTTGGTCCATCAAGGAGGATTGATGCATCACAGCCCTAGTTTGCAGTAGTCAACAAGTGTAAGCGAAAAACAATACGCAAAAAAAATGTAACTAAATCTTTGTGTCCAAAATATTTCAGGTTTTAACAATCAATTAAAATGAAGCCCACCTCAAGCCCATCAGATAAAGATTCGGCTAAGACTTCCACTAAACCAATCCCAAAACGTCAAGATCAAATTTGTTTTACTTTTCCATTGAGGAAGCAACATAATAATAACTGAACTCATCGTTTAAATTCACTAAGAGCTTTTGGAAAGTGTTTTTTTCCCCCAACTTGAGCGTGGAACCTTCGTTATGTTATTGTTACTGTCTGTTTGGCAAGATTATTTTTGTCAACTTGTTTTATTATTTAGTATTCTTCATGGGTCTAACTGTATTATTTCAACTAATTTTTACATTTATCTACAGCACTTTTAGCAAAAAGTTTTTAATTTCAGCAAAATAAGTAGATCTTAAACAAATTCTTAGTCTAGTCTTTCGTCGTTTACCGTTTATGTGAAATAACAACATCCATGATCTCATACTCATACTCTCTCATCAAATTTATCCCAAAAAAAAAAATGCTACCTCATCTATTGCTTATTTGCTATGAGGTCAAAGATTTATTATATCCTCAAAAATCTCAATTCCCAATCAATTTCTCATGATGGAAGATCGAACAATAATTATTTATACGATTTCATGATTCGTTAGAATTTTTTTTACTAGTTTACTAATTTTAAGAGGAGGAGGAATCTACCACAATAATTATATATATTTTTTCTCAATCAACCTTTGTGGGCATAGCTTTTAGTGGCTCGATTTATTTTGAAGTTGGATAGACATTAATGCTACAATAAAGTAGCTTTATTTATTTTATTTTTTTCATAAGCTTTTCTCAACATGTAGAGTACAAAACTTCAACTTCAAGACCAATAAAATATTTAAAAAATCGTACTTATACTCCTGTCTTCTAATAGGACATTTACCGAGGGGCATTTAATTTAATTTTAATTTTAATTAATGCACTCTACTTCTCCCACTTGCACAACCCTTTACGGCGAAGGAACTTTTGCTTAAAAAATTGGTCACACCAATTACCAACACAAGAGTGAGGCTGTGAATCTATCCTCCATAATTTATCCCTATATTTAAATCAGATTGTAGAGATCATTGGCTGTCATAAGATAAGGTAAGTGCAGCATCTATTTATGGTGGAAAAGAGAGAGTTGCTTTCTCTTTCTTTCCTTTTTTGTGTAGTTATTATATTATGGATTTTGTTATTAATTAATTAAGTTCATTCATTTGAGAAATACGTTTAGAAGATAAAAATTAAAGCAACCTATAATAATATATATTGGTTTGACTAACGGATATCCTTTGAACTTTTTTATACCATCTTTATAAGAAATATAAAAAATTATCAAAATTATAATTTATTTTTTAATTTTTCATAAAAATTTTTTTAACATATTTCATAAACTAATACTTTTGTTTAAAAGCATAAACTAATACCTTTAAAACATTTGTTAACATATTATATATATTTCATATAAGTATAAATATATTTATATATAAGTAAAAAAATTTCATAGCGTTGCTTCTTGCAAATGTAAGTAAAATTAATTTCATAGGCACGGTGAATGCTGTTTGGTCTAGTTCAGGTAAATTACAATTTAAAAAAAAAAAAAAAAAAAAAAATTTATAACAAGAGAATTTGCTTTGGCTAAACCGAATGCTAAGGTTAGTAAAAGAACAAAATAAGTTCGTATGAGTTGATTCAAAATCCTATCCTCAATTATTGAGATCTGTTAATCTTGTACTCTAGACTAAAACTAAAATATAGGTACTGTTTTTTTTTTTTTTTTTTTTTTTGGAGAATCAAATATAGGTACTGTTAATAACATAAAAAGGAGAAATATTTAAAAAATGTCAATGCTATAAATCGTTTGGAATTTGACTAATAAATAGTTGAAATTAAGAAACTAGACTATACTATGATCAAATATTTGAGAAGAGGTATAAGCTAGGAAGCACATACATTGACCATGCAGTCTGAATAGACCAACCGGAGGAGCTTAGGAGTAATGCTTTGATCTTTCTTCCAAAACTTCTCCACTTCATGCCGGACGTACACCTCTGCTTCATCACATGTATTGTGATGCTTGTAATAATGCCACATCAATTTCACCGGTGGTTGAAGCGATGACGCCGCGTCCACATACCTTAGACACAAGCTCAATGCAAGAGCTAATAGTGAGAAAAACGCTAAATTTTCTCTTCTCATTTTTTCCTCCCCACTATTATGAAACGCTCCAAATACACTACGCTTGTGTCTAGCTAGTGTTCAGAATTACTTGTGTGACATGATCATCGTTGCTTTAGGTTTATATAGAGATTATGTTTTTGGGTTGTATAGGTGGCATATACAAGACAATGCCAAGCTGGATTAATTCAAAAATATTATTTATTTAATGGGTATTTTTTTTATTTTGGTCAAAGCAATATCTTATTTCGAACTATCATATCCAAGTATTACGGCACCGTGTGACGAAAGTGTGGGGGCATTAAGCTGTACACATGCAATAAGGTGTAGGTTTCAACATTCTTCTACGCCATGTTAATAAGCAATATATATTAATAACGGTGTTAGCAAGTAACGTGAATGCATGTGATATATGCCTTGGATCTAGTGTTTTTCAATCTTACAATGAGACTTTTTTGTGATCCAAAATTGCTTTTAGATATCCAAAGTGTGGTGGGATGCGGGTGCTTGTTAACCAAAGTCTAACAGGTCATAAGTGGGATTTTGTTTAGAGATTTAAATTTTTTTAAAAAAATTAAGAAATGTTATATTCATAATAATTTCACAAAATTTTTACAACAAATTCTAAATAAAAGATTGTTATTGGTTGTTATGAGTGGGCAAAAAAATAATTTAAGTTATGAATTTAAATTAGAACAACTAATAATAATTTACCACCTATATTTTGTTGTAAAAGTGTTGTAAAAATATTATAAATGTAGCATTTCCCTAACTATCTTGCTAGAAAACATATAATAAGCAGGAAACATATAATTATTGGATAAACTTATTTTGACTTGTGATACTCATACCCTAATAATTAATGAGCGATACAATTAGCTTCGTATATCTCTTTTTGTTATCAAACTCAATTATGAAAAAGAAAATGTGATATGTATCACACTGTAATATAGCTCACCTTCACATAATAATCTCAATTTATTAGATATTGCTTTACAGACAGTAGTTCTTTTAGTAGAGAGAAACCAGTATTTGGGTAAATTTGTAACTTTGATTTAACTATTCATACAGATGTGTCTATTTTCCAGGGGTGCACGTTTGCCTATAAATATCAAAGTACAATGATTATTACAGAGTACACACACTTGTTTTTAACTGAATTCATGAAAGTTTAAGACCTTTTAAATTGAAATCATAATTTCAATTAAAAATAAGGTGTGTGTACATTGTGTGTTAGTGTGCGTAATAGTCAAATACTAACACCGTCATTTTAATTTAGATACAATTTTATTATCTCTATAAAGGACAATGCTACAGCAGTCTGTGATCACCAACCTGATAAGACTGTCTTCCATGTTTGGGACCTACAAGTTGTTAACTACCAATTTGGGCATTAAAAATTTGACAAGTTGGAGTTGGGAGTTTTTTTTTTTAATCATTATTGATGTTAGACCTTGTTAAGATTTTTGAGTGACATTTCACCAAAGTACGTACTTAAGTTCTTCCAGTTGACTGCTAGCTTTTCATGAAACGTACTCATAAGTCTACTGAAACTAGAGTCCTCTTATTAACGAAATTATCAAGTTGGAGCTAATTTATCGGACTGAAAAGCATGTTAACACTTTTTGACCGTCAACTCCCCCAACTCTGCTAAAAACTGTTAACAGGTTGCCAAGTTAGCACGTTTGCTTCAACTAAACTGTTAGTATGGTATTCTAATTGTTTTGTTTTTTTAATTTATGGGGGATTTGTATACTCTATAGGCAACGCACTTGAGCTCATTTGAGTTTCAGGTTGAAGGGAGTAAGTTAAGAGCCTCTTGAGGCCTAGGCAATGTGGGTAGGGATGGCAATAGGTAGGGTAGAGTCAGATCATGACTTCATGAGTGTCCTATCTCCACTCTGTTACCTTTTTGATATAGGAAAAACTCTAATGAGGCAGTCGTGGGGCAGGTCGGGTTCGAGGTAAGTTGTAAAAGTTTTAGTAATCCTAATAATATAGTTCTGACATTGATGAAATAAAGATAAGATATAAATGGAAATGACGATCGTGAGAGTATTATTGAATTAAGAGAGAAGTAAAGACAAATGTTTTAAGATATTAATAAAATCTATTGAAAAAAAAATTTATATACGTGGGCTTTGAGAAAAATTATATATTGAAAAAACCCGTCCTCACCCCTTCACCTGGCAGGGACAAATCATGCAGGGATCGGGTTGTTTTTGCCGTCTCTATTAGTGGGCTTTGAGAGAGATTTCAAGGTTTGTACCAGACTGAGAAGGTGCTTGGTTTGAAACTATGTTTATAAATTATATCCCAAATATCATCTTACCTTACTTAATTAACCTATATTGCGTGTCGAATCTGTCTATAACATCTCAATGGAGATGCTTGAACGAATGTGATTGAAAGTGAATTAGTGGGGGCGATCCCTAGTCCCCACCTACTTCATACCGAGGAGTCTCTAGTGCTTAGTAATCGGGATCCCTTAAAACTTGATATAAGCATTGGAGAAAAGTTTTGGTATTGAATAATTTTAAATCTATAAATAATATAATATAAAAGTCTTTTAGCTTTTTAATGGATTCTTTCTAATACTGCCGTGTAAGTTCTTTAATAATTTATATATTTTCATATGAAAGTTGTTGTGTGATTGTGTGTAAAAAATGAATTATGAGCAAAAGCATGAAAGAGAGCACACACCAAGATTTATGAGAAAGTTATTAACAACTAATAGCTTACGTACGTTCACAATGAGAAAACTATTAACAACTACATTTTATATTATATTAAGCACTTGAGTTACAATAAACCAAATATAGAGTTTATATATTAGAAAATGTTTAAGTAACTCTATATATGCTAATCATAGACGAACTTAAAGTTAATATGCTTATTTTACAAGTACATGAATCGACAATTAGTTTGGATTACTTGGGTCATAAATGTTTAACAATCATTATAATATATTTTTTTTTATTGAATTTTCTAATACATATCTATTGAAACTGATTAGAGCTCATTAGGTCATTATAATAAAACAACAGAAAATTCAACATATAATGATTAAATTACTTGGTATCTTTTTTTTTTTAACAAATTCTCTTATTTGACTAAGTCTAATTATAGATATTTTTCCATCATATTTGGTAGTCTCAATTTAGAAGGTGCCAACTATTTTGTGTAGTCATCTTAATTAGGAGATTGTATCGTAGACTATAAGCATCTAGATTCTACCCTACTTTCTATTAAGAGAAAGTCATCATGGTTACCCGTACTTTCAATTAGCCTGACTTCAGGCATAAACCTCTTTCAACCGTACTTAACCCACCAAAAACTTATGATAACAGAAACACTAAAAGAATATATATTTAATTAACTTCAGCTTAAAAGGAAATACAATTAAAATGTTTGGAATTTTTAATACAAATTCAAATCTATCTTTTTTAAGATTCAGATTAGACATTATTGAAGGCTAACTTTACCCAAATTCTATTTGACTATATATTAATTAGCTGCACGCAAATTGTAAGCATGAAGTGCCATGAATTGATGACCCACTTGCCCAATTGGATTTAGCTATATACAGAACTGTAAAGAAATATAACAAGTTGGGTTTTGGCTTATAAAGACTGATCTTAATTAAGGGTCAAGTTTAAAAAATTCATCACGAAATTAGTAAATGAAGCAACGCGTCGGCTAGCGACTGACCACAGCCGTACAATATGCCCAACTCCATATGTCAATTATTAGAGCAATTGTATCAATCTTACCAAATTTTTCTGTTTATTTTACACTAAAAATTAACTTTTTTTATTTTACACTGTCATTTTTTTAAAATACTCACATCAGTTCATTTATTTTATCATCCTTTTATTTAAATAATTATAAATTTTTTAATTTTTATTGTCTCTATCTTTTTATTTTTTCTTTTGTACTTATCTTTTTTTACTTTGTCCTTATCTCATCTCTCAGACGAATTCGTCTTTTTCCTTTCACGGTATCTCCTCCTTCTTCCTCCTTCTTCCTTTTAAGGTCACAGTCAGATCACCTCCCTCCACAAACATCTTCTTCTTCTTTTTCATATTCAATTTCTTTGAATTTATATTTGTGCTCAATATTAGTATAATATTTTTTTTGCTTGAGAACGAAAGGAATTTCTAACACTTATTTTACAAATTGATATCAAAATGTAAAATAAGTGTTAGAAATTCTGACTTTTTATTTTAATGTTGTTGAAGAGACACTAATTATATTTATTGTCATGTAAATTTGTAGATATTTTGCAATATATTTGGTAATAACTTTAGTGTTTTTTAAGAAAAAAAATTATAGAGGGAATCATCTTTTATCTCTAAAGAGATTGGAACATTTCTCTGGCTGAGCCACAATGGAGCACGGAGAGGCCCCCTAAAATATTGAAAAAAAAAATCTTAAGTATCTATCATTTTAAAAAAGTATCAAGTATCTTGTATACATTTTAAAAAAAAATATCTTTAACTAGGTATAATTTTTATTTTTGGTTTTATTAGTATAAGGTTGTTTTGTATTCATTTAAATATAGTCACAATCTCATTTGTGATAAATTCTATATACCAATTACTTAAATTAATTGGAAAAATATAAAATTATAATGACCACATAGTTATCTAACAAATATCTTAAAAACTAAAGGAAAAAAATATAGATTTGAGTCCTTACACTTAAAGTCTTCTAATTTAATTAATTAATTTTTTTATAATGGCTTTAATTTAGATAATGATGCATAGTTTTTGTATTATTATTATTATTTATTATTGTACTTGTACAGTGCATAAAGAATTGTTGATTAAATGTAGGTTATAAAAATAAAATCTTTTTGTCAATCTTGATGCAATTTGTAAAATTTAATAATTTTACTTTCATGTTACACATATTGAGTTATGAAGTGCTTAATTTACATTTTAAATTGTTTCATTACGCTTTATATTACTATAATATAGGGTATCCATAGGTCAAATTCGGGTGAATTTTTGCTTCACCTGTCAACTAGTCCACCATGGTCGGGTAGGAGAAACAAACACCTACTAACTACCACCGAGGCTCGGTTATTCGATCGTCTAATGCCCCTCTAACAACTAGTTCAATCTAGTCAGCCTTACGGGTATAGAGCATTAACACTGGGAACAAGTGTTTGATGTCGCGAGAGAAAGACGGGCAAGAATTACACCTCCCATTATTGGATCCGTTTCACCAATAATTATCCTATGGTGCAAATGTTTGGAAAAGTTATTACCAGAGTAATTTTTCTATTTTTCTTTGTCTTTTAAATCTTTTATCTTTTCTTTTTGTTTACTCGAGCTTTATTTTTCATTTTTTGTTTTACTTCATGGAAAACAATTAAACACAACAGAGACAAAGACAAAAACTTAAAAAGATGGTCTTCTCGCTCCATGTAGCCTTCATCGCATTGCTTGGAAGAGCCCGCTTCTTTAAGAACCACAAAATCGTGTACTTTGATTCCATTTGGCTAATAAAAGAGACATAACATTGGAATTTCGTTCTCAATAGAGAGTCCATTTGGCCTTATTAGTTCTTGCTCCCAGTAGCCCATTTGTTCACGCTCCGTTAGTTTTAATAGAAGTAAACCCTAATATAAATCCCTTGTATAATAATATATAGTAATTTGTTCTAAAAATCTTAAGTCCAATTTGTTTTTGTACTCTTTAGTGCAGTGTCTTAACAATAGGATTCTAATTTAACAATTAATCTCTGTAGTGAAGTGATAGACCATGGAGTTCAAGCTGGGGAGGAATTTTTTTTTTTTTTTTTTAATTTTTAGAAACAAACAAATACATAAGGGTGGAAATAGTTTTAAATATTATTTAAACTAGTGTGTAGCCCCATGCATATGTACAAGTACAATTAAAATCAATCACAATTATACAGTTTAAATTATATATTTTCTTTTAGAAGAGATTCACACTATAAATGGTATTAACTTATTTTTTTTAAAACCATACATTTTTAAAATATGTAATGGTTTTTTAATATATATGATTTAGAATTTAGTTGGTTTTAGACTCTTCGATTTTTGCACCAAATAATTCACTTACCATAAAAATTAAAATCTTATATGGACATGTGCCGTAAAATTAGACTCCAACTAAAATTCAACTTAGAATTTAATTGGATTTGGACTCTTAGATTTTTACACTCAATTAATAAATCACTTAGCACAAAATTAAAAATGGAATGAGACATGTGGCATAAAATTGAGAATCCAATTGAAATCTAATTGGATTTTTTGTAAGCTTTAACTATATATATATTAATTGTGCGTACCCAAAAGTAGCTATTGGGCCCAACTTCTATCTGGGCTCACAATCTATTAATATTGTGGGTTTTGAATTTCCTACTATGGGTAATTCTACATCCAGCAACCCAAGAACCCTTGTTTTTGGTACTCTCAGACTTGCTCTCCCTTTCTCTCCCAGAATGGTTACCCTCTTTTCTTAGTTTCTATTCTCCCCAAAAACCAACCCCTTCTCTCAAATTCTCATCTCTTATTTATAGCCCAAGGCTAGTGGAAGGGTCATGATTATTTTCATGGTGAGTGGGAAAAGAGGTCCAATGCTATTATTCTTAAGTGGGTGTTTAGTTAGGTGTGGGAGGTGGTGAGAGTGGCATTGGAACTAGTTCCACTGTTAGAGGGACTGTCTGGCAGCGACACTCCCTAGGTGATGCCGAGCATTCCGAGACTCATCTTCCCATGAGATTGCATTCCCCGACCAGGTAGGATCTCACCTTTGCCGTTCATGTCACAAGTGTCTTTGTCTCGTGGTTTCGTGCTTTCGATGGACGTCAAAGCTTGCCTAGGCTGAGTTCGTGGGCCCAACGAGTGCAAGGTATTACACATGGCACCATTATGACGAACTTTTATAATCAATGGGCTTGAGGAAGAGTAACTCCCCGCACATACATATATAGAAAAAACTAAAATTAGTTTTACATGGATTTAAAATAATTTCAATATGTTAGAAGAATTAGTGTTACATTACAAAAAAAAAATGTTATATAAAAGTTTAATAAATTTTAACAAGTGTTTTTACCTTTTCTAAATTTTGATGGGAAAAGTTAATGGATACCTTAAGGAATTTGGTTTTAAAATAAGTTTTAGAAACTTTTATGGAAAAATGAAAAAGTAACTGATTTTGGTAAAAGTGGCAATTTTTTTAAAAAAAAAAATGGTAATTAACAAATGGCTTGATCGCACATGTTAACAAAACACAATTTTAATTCATGAATCTAGCTATAAGTAAGAATGAAACGACAGTTACACAAAATTGGAGTGCAATTAGTATAAATGAGTTTCAAAGAAAATACTGAATTAATTACTTTGCATTTAATTCGTCTGTTTAGAAGTTTACATATATAAAGACTCCTAGATGAAGAATAAATGCATTTTGATGACAACATAAAGACAGTTTCTTTTTATCACTTGCAAAAATCATATATAAACCCAATACCCCAAACTATGCATAACCATCTCAAAAACTTTTTCTTCCACCAAGAAAGGAAGCTTTGTCGATTAATTCACATCATGGCAAATCTGCATTGCAAACTCCCAATTATTTTGGCAATATGCGTAATATTTGTGGCAATGCTCTTTGTAGCCTCAGAGGGTCGTAAACCAATTGCACCACAAGATCAAGAAAAGCCAATATATTGGCATGGCCACAAATTTCCTCCACAACCTTGGAAAGGATATTACAGGCGTTTAGGAAAATGCATAAATGTTTTAACTGTCCAATGTGGGCACCAATTGTATGATTATATCTTTTACAGGAGAGAGAGCTTGGACAACAATTGCTGCTTGAGACTCAAAAAAATGGGAAACTTGTGCCATAAACAATTGTCATATACCATTTCTCACATTCAAAATCTTGAACGATGGAGGGGAAATATTTACAAAAGAAGTGATGAAGCATATTATAAGTGTGCTAAAAAGTATTCTTAAACTATTGTAACCTGTGATTATCTTTTTTATAGTAGAATAAAATCTATATCTAAAAATGTCATAAGTAAAGTAATTTGTTATGTTATTTTTTCAAATATCTTTAATATTTATTTATTTATTTTTTTTGCTTGAATCATGGTGATGGGTATATTCAACCTTGTTTTGTTGTTTCTCATCATAAAAGTGATATTAGTGGTAGAACAACGTGAGTTTGTCCTTACTTCAACCACAAGTCATGTTATTAGTTTCTAAAAATATTTCTTGCAATTACTCCTCTTAATTAAATGATATCATTTAATTAAGAGGAGTAATTGCAAGAAATATGCTGGCAAATCTATATATTTTAAACATAGTACCCAGGCCCAAAAAGTTGTACATAATTTAGTATAGCTCATTTGGGTAGGAGGTTAAAGATATGAACACATTTCTATGAGGTGTCTATTCCTGCTTCGAGTCATGCATTTGTCTTTAGATGGAATCATTCATAAAATGAATATGGAGTGAAGCAGACTATCCCATCAACCTCTCCAATAATTGCCATGGCAAGTTCCAATAGTACATGCATATCGGTCTTGTTTCTCACTAGTGAAGTAGCCATGGTGATTATCCCGGGCTTGCAATTAAAGCCAATGAAGACTAGACAGTAGACACAGGCCCTTTGCATATGTTTGGAGGAGAGGAGGGAGGGGAACATAACATATTTTGAGATGGACATATTTCATCTATTTGATATTCACATTATTCCGCTTAATATAGGTCTTACATGACTGTAGGGTCTACATAAACACATATTATGAAAAAATAATACATATATTATATGCATAAGATAATTATTGACCCCACTTTATCACCTTAGAAAGAGAATATATAAATAGCCTTTCATATCAAGTGTTGGCCTATGCGAAAAGAATATTTTTCGCTTCATATTATCTATAACTAATTTATAACTTATGCATATACATGGATATATTTAAAAATAAACATAATTAGATATATATTAAAATTCTTACCTAAGTTTAATAATGTTAACAGTCTTTTTTAGATTTGTAAGGATATTATTTAGTAGAGTATTCTAATTATTAATTCTTGATGACCTGTCAGGCACCCAATCATTTTTGCAATGTTCTTTGTATTCCTGCACAGCCTTGGAAAGGATATCACAAACATTTTAAAAAATGCATAATGTTTTAACTGTTCAATGTGGGCACCAATTGTACGTTTATTTTTTTCACATGTGAGAGGATTTGATAACAATTGTTGCCTGAGACTCAAAATAATGGGAGAATTGTGCAATAAATTAACAATTGTCATATATCCTTTCTTGCATTAAACATTTTGAACGATGGAGGAGAAATATTTACACAAGAAGTGATGAAGCCTATTATAAGTATGCTAAAAAATATTCTTAAACTCTAAAATGATGTAACCTATGATTATCTTTTGTATAGTCGAATAAATCTATATCTAAACTGTTTGAAATAAAGTAATTTTTTATATATGTTAATTAGTTTTTAAAATTTCTCCTAACATCATCATCTTATTTGTTAATTATTAATTTAAAAAAAAATAATATACACTGAGATTATAAAAGTAAAAAAAAAAAATAATTCCTAAATATAATGGCAAAATTTTTAGGGAAAATGTAATTGATTTGAAATTTCTTGTTTGTTAATGTGTAACTGTTTGGATGAAAATGGAGGAAATTGAGATTTGGAATCATGGGATATTAAGATTTATTTTTATTTATAGTTTTTTTTTTAAATTTAATTCTTACCATTACTCTTCTCTTAAATGATGGTTATCTAGAAATTTCCCACCTAATAATACCGTGGCACAATAGTTTACTAAATTCAGTGTTGCTCATTTGGGAAGGAGCTAGGAGGTATGGACAGATTTTCTATGAGGTGGTTTGCTAGTCCTGCTTCTGAGTCCTGCATTTTTCTTTTTCAAGATAAAGTCATGAATAAAATTAATATGGAGTGAATTAGACCATTCAAACAACCTCTCCAATAATCACCATGGCTAGTGAGAAACGATGAAGACTAGGTATGGCCTTCTGCATATCATGGAAAAACCAACCATATTTTGAGAATGACATATCTCATGTATTCAATATATGAATCATTCCTCCTGCAATGCAGGCATTACATTGCTATAGAGTCTATATTATGAGAAAATAATGCATATATATATATATATATTAAATGCAGAATATAATTATTGACCTATTTCAATTTAGAAGAAGAATATAAATGGCCTTTCATATCAATGCCTATGTAAATAGAATACTTTCCGTAGCAAATTATTTAATAAGGCAGGGCATTTAGAATGTTGTTGAAAAAAAAAAAAAAACAACGGATGCAGATGGATGGTGCTGCCATGATAAATTTGTGTTGTGATTATCACAGAAGAAAGGACGATGTTGAGTAGCGATTATATGAAAATAATCTATGCAGTTGCCTAGAGAACACACAACCTTGGAATAAATGTGTTTTAGTTGTGAAATCAGACTTGTGGTATTGATTCATGTTTTTGCTAAATTCTTAGTTTCTGGAGAAACTTAGGTTGTATTATGCCTTTTTTTTTGTTGTTGAGAATCGTGCCTATTTTATATAACCTATAGGAATTAACTCTAAATTTTCAATATATTAATCCGGACAAGAACAGTACTTAAAATAAACCAATTAAACATGACACAGACCTCGTACGTGAATAACATGGGCACCATTATGGAAATTAAGACATGATATTGATAGCTAGCCATGGAACCGACAATTAGATAGTGGTAAATGCATTGAAAAGAACTATCATATCTCTTGTTTAATATAATCAAATTGTATTTGTATTTGAATATATATTCACAAGAATTAAAGGTAATAGGTTCTTTCATATTCATATTCCACGAGGACAATTTGAGTCATTCAAAATTTACATGGAATATATATATATACATATATATATATATATATATATATATATATATATATATATATATATAGAGAGAGAGAGAGAGAGAGAGAGAGAGAGAGAGAGAGAGGGAAAGTTGAGTTTAAGTTACACTTGGTGTTGTTGGGTGTACAATATTAATTAGGTCCAGCCCACATAAAGCTTATTAAGGAGCTTAGTGTACACACGAGAACTAATCCTGTTTGAAACAGGAGACTGTGGTTGGTGGTTTTAAAGAATCCTTATTTGACTTGTACTAGGATTATTGTGGCCAACTAGTATTCCTAATTGAAGTGGAATTAGTATTTGTGTGTTACTGGGAGCTTATGGCTAGGGTTATTTAAATAAGGTTTATTTGTGGTTTTGTGGGTGTTGTATAATGAGAACAAAAAAAGAGTGCTGCATATAGAATAAACAGAAAAAGAGGAAGCCACATAAGAGAAAAGAGAGAGCAACCAAGAGGGAGCTGCTTAGAGAAATTAAGAAGACAGCCAAGAGAGAGAGTTGTGTATGGAGAAGAAAATAGAAATGAGAGAGCAAAGTGTTGTTATATTTGAAATAGATAATTAGTGTGTGTGAGAGAACTCACATTAGTGCTTCCAAAATTGAAAAAGTAGTGTAATTTACACAATTTTGCTCCAAAACTTCCCATATCAGTGGGTGTATAAATGTGTAAATATACATATTTACTACAATAACCGTGTAAATATACACGATTACTGTAACTTTGCAAATAATATTTTATTCATTTTTTTTTCTCTCTCCTTTCATTGGAACACTCAGCCTCACTACTATGACTCTCTCTTTCTCTTTCTATCTCAGAAACTTTCTCTTTTCGCTCTCAAAGCTTCCATGGCCGGTTCTCTCACCGTCACATGCTATTCACTGCTGCCACCATGATTTTCCTTCATTCCTCACCGCAAAGCCTCTCCAATCTCACTCATTTTCATTCAATCTTGCTCCCTTTATTTGCTTTGCACCGAGTTTAGTGACAGTTGAACCCCAACGACCACAACCACAGTGATTTACGACAATGATTATTGATGTTTTTCTTCCATTTTCTCTTTATTTGATCAATGCGTTTGGGGATTTAGATTCTCTTTGTTTAACCTGAGAGTTTGGGGGTTTAGATTTGGTTGTCAAGTTTTGATTTTGCTTGCGTATGCTTATTTTAGATTTTGATTTCAAGTGTATTTGGTTTTTGTGAATAAGAAATTTTAATGGGTGTGGTGGATTTAATTTGAGATTTCCTTGGATTTATTGTTTGTGTTGTTGTGGGAGTCAGGCATGGTTTGAGGTTTGCTTCAACATGTCTAATATTTTCACGCCTCGAACCCAAAAAGGTCCAAAGCATGAGAAACATCTCAAAGGTACTTGTAGATTTTTCCCTTTTGAAAAATTCAATCCAAATAAATTATATCAAGTACCAACATCAAGAATTATCATAATAATTCCTTTAGATATACTTTCAAAGTAAGTCAGAGCTCTATGTAACAATTACAACGACCATTGGCCACAAAAGAATGGAGGTTTGAATAAATATAATCACATATCAATAATTTGTCTCATTAGTAGAAATAAAGTCATAACCACTATTAGATACAAAAGAATTGAGTCAAGCCTACTCTAAGTTATACATCATCAGTTATCTTCATCACAAAAGTCAGCCTCCATCAGCAGTTAGTCTAACTACTGCTAGCCATTAAAAAAGTTGTCTCAAAAGATTGTTGTCTACTCTGAAAAGTTTATAAAATAATGGGATGAGACAAAGCCCAATAAGTAGCAAAATTAATGGAGGTGGGGGAAATGCAAGTTTCATAACAATGAGCAAGTTACAAAACATATTATAATATGAGAATTTCCATTAGGATCATGCAATTCCATTTTTCTTAATAAATTGACAAGAATGATTAAAAGAATATAGCACTAAGCTTTCTCAAAATATCTCAACATAAAACTGCATACTCTTTACCGTGAGCTATCAAAATACCCTTTTTAAAACATAGAAATCCAACCCAAGGCCACATGACAAGCTGTCATAAAGACGTTAGATATGCCACAAAGACATCAAGTTATGCCACGAAAACATCAATTATGCTACAAGAACATCAATCCGCCACAAAAACAGGGTGCCAAGATACTAATGTCACAAAGATTATGGCATCTGGCTAAGTAATCACTGGGTAATCACATGTTGCAACCCAAGGGTAAAAACATAAAGAGCTCACAGTTTACATGAAATCAAAACATTGTTCAATTTCAAGTAGTTTCACAAAAACCTTTGAAATACCTAATATATTCACAAGGTTCTCAAGTCTTCCAAAATCATTTTTTGTCAATAATATTTTGCATCAACTTTCCCAATTATCAAAGCATCTTTAAATTTTCAAATAATGCAATAAATCAATAAGATCCACTCTTAAGAATTTAATCAAAGTTGCCAATATTTTTCATGCTAACAAATCATGCATTTTCCCATATGCATTGCCAAATATGATGTCATTTTTACAAATATTCTCATACATTAAAGTTACAACGTAAAGCTTTCTAGGAAAATATAATTTTCATAACAACTTCCCAAAATGTGTTTAACCCAAAAATAATGCTTTATGCAACATGGTAATTTTTTCAAAAATCCCATTAAAAGCTACTTACCTTGCAACTCTCAAAAAGCTTATATCTCCAAGCTCCAAAAGAAATTAACTAGAACCTAAACAATATCAGACAAACCTATCACAATAAGCATAAAGCTTGAAACTGTATCTAGCTACAAATTAGGAATTGTCAAATAAGCACTTTGATTAGGCAAGCCTAGTATTTAGCCTCACAAATAATAATTTCCACTTCCAAAGTTTGTCAACCAATTCATTCACAAGGCATAGACTCTAATTTATAAAATTAACCCATTCAAGGTATTATCTCTAACATCAAAACCTCAACACCTTCTAAGTACTTCCCACAAGGTTTACACCACATCAAGAAAAGACCCATGATACCAAATATCATAATATCCTCCAAGACAAATGATTTGAATAGTTAACTAGCTCCAAATAATCAATAAAAATTATATTCACTATTTATTTCACATTAAAAAGCCAAAACCCCCAAATTTTCATCACTTAGATAACCACCAATGTAAAAACTATAAACCCACTCATCAAATAAATCTACCAAGACAAAACCCATACATAAAAACACATAAATATTACTTCTAATGCTCATAAATCACATGGATATTATTATTAAAGCTTAGATAAACATAACCTCAAGCAAAAACATATAAACCCACCAAAAATATTAGAAATTTTTATCTCAAATAGTAGAGATGAGTGAGCCTTACCTATTTCCTATGGAGTTTTTCGGTGATCTTGTTGAAAAATGGTGGTGGAAGTGGTGAGGAGTGGTACCGGCAGGAGAGTAAGGGAGTGAAGGGAGGAGAGTTTGTGAGGAAAATGTAATGAAAAGAAGCATGTAAAAAGACCCTTGGATATATGTGAGTGTGTGGTATGTGGTTGGGAAATAAGGGGTAGTTGGGTCATGTGGCTCCTAAAAATCTATTTTTTTTTCCTTGGTCATGGCAGTCCTTGTGGTGGCCATGATGAAAAATAAATATTATATTGAAATAAATTTTTAGAATAGACAATCTGATGCTAGTGTGTTTGGAAAAATGATAGTGTAAAATAGAAAAAAATAGATTCTTAGTGTAAAATAGACAGAAAATTTTAGCCGGACTGACGCGAATGCTCTAAGAGTAAAGAAAAACAAGAGATTTTTCTTTAGCCGTGAAACATACACAAGAATTATTATAATTGACTTGATAAAAATTACAATAATTCTTGTGTATGTCTAAAGAAAAATTACAATGATTATTATCAAATAAATTACAATAATTCCATCACCCGTATGATTTTAATTAATTACCTTATGACCTATTAGACTTTGGTTAACGAGCACCCACATTCCACCACACTTTAGATTTGATAGCATCCATCATTTTTAGAAACTGATAACATGACTTGTGGTTAAAGTAACGACACTCTCACGTTGTTCTACCACTAATATCATTTTTATGATGAGAAACAACAGAACAAGGTTGAATATACCCAACACCATGATTGAAGCAAAAAAAAAATTATAAATATTGAAGATATTTGGAGAAATTTGAAAAAATAACATAACAAATTACTTTACTTATAACATTTTTAGATATAGATTTTATTCTACTATAAAAAAAGATAATCACAGGTTACAATAGTTTAAGAATACTTTTTAGCACACTTATAATATGCTTCATCACTTCTTTTGTAAATATTTCCCCTCCATCGTTCAAGATTTTGAATGTGAGAAATGGTATATGACAATTGTTTATGGCACAAGTTTCCCATTTTTTTGAGCCTAAAGCAGCAATTGTTGTCCAAGCTCTCTCTCCTGTAAAAAATATAATCATACAATTGTTGCCCACATTGGATAGTTAAAACATTTAGGCATTTTCCTAAACGTCTGTAATATCCTTTCCAAGGTTGTGGAGGAAATTTGTGGCCATGCCAAAATATTGGCTTTCCTTGATCTTGTGATGCAATTGGTTTACGGCCCTCTGAGGCTACAAAGAGCATTGCCACAAATATTAAGCATATTGCCAAAATGGTTGGGAGTTTGCAATGCAGATTTTCCATGACGTGAATCAATCGACAAAGCTTCCTTTCTTAGTGGAAGAAAAAGTTTTTGAGATGGTTATATATGATTTTTGCAAGTGATAAAAAGAAACTGTCTTTATGTTTTCATCAAAATGCATTTATTCTTCATCTATGAGTCTTTATACATGTGAACTTCTAAACAGACGAATTAAATGCAAAGTAATTAATTCAGTATATTCTTTGAAACTCATTTATACTAATTGCACTCCAATTTTGTATAAGTCCGTTTCATTCTTACTTATAACTAGATTCATGATTTAAAATTGGGTTTTGTTAACCTGTGCTATTAGCAGTGTGGCCGATACCGTACCGGTACCGGCCGTACCGGCCGGTACATACCGTACCGGCCAGTGTACCGGTACCGGTACACTTTTATATTGTACCGGAAAAAATACCGGCCGCGTACCGGCTATACCGGCCAATTTCGGGCAATACCGGCCGGTACCGAGCGTACCGGCCGGTACAGAAAAAAGCTTTTTTTTTTTTTTTTTAGTTTTGTAATTTTTGAATTTTTGTAAAGGTATAATGGTAACTTATTAACATTAACTTCTTAGTATTATTTGTTTTTTAGTATGCAATGAACAACTAAGCTTTCTATTTTTTATATTGTGTTTTTTTTTTTCTTTTATTTGATACTAAAGTCTAAAATTATGAATAATTTGTTCTGAATTGAGGTAATGTTTTATAATAAACTTTTATATTTACTATAATATAAGTGAAATATTATATGTTTATAAACATGGTTCTAGATATTTTGGTGTGTGTGTGTGTGTATATATATATATATATATATATATATATATATAAAATAGCGGTAAACCCGAAACGGTACACCGGTATTGACCGGTATCCGAAATATATCGTACCGGTGACCAAACCGGTACAGCCTCCGATACGGCATTGACTTCCTTGGCTATTAGGGCATTTGTTAATTATCATTTTTAAAAATATTTTGATACTACTTTTACAGAAAATATATATATATATAAAAAATGTTAAAAAAATTAGTTACTTTTTCATTTTTCCATAAAAGTTTCTAAAAATTATTTTAAAACCAATTTCCTTAAGGTATCCATCAACTTTTCCCATCAAAATTTTAAAAAGGAAAAAAGACTTGTTAAAATTTATTTAAGTTTTATATAACATTTTTTTTTTGTAATGTAACACTAATACTTCTAACATATTAAAATTATTTTAAATCCATGTAAAACTACTACTAGTTTATTTTTCAATATATATATCAATAGCCAAATCTTACAGAAAATCCAATTAGATTTTAATTGGATTCTCAATTTTGTGCTGAATGAATTATTTAGTGTAAAAATCTAAGAGTCCAAATTCAATTAAATTCTAAATTGAATTTTAGTTGGAGTCTAATTTTCCTGCACATGTTCATATAAGATTTTAATTTTTATGGAAAATGAATTATTTGGTGCAAAAACCGAAGAGTCTAAAGCCAACTAAATTCTAAATAATAATAATAATAATAATAATAATTGTAGGGACACAATTTTGTACCTAAGCCTAAAGGAAGAAAGGGGAATAGGCCCAAAAAGTCCAATACAATGAATTTGTAGAGAGTGGATTGGAAAACTAGGTTTTAATGCATTTAGACAACAATCGTAGTGAGCCAAGATGACAATAGAATAAATATGAAACAATTTTGTCCTAGGAAAATTGTCCTTGGACTCAATCCAAGGAGGCTGATTCCTCTATTTATCTCTCTTAGGGATTGATTACCAATATTGTTCTTGATTCTACAGTATTTTTCTCTTTCTTTTTCTCCGATCTCCCTCCCTTAAGGTCTTTCCTCTATTTTATACTATCTTTCTTCCTCCATTTCTATCCTCCACGTGTAGATCAGATTGCTAGTGTTGATCATTGTCCCATCAACACCTTCCTAAAGTCTTTGGGAGTAGCTGTAAGGCTAAAAATTACTGTTCAGGTATCACTTCCTCATTAATGCGACCACAGAGTTAACTATAGAGCATTCAATGCGGTGATAGCAACTTTCTCTTAGATATTTCATAACTTTCTTTTGTTTTGTATTCTCACAATGCATATCCTTATCAATAAAATCTCCTAGAACATTGCTTCTAGGTGGCAGACCGTATCATCTGACGTCTACTTCGCTCAGTCGAGGAGACATCTCTCCTCGGACCCCTACTCAAATCATTGTAACTTGACATCTTTCTTTATTCATCAATGCTGACCTCTCTAACAATGTTTACCCCATCCTCAGATAATTAGGCGTCCTTGGACTGGGCCCGACCCAATACACACTATTGGGCCTATCCTCCTTACAATAATAATAATAATAATAAACCATTACAAATTTTAAAAATGTATGATTTAAAATAAGCATAAGTTAATACTATATATAATTTGAACCTCTTCTAAAAAAATATAATTTAAACTATATAATTGTGATTATTTTTAATTATACCTGTGCATATGCACGAGACTACACACTAGTTTAAATAACATTTAAAACCATTTCCAATCCATTTAAAACCAATCTAGATTTACTTTAAAAAAAATAAATAAATTTCAATGAAAAATTTAATCATGATCTTAAAAATCAATTATTCATATCTTATCTGTAAAATTTACACATAAAATAAAATTTTTGAATCACAATAACAAAATTAAGTTAAGAGTTCAATTTTTTTTCTTTTTTTCTTTTTTTTATAAAAAAAAAACACTAAGAATGAAAAATTGTTCTGATAGTGACAGTTCATCAAGAATTAATAATTTGAATATTCTACTAAATAATATCCTTACAATTCTAAAAATGGTCATCAATATTATTAAACTTAAACAAAAATTTTAATATACATGTAATTATGTTTATTTTTAAATACATCCATGTGTATACATGGGTCACAAGTTAGTTATAGATAATATGTAGCGGAAAATATTCTTTTTGCATAAGCCAATGCTTGATATAAAAAGCTGTTAATATATTCTCTTTCTAAAGTGATGAAGTAGGTCAATAATTATCTTATGCATATGATATATGTATTGTTTTCTCATAATATGTGTATGTGTAAACCCTACAGTCATATAAGACTTGCATTAAGAGGAATAATGCGAATGTCAAATACATGGAATATGTCCATCACAAATATGTTCAGTTCCCTTCCCTCCTCTGCTCCAAACATCTGCAGAGAACTTGTGTCTAGTCTTCATTGACTTTGATTGCAAGTCTGGGATAATCACCATGACTACTTCACTAGGGAGAAACAAGACCAATATAACCTATTGGACTTCGCTTTGGCAATTGTTAGAGAGGTTGATAGGATGGTCTACTTCACTCCATATTAATTTTATGCATGATTCCACCAAGGCATGACTAGAAGGAGGAGTGGCCACCTCGTAGAAAATGTGTCCATATCTTTAAGCTCCTACCCAATTGAGCAACACTGAATTATGTGCAACTTTCTGGGCCTGGGTACTATGTTTAAATTAAATTTATAGATTTTCCAGCACCCATCATTTAATTAAGAGAAGAATACTTGCAGGAAATGTTTTCAGAAATTGATTACAATTTACGTGACTTGTGATTGAAGTAATATCACTTGCACATAATTCTACAACTAAAATTACTTTTATTATGATAAACAACTCAACAATGGTGCGTACACCTACACCATGATTCAAGAAAATAAATAACAATAAAAATAAATCTAAATACGGAAGATATTTGGAGAAATTTGATAGAGATAGATATAAATTTATTCCACTTTAAAAAAATAATAATCAAAGGTTACATCAATTTAAGAATACTTTTTAGCACACTTATAATAGGCTTCGCCACTTCTTGTGTAAATATTTCTCCTCCATTCTTTAAGTTGTGGAATGTGAGAAAGGGTATATGCCAATTGTCTAGTGCACAATTTTCCCATTATTTTGAGTCTGAGGCAGCAATTGTTGTCCAAACTCTCTCTCCTGTGAAAAATATAATCGTACAGTTGGTGCCCACATTGGATAGTTAAAACATTTAAGCATTTTCCTAAATGTTTGTAATATCCTTTCCAAGGCTGTGGGGGAAATCGGTGGCCATGCCAATATATTGGCTTTCCTTGTTCTTGTGCTGCAACTGGTTTACGACCCTCTGAGGCTACAAAGAGCATTGCCACAAATATAAAGAACATTGCCAAATTGGCTGGGAGCTTGCAATGCAAATTTGCCATGATGTGAATCAATTGACAAAGCTTCCTTTCTTGGTAGAAGAAAAAGTTTTTGAGATGGTTATGCATAGTTTGGGGTATTGCGCTTATGTATATATCATTTGTGCATGAGATAGAAAGAAACTGTCTAAGTTTTCAATAAAATGCACTTATGCTTTAGTGACTTTATGTGAATTTCTAACTGGACCAATTAATGCAAAGTAATTAATATAGTATGGTTTTTTGAAGCTCCTTTCATTCTATGCTATTTATGGGTAAGAATTTATTTTCCCACTCTTAATGTTTCATTCTATTCTTTAAACTTTACTAATTACTCCTTATCATGCATTCTTTTTTTCTTTATAAAGTAATTATAAATAACTTATAAAAAAAAGGAACATATGACAAATATCAAATGGAACATCAAGAATAGTATAGAAGAATTTTATTAATTACCTATACAAAATATATTTAAAATCTTATGACAAATTTTATATTTCATTATTTATTTTTTGTAAGGAAGTGATGCTTCTCAAGTGCAAAAGGCCAAATTCATGTTGGATGAATTCCAAATGGCCAACTTGCAGGTATCTCGGGCTACAGTTGTGGAGGAATTAAGATGGAACCTGCCAGCACCTTCGAGGTATAAAATGAATTGTGATGATGCCACTTTTGAAGTAGCTCAGTCAGCTAGGGTTGGCGTGGATATCTGAGATAATATAGGCTAGGTAGTAGCAGCTAGAGGTGTGCATGGGTTGGATCGGGTTAAGGGAATTTTTTTGACCCAACCTACCATGGTGGGTTCAAAAAAATTTAACCCAACTCAACTCATCACATAAATCCAATCCAATCCAACCCAACCCACCAAGCCCTAAAAACCGACTCAACCTGGCGGGTTGGGTCAGGTTGGGTTGAGTCGGTTTTGGCGGATTGACTACACACCCCTAGTAGCAGCAATGAGTATGCAAATACCTTATCCATTAGGTCTCTTGGAAAGTGAGGCTATGGCAATGGAGGAGGGAGTTCTTTTTGCTTGGGATGTTGGTGTCCGTGAAGTAGTGTTTGAGTGTGACTCAAAGATTGTTTGCTATGCGCTTCTTGGACTAAGTGAACCTCCAATAGTTGTAGCTAATATCATTGAAGGAATTTAGCATTACCTTAGAGATTTTAGGCAGGTTTTGGTATCTCATGTTAGAAGACAAGGCAATCGTCTGACTTATATCTTGACTCAATACCAAGCATGTTGATTCTTATGTAACTTGAATAGAGGAAAATCCTAATATCATTGAGTTTTCATTGGCTCAAGATGTAACGGTTTTATCGTCTTCTTAATAAAGTTTTGATATTCTTATATAAAAAAAAAAAAAAAAAGGAATTACATGTATTTTGAACATTCAAGCTTAAACCCCTACCACTACCCCCCCCCCCCCCCCCCCCCCCGTGAAACCAAAAAAAAAAAAAAAAAAACTTATTTGGGTAAGCACATTTTAGAGGAACAAGACCTTCTTCATTACGATTTTCTTTTATTTTTGAAATTAATAGTGTGCGGAATGTTGTACTATTTAATTTTTAAACAAATACTACTAAATACATTTTTCAAATTTTTTATATTTAATCTAACTATAAAATGGATAATTTTTCTTAGTAAAAAAATGTTTACCTACTAAACATTTTCAATCCCAGAAATTTCAGATCAGCATTATTAGTCTTCAAAATTTTAATTCCTTTACAATGGTTCCAAGGTGTCTAAGGTACTCTAAGATGTGGAAACCCCGCTAATAAAATATGGTTGAATCTTGCGGTCTACCTCAAGCTTACTTTTCCACTACAAAGTATATTTTGGTGCAACACTATTGGAAGCAAAAGAGGTGGCAAAAAGGCAAAAGGTAGAGGGAAGATTCATGGTCTAGATTCTATGGGAAAGCAAAAAAAAATGCTATTTGAGTGACTTTTGCATGTATAAATTATAATACATGCACAAAATTTAAACTCTATCATTTCCCATAAAATTATAAAATAAAATAAAAACTCCATGTATTTCTTAAAATCAAGAATGAAGTTGAGTGTGTAGTGTAAATTTAACTTCAAGCATGTATTTAACATAATTTTTATATGCTATAAACCCAAAATATATTTAACATAATTTATGTATACTATAAAACCGAAGTTTTTAATCAATATGTGACTTTTTTTTAGAACTCCCACATTTTGCACATCAGCATTATTAAAAAAAGAAAAGGAAAACTATTCCAAACCCGAAATTAATGTGAAATTAATAGCGGCGTAGCTAATGAGGTTCTTAAAGGTAAAGTCAGAAAGGGACATTCAGAAGTGGGAAAGCAAAATTAAAAACAAAAAAAGTAGAGGAGAGTCACGTGGGAAGGAAAATTCCAGGAAGGAACATACTTTGTAAATACTAAATACCATTACATGCTTGCATATATACAAAAATGCCACTTTTTTTTTTTTTTTTTTTTTTTTTTTTGTTTTCTCTTTAGTGAAGCAATCAGTTTGGAATAAACAAAAACATGGGCCAGCAGTTTCAAACACGAATTTATGGGCCTTATATTTGGGTTGTTATATATATATATATATGAAATTCACTGAAATCACCTCATAAAAATTAATAATAAAAAACGATCCACGAACTCGTATAAACCGGAATTGACTCCGATCCGTGCGATTTGAGGTTCAAAATCAGACTTTTTGAAGAGAAAAAAAATAAGCAAAACAAATCTCAAAGTTTACAAAATGATACCAGAAGAAGGGAAAAAAAAAAAAAAAGGAAGGAAATTTGGGGGAAAGAAATTGAAAAGAATATACTTGCAATGTGATAGAAGAGAAAGTCTAATTTGAAGCCTGAGCTAAAATTTGTTTAGTTAAACTTATAACAACCTTCACCATAGTCCTTTTGGCCGGCCTTCGTATCCATTTTGTGGTATCTAAATTCATTTAGATGTCTCATACTTTGATTATCTTTAAAACAGAAAACATATATTGGTGTGTGTAGTATACATGCTCTGTCCTCGCCGTAACATGTAGTCTATAGTTATATCTGTAGTGTGAGTCAAGCTTAAGCTGCTTAAATTTCTTTCTTTTATAATTTTAAAGTATTCTTTTCTTCAAAAACAATATAATATAAAACACCCGAAAATAACCTACTTGATTCTATTTTTCAACCTCAAATACCAAGCAAACAAATATGTTTATGTTGTTAATGTGTTATCTAAGCTTCTAATGATAGCTATTTCTATTTCTACTACCTGTTTCTATTGGAAAACAAAGTATTGTTGTGGTTGGCGACATTGAGGTAACAACTATATTTTATATCAATTATATTATGTTTTATATCAAGAAATATATGACAATCACACTATATATATATATATATATATATATATATATATATATATATATATATATATATATATATTATAAATTTGATAAGCCCATTACTGCTTCTTCTTCTTTTTTTAGAGAATTGAAAAGATTAGAACATTACTAAGTGAGAGATAAAAGGAAAAAAAAAATCTTTTGAAAAAAAATTACTACTATTTTTTTAGATCTCTATAAATATTTTTTCTATATTTTAGATCACATGAGTTATCGACTAGTTTACTATATATATATATATTACGTTCTTATACATAAGAAAAATTTATTAAGTCAATTTTGTATAATTTATTGTATGCACTAGCAATGCATGTAATATTCATGTTGAGTCCGATACTATGTGGAATATATGCATAAGCACAAGCCAAACGATTAAGTTTTATCTTTATTAGCTTACTAAAGTCAATAGCGGGTGTGTCATTATGAATCAATATATAACAAGAAACGACTTAGTAATGTCAAAATTAAGATGATGTATCTTGATGAACATTAATTTTTTTTTATAGATAATTTCAACGTATAGGCTATGACACTCGATAATAAGAGACTTTATCAATTGAGCTAATTAGAACCTACTATCATGATGAACATATTAATATAACAATTATAAGTTAATAATATATGATATAGCCATATATAGCTAGGAAGTGCACCATATATAAAAGACAAGAAGATGAGGAAGAATCAAGAAAGGTAGGCGCGCGAAGACAAAGAAGGGTATATAGTATATGTAGAGAGGTTTTATTTGAAGAGAACGATTAAATCTAAGTGTACTTTTAATATTGATGGAGGAGAAGAACCCTCCTTGTGTTGAGCATATTCTGGCTTACTATGTATAACTTTTAACAATTTTAATAAAATTTATGTCGTCTTTAACTCAAAGTAAATCTATCTGTATTTTTTCTTTTATTAATTTTATTTTTATTTTGATAATCTGATTGTTGAGGAGGGGGATTTGAGTTTGAACGTGTTTATAAGAAACACCAAAAGGTATAAGTTAAAAATCTAAAGAAAGAGTAATACAACCAGATTTGTAATAATCTAGAATAAAGCAAGTATAAAGGTTAAAAGGTGGATGGCAATAGATTATAAATATGCTTGAGATAATTTGTAAACAAATGAACATAAATTTAGTTTAGATTCATCACTACTGAATGCTACATTACATCGAGTTTATGTCAAAGCCTGAGCCCTAGAGTAAAGGGAAAATTATTAAGTGTTTCAGGAATACATTAATATGATAATCTATTCTTCACATTTATGTTAGATCTCAAAAAAAATTTGATTAATACCATATCACCGTACTTTGAAAGTATATAATAATTACTAAAAATTAAGACAAATGAGTTTTGACCTTAAATGATAGATTTTTTAGTTATTTATTTATTTATTTATTATTACATCACCAATACAATGTTGTATAAAGGGTTTCAACGGATTAGCAACGTTTTTGGACCAAAATGATAAATTTTAAACATAATGGACTAAAATGACAATTAAACAAAGTTATCAAGTGTAAATTTGAAAATTTTCCAAAAAAAAAAAAAAACTAATTAGAGAGACTTACAACTTGGAATCTTTGGACTGGGATTTAGAGGCAAACTAGGATGCTAAAAAAGGGAAGAGTACAGTTGGGAAAAAAATCGTATCCTCGGAAAACACTATTTTTTCAAATTGTATATTTATACATGTATTAAAGTATAAGTGTTTGTAGACTGTGGAAAGCAAAAGCTAGAATTCAAGTATCTAAGAGGGAACTTCACACATATATACATGTTAGGTTTTAAGACTTTAGGAACTCAATGTTATAGAACTTCACTTTGTATATGTTGGCAAACCATGATTAAAACAATAATTTTAGATTTAGACTTGCTCAAAGTTTGGTTAAGTGTAAGTTTGGAATCGAGTAATTGCAGGAAATTATTGGTTAAATTCTTCAAAGCTCGATCAATCGAAAATTAGACTCGATAGATCGAAATTTTCGATTGATCAAAAATCGCAGAACAAGAATTTTCTACAATATTTTCAAACTAGCCCAAGCCCATATAAGATATGACGTGTAAGGTTAAGTGTTTCACTCCAAGTATAAAAGGAAAAACCCTAGTCACGTTTTTAGAGTCTTTGTTGAGTTGTGTGTTGAATCTTTTGTGAAATCTGAGAGGTGTTTGCCTTCATACACACACATAGAGTTATTAAGATCAAGATTTGCATCAAAAACTTGATGGTGAATTTAGTTGCTGCGTAAAAAACTTTCAAGAAGATCCAAAACCTTTGAGAGGTGTCTCAAAGTCACAAGTAGGAGAACTTATGGTTGCTACAGATCAAGGAAAGAAGTAATCAGTGGACTCGGAACGGGGTCGTGGTAGTAAATTTTCTACATGAAGTAGCAATAGAATGTTAGTGGTCTAAGTGCACGTTTGGATATAGAGTTTGCGTTTGTGTTTGTGCACTCCGTGCATTTTATCTTATTGTATAAACTTCAATTCTTTCATAGTGTATCTATTTTTACCTTGAGGATAGTTAAGTTAAATCCTCCTCAGGTTTTTTATCGGTTAAGTTTTTCTAAGTTATCAGATCTATGTGTTCTTTATTTTCCGCTAATTTACTGTTTGTGTTTATTTGTGTTTAACCTAATCTTGAATAACAATCTTGTTGATCAACTTAGTATAATATTAGGTTAAACATATTCTGGTAAGGGGTCTAAACTTAACAATACACTTAAATTAAATTAGAGTAGAATTTATATCTTGTATATATAAAATATATAAACTTAACAATACACTTAAATTAAATTAGAGTAGAATTTATATCTTGTATATATAAAATATATATATATATATATATATATATGTATTAAAATTTAAATTTGTGAATTTCGTACAACCTTTTTGGTGTTGGTACTATGTTTAAAATTTATAAATTTTCCAGCATCCATCATTTAATTAGAGAAGAGTAATGGTCTCATAAAGAAAAAAGAAAAAGAAAGGGAATAGTAATTTTTTTTTTCTAGAAATTGATAACATGAATTGTAATTGAAGTAACGTTACTTTTCATGTGATTCTACCTAATACCACTTTTATTATGAGAAAAAACTCTACAAGAACAAATATATCCAACATGCCGACACCATGATTCAAAATAATAAATAACTATAAAAATAAATCTAAATATCGAAGATATTTGGAGAACATTGAAAAAAAAATATAACAAATTACTTTACTTATAACAATTAGATATAGATTTATTCCACTATAAAAAATAATAATCACAGGTCACATCATTTTTGGTGGAGTTTGTAGGGGGCAGGGGGGGTATTTAGAGTTTAAGAAAATTCGTTAACATACTTATAACAGGTTTCATCACTTATTGTGCAAATAATTTTCTCCATCATTCAAACTGCTGAATGTAAGAAAGAGCATTGCTACATATCTAAAGAACATTGCATAAATGGCTGTGCTTGCAATGAAGATTTACCATGATGTTAATCACTCGACAAAGCTTCCTTTCTTGGTGAAAGAAAAAGTTTTTTTGAGATGGTTATGCGTAGTTTGAGGTATTGGGTTTATATATGATTTGTGCATGAAACAGAAAGAAACTGTCTTTAGGAGACTAGCATTTTACCCCTATTTTTCAAACTATTTGGCAATATGCTCCTGTTTCCGAACTATTTAAGTTTATGCTCCTGTTTTGAAACTCAAGTTTATTAAAATCGAGTTTCAATGAAGAACTTGATTGGTAGAAAATCGAGTATGGGGCAATTAAACTTTTAAAAAAAAAAGGTTGCATGGAACTCGAGTTTATGGAGCTCGAGTTCCATACCTATAGTGGCGTTCAGTAACACCTATAGTGGCATTTCCATGCAATTTTTTTTTTTAAGTTTGATCAGCCCAAAACCTATAGTGGCGTTTGGTAACACCTATAGCGGCATTCAGTAACACTTATAGCGGCGTTTTCAATGGAACTCGAGTTCCATGCATTTTTTTTTTGTTAAGTTTCATCGGGCATAACTCGATTTTAAACCAATCGAGTTCTTCATTGAAACTCGATTTTGAGGAAATCGAGTTTCAAAACAGGGGCATGGACCTAAATAGTTTGGAAATAAGGACATATTGCCAAATATTTTTTAAAATAGGGGTAAAATGCTAGAATCTCCCTGTCTTTATGTTTTAATCAAAATGCATTTATGTGTCATCTATGAGGCTTTATGTGAACTTCTAACAGGACAAATTAAATGCAAAACAATTGATACAATATGCTTTTTTGCAACTCATTCATACTAATTGCACTCCAATTTTCTGCTATGTTTCATTCCATTATTACGTTTAGCTAGATTCATGAATCAAAACTTTAAAAATATAAAATGATTCGTTAAAATTTATTATACTTTCATATAGCATTTTTTTACTATATAAATATGTGTGTGTGTGTGTTTCCCTTATCAAACTATGGTTATACATAGTTTGAGTGTATTCCTTTATCTTATCCCCTTTCCCTATATATGTGTGTGTGTTTCTCAAAAAAAATAAAAAAATAAAAAAACATAAAAAATATAATCATAGGTTACATTAGTTTAAGAATATTTTTTAGCACACTTATAATAGGCTTCATCACTTCTTTTGTAAATATGTCCCTATATCGTTCAAGATGTTTAATGTGAGAAATGGTATATGACAATTGTTTACTGCACAGTTCTCCCATTTTTTGAGTCTAAGACAGCAATTGTTGTCCAACCTCTCTCTATTGTTAAAAATATAATCATACAGTTGGTGCCCACATTGGATAGTTAAAACATCTATGCATTTTCCTAAATGTATATAAAATCCTTTCCAAGGCTGTGGAGGAAATAAGTGGCCACGCCAATATATTGGCTTTCCTTGATCTTGTGGTGCGATTGGGTTCCGACCCTCTGAGGTTTCAAAGAGCATTGCTATACATATAAAAAACATTGCCAAAATGGCTGGGATCTTGCAAAGAAGTTTTGACATGATGTGATTCATTTGATAAAGATTCCTTTCTAGGTGGAAGAAAATGTTTTTTGAGATGGTTTAGTCCATGATTTAGGGTATTAGGTTTATATATCATTTGTGCATGAGATAGAAAGAAACTGTCTAAGTTTTCACTAAAATGCACTTATGCTTTAGTGACTTTATGTGAATTTCTAACTGACCAATTATTGCAGTAATTAATATTGTATGGTTTTTGAAACTCATTCATTTTATGCAAGTTATGAGTAAAATATATTGTCCCACTTCTAATGTTTCATTTTATAGTTTAAACTCTACTAATTATAACTTGCCACTCATAAAATAATTTTTTTTTGAAAAAAATTCTAATTGTTAGAAATACTGAATGAATAGTATTATATTTCCTAAGTAATAAAATTTATATGAGTGCCTTTATATAGGAGGCAGAGTGTAGTACAAGAATGTGTAAATACAAGTAAACAAGGTAGGTTTAAAGCCCACAACCAATTACACGTTAACAGCTCCGCTCAAATTCAAGGTGAGTGTGAGACCAACTTGAGGTTGTCAACCAAAGCACAAAGGCGTCCCTTAGGATATGACTTGGTGAAGATATCTGCAAGTTGATTTTTAGAGGAGACTGGGAACAGCTTGAGAGCACCATGGACAAGATGATAACGGATAAAATGACAATTGATCTCAATGTGTTTAGCCCGTTCATGGAAGACATCATTGTGAGCAATATGAATGTCACTTTGGTTGTAACAATGAAGATGAATAGCAGAGGATGTGGACACACCTAAGTCCTGAAGAAGCCATCGTAGCCATCGTAGCCAAAGGAGCTCAGATGTGGTATCAGCAAGGGCACGATATTCAGCTTCAATACTAGAGCGAGCCACAAGGGTTTATTTCTTGCTTCCCCAAGAAATCAGAGAATAACTGAGAAGAAAGTAATAACAAGTGGTGGATCTGCGATCAATGGGATTTCCTACCCAATCAATATCAGAGAATGCACAAAGAACAAGAGGAAATTGAGTAGAGTAGAAAAGATCATGGAAGAGAATGCCCTTCAGGTATCGAAGAATGAGCAGAATAGCAGAATAGTGAGTCAATCGTGGAGCAGACAGATACTGACTCATCTGGTGAATAACATAGGAAATGTCTAGACGAGTGACAATGAGATAAAATAGACTGCCAAACAAGCATCTATAAAGAGAGGGATTAAACAATGGTTTTTCCCCTGAGGGAGTCAAATGTACATTAAGTTCAACTGGAGTGTCAATAGTCTTACTATCAGTCAGTCCAGCTCAAGACAAAAGTTTTGAAGCATAATTGGCTTAAGTAATATAAAGTTTATCTATAGAACGAGTGATTTCAAGACCCAAGAAGTATCTGAGATGTCCAAGATCTTTCATTTCAAACTACTTACTGAGAAAATCATTGAGTTCTTGAATGTCAGTCTAGGGCTGTAAATGAACCAAGCTTTGCTGAGTAGTGTGTGTTTGAGCTTGGCTCGTCAACAAAAATAAAATGCTCAAGCTTGGCTCAAGTTTGAGACAAGTCTAAAAACAATGTTTGAACTTGAGTTTGTGAGACTGCCAAAAAGTTTGAGTTTGGCTTGGCTTGGCTTGGCTTGATTAATTAGTCAAGCCAAGCTCGAGCTTAATATCAAGCTTAAACTAGAGCTCAAATCAAGTTTTTTAGCTTGAGATCCAAAAAAATTGCATCATCAAATGCTTATATCACCAAAAATCAAGTAAACAAATATGCATATACATATATATACATATATACTCATTTTATCATGCTTCTAACACCCGTGATTAGAATTTGTTCACATTACAACTTTACATAATTAAATCCATCCATCATCATTTATTGTCTATAGCTTGAGTAACTGTTCAAAATACAATTTTTACATCCATATTTGTCATTCGTACAACTATAATCTACACAAATCTAAATAAATTAACATTCCAAAACATATATGAATAAACAAGGTATAAATTAACATTCCAAAACATATATGTAATGTCATAATGATAAGTTTATTTAGTAAACATATATCAAGCTATAAACAAGGTTAAGCTCAACATGTTTTGTATCGAGCCCTATTGTTCACGAGCTTGTTTACGAACAATTTTTTTTTTTTTTTGCTTGAGCTCGGCTTATTTATCAAACAAGTTTAAAACTAAGGTTCAAGCTTGGCTTATTTGTAAACAAACGAACATGAACAAGTTTTTTATCAAGCCAAGCCCGAGTTGTTCATAAACGGCTTGGTTCGTTTACAGCCTTAAATGTCACTGAGGTCATCACCAGTTATGATCATATTATCCACATATAGGAGAAGCAAAATAGTGCCTTTGTCGGTGCGACAAAGAAATAAGGCAGAATCATAATGACTAGCAATGTAAACCAAGCGAGAGATAGTAGAGTTGAATTTGGCAAACCAAGCTCATGGAATTTGTTTAAGGCCATAAAGAGCACGTCGAAGGTGACAAACTTTGTTTGGTTCAAAAGAGAGACTAGGAGGAGGTTGCATATAAACTTTTTCACTTAAATTCCCATTAAGGAATACATTTTTGACATCTATCTGGAAAAAGTTCCATTTACTAGCAGCAGTAGCAGCTAAAAGGGCATGAATAGATGAGATTCGAGCAACTAGAGCAAAGGTTTTTCATAATCAATCTCATAATCCTATGTAAAACCTTTTACAACGAGACAAACTTTATAGCTCTCAATGGACCCATCAGAGCGAGTTTTTATCTTGTAGATCCACTTACAACCAACCATAGTTTTTCTAGGAGGGAGAGTCCCCAAATCCCAAGTATGGTTTTTAGATAATGCATCAAGTTCCTCTTTCATTACAATCTTCCATAAAGGGTCATTGGAGGCCTCACGATAGGTTTGAGGCTCGTGCAGTATAGCAAGGGCAATGTAACAATGATAGTCAAGTAAATGTGCAGAATCGGATCTTACCCGAGTTGAGTGACGAGGTGGAATGTCTTGTGCAAGATCTTCAAGCAAAACAGGAGTAAGGGACCTAAGCTCAAGGTTGGGTAGCTTGTCTTCGACCTGTTCATCTTCCACATGTTCATTAGACGGTGATCTAGGAGAGGTATCAAAAATATCTAGTGATTGGACAAAGAAGTCTATAGAAGGATTATGAGCAACTATAGAAAGAATATATGACTTATTTGGAAAAAGATCTAAGACAGAGAAGGTAGATAGGGAGGCACAGAAGTGAGAGAGCTCGACAAATGAGCGATGTTCTTAAAAGACAACATTATGGGAGATATGAAGACGATGAGAGACAAGATCATAACACCGATACCCCTTTTGAGTTTCACCATAGCCAAGGAAACAAGTAGAATTGAAGGAGCGAAGGTGGTGATAGTTTGGAGGTGACCCAAAAAGGTGCTCATATGGAGTTTGATTTTGGATGACAAGACTGGGAATGCGATTAATAGCACGAATAGCATGAAAAGCAACTTCGCCCCAAAAAGGAGCAAGAACTTTGGCAAAGAGAAGGAGAGCATGAACAATGTCAAGAATATGACGAAATTTTCGTTCAGCTCTACCATTTTTTTGAGAGATACTTAGACAAGTTAATTGATAAACAGTGCCATAGGAGTGCAAAATAGTTTGGAAAGCATATTGAGTGTATTCAAGAACATTTTCAGATCAAAAAATTTTGATGCGTTTGGAAAATTGAGTTTCAACCATTTTTGCAAAATTATAATATACTTGCAATAACTCAGAACAATGTTTCATATGAAAAATCCAGCTATAGCAAGAATAATCATCAACAAAGACAACAAAATATCAAGATCTGCCAATTCTAGAGACTAAGGAAGGCCCCCAGACATCAAAAAGAATTAGGTCAAAGACATCAGTGGACATTGATTCACTAGTATTGAAAGGCAAAACTAGTTGTTTTCCTAACTGACATGAAACACAATCAAAATTTTTGTTGGACACTAAACCTAACAAACCTCTAGAAGCCAAGTATTATACCCGAGAGGAAGATGTGTAACCAAGTCGAGAATGCCAAATTGCAAGGGAAGGAATAGAAGAAACTGTAGTAGTTGCAGCAGTAACAAAAACAGGAGCAACAGGTGGAAGACAAAGATTGTCTACGGGAAACATACGCCTAACTCTAGGACCGGTCCCAAGCTCCTGTCCCATCCTCGAATCTTGCATAGTTTACCCAAAATAATCAAAGGTAATGCGATAACCCAACTCAGCTAATTGTCCTATAGAAAATAAATTGTGGGAAAGGTTAGGAACATTAAAAACCCTAGGAACCGAGAGGTTGGAGATTGAAATAGAACATATATTATTACCAAATATTGTGGAATCATTTGTTGTGCGAATATTAAGAATGTGTGGTGCAAGTGTAAGTTAAGAAAATAAGAATGAATGAGGTGTCATGTGATTGCAACAAGCAGAATCCATAAGCCAAGAGGAAGGAGACATACCAGATAGAACTAAGAGAGAAGAGGAATAAGATATATTACCAACCATAAAAATGGTATTAGCGATGATGTTTTGAAGGTTGACTGTGGAAATGGTGATAATGGATCTAGAAGACTTGAACTTTGCAAAGATGGGAGCCATTGGTTGGATACTTTCAGTGTTAGCAATAGTAACAGTAGAAATGGAAGCAGTTGATTTGTTGCGATGATAGCAAGTTTCAATATTATGGCCAAGACGTTTGCAAAAATTGCAAAAATGTTTGTTGGATTGTTAGCGACGATTGTTGTAATAAGAAGAAGACTTGTCCTTATTCTTTATTTAGAAGCAAAATATGTAAAAGTAGACTGCAAAAATGGAATCTATACGAAAAAATGGGTTAGGAGCACTTGGACTGCAAAAAAGTCACGGTCACGGGCATGGCCAACGAAGTCAACGGTTATGATGTTAGCAAGATGACATAAGCAGTTGACTAATGCTGAAGTTAGCAGCTGACCGGGTGCTGACATGGCGATGATGTGGCGTGATGGCGTTAGCAATGACGTGGAGGATGATGTCAGCTAGGGCTTGCGTAAAGACTGGTGTGGCAATGATGATGTAATAGATGACGTCAACAAGAACCCAGCGGCGCATGGATTGAACTCACCGAAACATTAAGTGGCGCGTGGTAGCTCCGATGTTGATGTTTCTAACGGCGTTGAGTAGATCGGTTGACGGTTTACACGGTGATATGTCTCATATCTTAATCGGAGGTCAGAAGTAACAAATCTGACAAAGGCAATGGTCTTGGCGGCAGAGAATGAGCTTCTGGCGGTGGAGATTCAACCCTGAGGACCTCTAATGGCAACGAAGCAGTCGGGAGAGGGCACTAAAAAGGCTTACTGACCGAAGAAGTTGAGGCAGCGGAAAATACCGAGAAAAATAAGACTACAAGACACAAGAAGTTAGAGCACTGGCTTTGATACCATGTTAGAAATACTGAATGAATAAAACTGTATTTTCCAAGTAATAAAATATACATGAGTACCTTTATATAGAAAGCAGAATGTGTAGTACAAGTATGTGTAATATACAAGTAAACAAGATGAGCCTAAAGCCCACAACCTATTACATGTTAACACTAATAAAATAATTATAAAAAAAATATGACAAATATAAAGCAAATCATTAAGAATAGTTTTTTTTTTTATTAATTACCTATACAATACCATTTAAAATCTTATGACAATTTTTATATTTCATTTCTTTTGTGTGGAAGCGACACCTATTACAGAATCACACATATTTTGAGCATTCAAGCTTGATACCCCCCCCCAAAAAAAAAAAAAAACTTATCTGTGTAAGCAGTAAGCACATGCACTTTAGACTTTAGAGGTACAAGATCCTCTTTATTTCATGATCAAGAACTTATTATTTTTTGGATCTAACACCATACGGAATGTTGTACTATTTAAAAATACTACTAAATACATTTTCAAATTTGTTATATTTAATCTAACTATAAGATGGATATTTTTCCTCAATAAAAAAAAAAAAAAAATAAAAAAAAAAAAAAAAAAAACCTAATAAACATTTTGAGTCTTGAAATTTTAGAAGTATTATTAGTCTTTATAGTTTTAAAAAAGAGTGTAATTAGTCTCTTTGATTAGTTTCTTTGCATGGAAAATGATAGGATCACTGAAAATGGCATAACCTTATACTACAACTCGTCACGTGACAAGTTATAATTGGTGAAAGTATGTCCTTACATGGCCCACAGACACTCTTTCACCAGTCACAACTCGCCACTTGGCGAGTTGTGGTACAAAATTGTGCCATTTTTAGTGGTCCTAGCACAACTCTGCTTTGCATATATGTCTAACTAAGCAATAATGTGACAGTCTTTGACGATGTGACAACTTCTTGTATTTAAAAAATTACACATAAGCACCCAGCAACCCAAACTAGCTTTATTTGGTTTACCCACACAATTCAAAACTAAACCCATTTCTAACAAGTTGATTTATTCTCAAATTCAAGCACACACACTTAAACACCCATACCGCATTGACGGCTCCGATGTGGGTCTAATGCACTTTGTGCACACTATTAAATTCACTTTGTACCATTTTGGTGCAGAATCATTTCAGGCTATACCCAAATCCCATCCCCCATTTAGCCACACAAAAAAAAAAAAAAAATCCCATCCCCCACCACTCTTCCTCACTTTATGGACACTTTACATTCACTTTGTACGAGTTTTGTTAAGTAATATTTGTTTTGTACCTATATAAGATGTAAAGAAATTAATTCCCTCAAACTTGATCTTGAATGAAAAGAAGGTCCAAATTAATATATCATTTTCCACTCTCTCTCATAACCTTTACAAGTGGTTCTAGGGTGTCTAAGGCCCTCTAAGAAGTCGAAACCTCGCTAATAAAAAGTGTTTGATTCTTTTGGTCGACGTCAACCTAACTTCTCCACTACGAAGTAGATGTTGGTCCAACACTATTGGTAGCAAGAGAGATGACAGAAAGGCAAAAGTGAAAGGGAGAATTCATGGTCTAGATTTTAAGGGGAAAAAAAGGTAGCTATTGAGTGACTTTTGCACGTATAAATTATAATATATGCACAAAATTTTAACTCTATTATTTCACATTAAAAAAAAAAAAAAAAAAACCCATGTATTTCTTAATAAAATCAAGAATGAATTTTTTTTTTTTTTTTACGAGATAGAAATCTTACTTTAGCCTAATCTAAGTATATATGTGTGTAAAGCTTCCTTCTAGAGACTATAACTCCGGCTCTTACCCTTTATACCCTATAAACCAAGGAAGTCAATACCGTACCGGAGGCTGTACCGGTTTGGCCACCGGTACGGTATATTTCGGATACCGGTCAATACCGGTGTACCGTTTCGGGTTTACCGCTATTTTATATATTTAATATATATATATATATATACACACACACATACACACAAAATCTCTATTTACCATAAAACATTACCTCAAAAATCCATGTTTACAATAAAACATTACTTCAATTGTTCATTGCATACAAACTTACAAAGAAAAAAAAAACACAATATAAAAGAAATTTGTTGAGACTTGAGAGTGAGATGCGGAGAGGGAGAGAAGTGAGAATGAGAGAGTGAGGGAGAAGAGAAACCGGAGCAGAGAGTGAGAGAAGTGAGAACTGTAAATATTTAACATAAGTTATTATATGCATTTGAGTATTCTCATCAAAAGTGCTAAAAATACTAAATGCTATTTTTTAACATTTTTAATATCTCAAATCACAAAAACACACCTACAATGTAGATGCTAAATGCTAAAGATTTTAGCATTGAGTTACAGTGAGCTGTTATTGATAACAGCTCACTGTAGCTGGATTGTAAAAATAAAAAATAGTTTTTTTATTCCTCACAGCTCACGGATAGTTTTGTATTTCTCACTCTTTTCTTCTTTCTTTTTCTCTCACTGGTCTTACTTATTCTCTCTTTTCTTCTTTCATTGGCATCAACAACTGAAAAATCATGGTGGTAGTAGTGGTGTTGAAGTTCTATGGTTTTTTCTTTTTGGTGATGGTGATCTTTGTGGATTGTTTGGGTTTTTTTTTTTTTTTTGGGAGGTAACTTGTGATTCTAATGGTGGTTGCCACGTTGGTGATGTGGGTATGATTTGGTGGTGATGTGGGTGTGATTTGGTGGGTCTCGGTGCTAGTGGGTCTTGGTTGTTTTGTATTGGTGGTGCCTCAACGACAGTTTTGATGGGTCTCGGTGGAGTTGTTGATGGGTCTGGTGGCACGGTGGGTTGTTGATGGGTTTTGATGGGTCTTGGTTGCTTGGTTGCTAGGTTGCTCAATGGGTTTTAGTGGTGTTTCTCAGCGGAAGTGGGTGGCTAAGCTCGTGGGTCTCGCATTGGGTTTGGGTTTGTGATTTTCGTAGGTTGTTTTTCTTTTTCTTTTTCTAGTTGTTGGTGGTGATGAGGTTGTGGGTTTAGGTTTGTGATTTTGGTGGGTTGTTTTTCTTTTTCTGCTTGTTTGTGGTGATGAGGTTGTGGGTTTGGGTTTTGTGATTTTGGTAATTGGGGATTTTGGTGGCTGCTGGCTAGTAGTTTTTTTTTTCTTTGGTTTTCGGTGGTGGTGGCTGGCAGTGGCTAGCCGTGGGTGTGGGTGTAGCTGTGGTTTGCTTGGATTGAGAAGAAACTGGTGGGTTTCTTCAAAGAAAGAGAGAGTCACGAATAAGAATAGAGAGAAAGAAATATAGTGAAAGAAAAAAAATAATATTTAAATGAAGTTGTAAAAAATATATAACCTTTTATGTTTGGTATATTGTAAAATGAAGTGTTAAAATTGTTAAAGTAGTGTTTTGAGAGGTTAAATGCTAAAAGTTTTGACACTCTTGATTGGAATGCATTTACGTTCTTGTACTGTTGTACATAAGATAATTTTATTAAGTCAGTTTTCTATAATTTATAATTATACGCACTACCAATGAGTATCATGTTCATGTTGGTCCAAAATTCTGTGCACTAGCAGAGGCCAGACCCTTAAGTTTTATCTTTAGCAGTTTAGCTTACTAAAGTCAATAGAGGGTGTGTCATTATCAATCAATATATAACAAGGCACGACTTAGTAATGTCAAAAGATGATGTGTCATGATTAACGTTGTTTTTTTAAAAGATAATTTCAATTTATGAGTTATGGTGTCTGACGATAAAAAACTTTACTAACTAAAATAACTGGAAACCACTGTGAATATAATAATTATGAGTTAATAATATATCTTTTATATATATATATATATATTAAGTGCACCATATATAAAAGACAAGAAGATGAGGAAGAAGGGTAGGCGCAAGAAGAGCATGTAGTATATGTAGAGGTTTTATCTGAAGAGAACAATTAAATCCACGTGTACTTTAATATGGATGGAGAACCTTCCCTGTGTTGAGCATATTCTGGCTTACTAATTACTATGTATAAGTTCTTACAATTTTAATATATTTTTCTGTTGTCTTTACTCAAAGTAAATCTATGTGCGTACTTTTTCTTTTATTCAATTTATTTTTATTTTGATAATTTGATAGTTGGAAAAGGGGATTTAAGTTTGAAAGTGTTTGTTGAAAACACCAAAAATTCTAAGTTAAAATTTTAAAGGAATAATAATACAACCAACTTTGTAAATAATATGGAATAAAGCAACTCTAAAGTTCAAAAGGTTGATGGCAATGAATTATGGATATGCTTGAGATAATCTATAAACAAAGAAACAAAAATTTAGTTTAATCTCTAATGAATGCTACATCACATTGAATTTCTCAAAGCTTGGGCCCTATAGTTAAGGGAAAATTACTAAGTGCTTCGAGGATACATTAAAATATAATCTATTCTCTTATATTTATGGTATATCTCACCAAATTTTCCTCTAAAAGTATTTAATAATTACTTGAAATTAAGATAAATTTTCTTTTAAAAAAACATATATTTAGTTCTAATAAAATTTTCAATGAAAAATTTAATCATGATCTTCAAAATCAATTATTTGGATCTTATCTAATAAGAAGTTTAAACAAAAAATAAATAAGTGCTTCATAATAACAAAATTAAGTTAAGTATCAATTTTTTTTTTAGTAAAACAAAATTAGTAGGAATGAACATTTTTTCTGATAAGTCATTAAGAATTATTAATTTAAATACTCTACTAAATAATTAAAATCCTTACAAGTTTTTTAAAAAAAATATCCTTATAAATTTGAAAATGACTATCAATAGTATTAAATTTGGACATGAATTTTAATATACATCTGATTATTTTTTATTTTTAAATACGTCCATATATATGCATGGATTACAAGTTAGGTATAGATAATATGTTGTGGAAAATATTCTTTTTGCATAGGCCAACACTTGATAAAAACGCTATATATATATATACATATATATATATATATATATATACATATATATACTCTCCTCCTAAGGTGATGAAGTAGGTAAATAGTTATTTTATGCATATGAAATATGTATTATTTTCTCATAATGTGTATTTATAGACCCTTCATGTCAAGTAAGACCTACATCACATTATAGACCCTATAGTCAAGTAAGACCTACATTAAAAAGGAATAATGTGTATATCAAACACATGAAATACGTCTATCTCAAAATCAATTTGGTTCCCTCACCCTCTCTCCTCCAAACATTTGTAAAGGGCCTATATCTAGTCTCCATTGACTTTAATTGCAAGCATGGGATGATCACCATGGCTACTTCACTAGTGAGAAACAAGACCAAAATGACTTATTGGACCTTCACATCAATGCCATGGCAATTATAGCAAAAGTTGATGGGATGGTCTGATTCACTCCATATTAATTTTATGCATGACTCCATCTATGAAAAAAGCAAAAACAAATGCATGGCGACAAAACTCATTTCGTCACTGAAACCCCATCGCTACAAGTCCTGGCAACAAAAAATTTCGCCACTAAAAGTCCGATTTGTTTAAAAATAAAAAAAAAACTTTTAGTAACAAAAACGTTTCGTCGCTAAATGTTTTCCTCACTAAAAACACTATTTAGCGACGATCGCAAAAAACACTTTAGTTTATTAAATCATATTTAGTGACGAACAATTTCGTCACTAAAACTATTTTCGGGTACATATAATGACGAAAACGTTCGTCACTAAAACTATTTTTAAGAAAATCCAGGTACATATAGCGACGAAAATTTTCGTCACTAAAATCATTTCCTGCTATATTTAGCGACGAAATATTTCGTCCCTAAAACAATTTTTTGTTGCTATATTTGTGACGGAAAAATTCATCACTAAAACTTATTTTCTATTTTTATTTTTTTCATGGCTTTGATATTAACTTGTGACAAGTCATTACATTATTAAAACCTCACATTTGAATAACACATTTATAAAAAATCGATCCATACATTCCACAAGTAAAAAATAAAACAAATATCAAATTCAGACTCATTCCATACAATAATTGTTTGCAACACATACAATAACTTAAGATGTTTTATAACAATACAAAAAGTGTAGTATAATATAATTAGAATCAACGGAAAATGTCCTCATATGTCTTCAAGCAAGCCACTCGCTTGCTCCATCACAACAACCCACCACAAAACCAATTTCCAACATCACAAGTATAGAGTTTTACAAGTATTTAAATCAAATAAAATACTATTTATCACATCTAATCAACAATACTCATTCACATTTGCAAGAAATGAAGAACACTCTCAATATGTATTTAAACCACCTTATAACACCATGCAAACTACCCGCTTGCTCCAACACAACATACCACCACAAATCCAATTTCCAACATCACAAGTATAGAGTTTTATAAGTTTTTAACTAGAATTTACTTACTTTGCTCAAGCTAAGCTTACAACTTTCAGAAAAAATCTAAAGTTATTGCAAACAATGTGTATTTAGCCTGCAAAGGAAAAGTTGAATCTATAAGTACTTCAGTTTTAAAAACGATGCAACTACCAGAAACAATAAAAAAATATTAAATTAGCAAACAGATGTTACTTCATAATTGTTTGGCTAGAAAGCTTAAAGGTAAAAATTAAAAAAAAAAAAACGATACTCATACAAATAAAAAATATATAAAAATTAAAAAAAAATGAATGAAAAAGAAAGGGGAAGTGGTCCATATTGTTTGCTATAAAAAGACAGTTACTTTCTACTTTTTCTTCTTTTTGGATGACACCATTAAGCAATGACGTACTCTTCATCATCTTCTTCTTCTTCTTCTTCTTCTTATTATTATTATTATTTTTTGTGCTGAATTCTAAATTCCCGCTTTTGAATTTAATTTGGTAGACCTCACAAAAAAATATATATAATATTTTTTAGTACTTTCAAAAAATAAATAATTAGTGAGGTGCATCGAAGCAGTACTGTCTAACATTAGATTAGTTTTTATTTTAATTTGAAAATCATTAGGAAATGAAACTTGCTGTGGCATCCCTAAATCTAATCAACTTTAGTCTAAAATTCTAGAAATTTATTAGTTAACAAACTTCAACACCGTTGTCAGGTTAGGAAACTTCAAACAAACAAACTATATATATGTCAAATAAAATAAGCCTAGTACAGTGTACAACACCTTGTTACTTGTTTTAATTGTTATACGGTGCCTACCGTCAAGTTGTTTCTAGTGCATACTTATTGTAGACCACAATTAATAAATAAATATAAAAACTATAATTAGGAAAAAGCCAAAACCATTACTCTTACTCCATTTATTTATATATATGTCAAAGGCTTTGTAGTTGAATTGGCACCTTTCCATATACAAAGTGCTTGGGAGCCTAAGGAGGAAATGGTTCGAGCTGCGGGGTTAGGCAACATGTTGTAATTATTTCTCAAAAAAAAAAAAATATATATATATATATATATATATAACAAATTAATGATAATTTTTTTTTTGACAGGATAATCCATACAAATACAGCTCGTTGTGTGGTTTCTCATTGTCTTACTTACTAGTTATAAATACTAGTAACAAATTAATGATAATATTATTAAATTGTTTATGGTAAAGGTGAAGCCTTGACTTCAATATTGCCACAAAATCACAAGAACCAGCTCCACCAAGACACCGAAACAATAAAATATATGTCCTATTTATCTCTTCTTCTTTATTTTCCAAAAGATCTTGTGAGCTTCAAATAATATTAAAAACAAAAGCAACCCGAGCAACAAAAAAAAAATGTTCAAAACTATGAAAAATCAAACTTGAGATGGAGAGATTGTAGAGAATAAAAAGCAAAAATAGTAAAGAAAAAAAAAAAAAAACTCACCAAGTTGAAGTTGCAGCACCTTCATGACATTGACGAGCTGAGGCTACGGCGGCGATGGTGACGGTGAGGTGAATTGGTAGCAAGATGGTCAAGCGATTCGCCTATTCGTTGATTCAGTGGTTGGAAGACACAATTCGCTGATTCGAAGAAGGAAGAGGTGTCGTTGAGAGGTATTGGCGGTTGGAAGACACAATATGGCTTTTGGATTGAAATAAAAGGGGAAGTGAAATATAAGGGTTGTATTTATAGCCAGGTCTTTAGCGACGAAATATTGTTGTCACTAATGCCTACTTTTTTTTACAACAGGTATTAGGTTTTTTATGTTTTTAGCGACAAAGGTAAATTTCATCACTAAAGAACCCAAATTTTGTTGGATTTTTATAGACGAAATTTATATTTTGTCACTATAGCATACTTTTAGTGACAAATTGTGATTTCGTCGCTAAAACAATGGAATGAAAAACCATGATTATTTTTAGCGACGATTATTTTCCGTCGCTACTTCTTCCTTATAGCGACGAAAGGATTTTCGTCACTAATACTATCCACAGCAATACCTACAGTGACGAAATATTTCGTCACTAAAAATTTCAACTTTTAGCGACGAAATATTTCGTTGCTATAGATTAATTAAGTTTGCGCCAAAGTTCCCCTGGCTGGTGCCCATTTTTCAAATCACAATAGCGACGATAATTATTTTTTTGCCGCTAAATGTTATAATTTTTTTTCATTATTAGTGACGAAATTCATATTTCGTCGCTAAAGCTGTACTTTTAGCGACGAAAAATATTTCCTCACTAATTTTTGTCGCTAAAAATACATTTTGTTGTAGTGATTAGCCACCTCTTAGAAAATGTGTACATATCTCCAAGCTCCTACCCAAATGAGTAATACTTTGAATTTTGTACAGGTTTTTTGGGCCTAGGAGTATGTTTAAAATTTATTGATTTGCCAGCATCCATCATTTAATTAAGAGATGAGTAAATTAAGGTAGAAAATGTTTTCATATATTGATAACATTGCTGAAGCAATATCATTTTGTTGGGTCCCAAATAATATTATCAATAATATTAATAATCTAAAATAGCAATCATACATAGGACACAAATATTTACGTGGAAAACCCTTTCTCCATGAAGGAAAAACCACGGGACAAACTCCGAATAATTTCACTATCCTCAAATCAATTACAATATCTCTTGTATATATTTCACGACTAAAGAAAAAATCTTTTTCTTTTTTTACTCTCACACACACTAATTATCTCTTTCAAAGGTGGCAACACTTTGCTCTCTCCTTTCTATTTTCTTCTCCACGCACAGCTCTCTCTTGGCTGTCTTCTTTTCTCTAAGCGGCTCCCTCTTGGCTTCTCTCTCTTTTTTCTTTTGTGGCTTCCTCTTTCTTTTCTTTCTCTTCAATATGCGGCACACCCACATGCTTTTTATACACAAAAAAGCTTTAGCTGCCTTATACTTCTTTTCCTAGCATAATATGAATTCCTAACATGACTTGAATTAGGATTCTTACAAGTATTAATTATTAAACAGAACTCCTACTTACATTTGGCGTAGGATTCTAGGACTTGTCAACCATGTTCACCTATTTCTAATTGAAATAGAATTCCATCAATGCTTGCATGGCAAGCTCATTATCTTGGGCACAAATTCTACATGGTTGGACTTCTTTTAGGTGTCATGCACCTCCTAACACATTTCACGTGATTTTACTACTAACATCACTTTTATTACGATAAACAACTCAATAAGGGTGCATATACCCAACACCGTGATTGAAGAAAATAAATAACAATAAAAATAAATCTAAATACTGAAGATATTTGGAGAAATTTGAAAAAATAACATAACAAATTACTTTATGTATGATAGAGTTAGATATAAATTTATTCCACTTTAAAATAATAATAATCAAAGGTTACATCAATTTAAGAATATTTTTTAGCACACTTATAATAGGCTTCGTCACTTCTTGTGTAAATATTTCTCCTCCATTCTTTAAGTTGCGGAATGTGAGAAAGGGTATATGCCAATTGCCTAGTGCACAATTTTCCAATTTTTTTGAGTCTGAGGCAGCAATTGTTGGCCAAACTCTCTCTCCTGTGAAAAATATAATCGTACAGTTGGTGCCCACATTCAACAGTTAAAACGTTTAAGCATTTTCCTAAATGTTTGTAATATCCTTTCCAAGGCTGTGGGGGAAATCGGTGGCCATGCCAATATATTGGCTTTCCTTGATCTTGTGCTGCAACTGGTTGACGACCCTCTGAGGCTACAAAGAGCATTGCTACAAATATAAAGAACATTGCCAAAATGGCTGGGTGCTTGCAATGCAAATTTGCCATGATGTGAATCAATTGACAAAGCTTCCTTTCTTGGTAGAAGAAAAAGTTTTTGGGATGGTTATGCATAGTTTGGGGTATTGGGTTTATATATATATCATTTGTGCATGAGATAGAAAGAAACTGTCTAAGTTTTCATTAAAATGCACTTCCGCTTTAGTGACTTTATGTGCATTTCTAACTGCACCAATTAATGTAAAGTAATTAATACAGTATGGTTTTTTGAAACTCCTTCATTATATGCTATTTATGGGTAAGAATTTATTTTCCCACTCTTAATTTTTCATTTTATAGATTTAACTACACTAATTAGAACTTGTGACAGATTCCTTTTGTTTCCTTATAAAATATTTTTTTTTAAAGAAGAACATATGAAAAATATAAAATGGAACTTCAAGAATAGTATAGAAGATTTTTATTAATTACCAATATATACGGAACCATTTAAAATCTTATGATAGTTTTTATATTTCATTATTTATTTTTTGTGAGGAAGCGATACTTCTCAAGGAACCCCCTCCCCCTCCCAAAAAATGAAAACTTTATTTGAGTAAGCACATTTTAGAGGAATAAGATCCTCTTTATATGATGATTAAGATTTTTTTTTTTTTTTTTTTTGCAAAAATTCAAAATTGTACCTCTAACTTTCAGTGTTTTTCATTTCAGTCCTCTAACTTTCAGTTTTGTCATTTCATTTCAGTCCTCTAACTGTCTCCATTTAATGAGCAAAACAACGCTGTTTTCGCTCTTTTTTTTTTAATTTTCGTAATTAAATGAAATTAAAAAACTGTTATTAAAAAAAACATTTAGGGGAACGATTTCATTCCCCTTACCTGAAATCAAAACACAAATCGTGAAAAGTTTCTCACATCAAATTGGTACTTCTTTATGGCAGCTTCAGTTGGAAAAGAAATTAAGCCAAGAAATCCAAGGAAAAGAAAAGTGAACAGAGACTTCTTCATACACATCGAGAGAGGGAGAGAGAGCGTGAGAGAGAGGCTTCAGAGATCTTAGCTTGTTATCAGAAATGGTTACTTTCAGGTTCTACCAGTACCAAGTTGTTAGGCGTGCTTTGCCCACTGAATCCGATGAGCACCCTAAGGTGGCGTTTGGTACGGGGTAATGTTTTAGGATTCCCAGGAATGTTTAAAGATTCCCATGTTTGATTGCAAATTACGCTAGGGAATCAGATGCCAGGGGAATCCTTAAACCCCTCTCAGTAGGAATGTGGATTCCCTTTAAAACATGTGGGAATCCAGATTCCAAAACTTAAAAGAAATTGTATTTTTTATAAATTGACAATTTTAACCCTTTTTCCTTATCATTTAAGCAATTAAGATAAACTATAAAACAAATTATCAATATCTTCTCTTTTGTCTTTATCTTTTCCCGCCAAAACAACATAAACAGAATAAATAACTCTGCTAATAGTTATTTTTGTATTATTCTTGTCATTTTGAAACGTTAGATCACAGTTTTAATGAATGTGTTGCTAATTGATAGTTTATATAATGTTTTTTATCTATCTATTTAGAGTAAGATATTTTTTTAAAGGACTAATTAATAGTTTATATATATTTTTTCATTATTTATTTAAAGGAAGATTTTTTTTTTTTAATGGGCTTGGTACTTCACATTCAAATCTAAGGACAAAATGGGAAAAACAAATAATTCATTTACGATTCCTAGGAATACACCAAACATTATCATCTCACATTCCTGAGAATCTCCCAATAAAACCAAACATAGAAATAGCTACATTCCTAGGAATAGCTACATTCCTAGGAATGTGATTCCTAGGAATCACATTCTGGGAATCTAGATGCCAGGAGTAATGTGGATTCCCTGTACCAAACGTCACATAAGATTTACCGCATGAAGCTCTGGGCCACGAACAATGTTCACGCCAAGTCCAAGTTCTGGTATTTTCTAAGGAAGCTGAAGAAGTTCAAGAAGAGCAATGGGCAAATGCTTGCTATTAATGAGATCTTTGAGAAGAACCCAACCAAGAAAAGTGAACAGAGATAAGACTCTAGCCATTTTCGCAATCAAAAAAAGTGGATGAGACACTGAGGTGTAATGATTTGAGGTGTATATATGTATGTATAGAGGTAATAGTTTGATATTAGTTTGTTAGAGGAGAAGCAGTTGTGGATGATAAGGCAGGAATTGTGAAGGTGTTGTACATCAAAGCTTGTAAGCAAGATACTAATAGAGATTTTACAGGCCATTGACTAACGTAGAGGCTGAGATTTCTAAACCTAGAAGAAGATTTCAGGACTTGGTCTCTCTCTCAAACTCGGCCTAAATGTTATATATATCTATATATATATATATATATATATCTCAAACTCGGCCTAAATGTTATATATATATATATATATATATATATATATATATATATATATATATATATATTATAACAGTTTTTTTAATTTCTTTTAATTATGAAAATTAAAATAACATAAAAACCAAAACAACGTCGTTTTGCTCATTTAATAGAGACAGCTAACAAATGGTTAATAAAATACCGAATTGATAAAAATTGAAAGTTAAAGGACTGAAATGACAAAATTGAAAGTTAGAAGACTAAAATAAAAATGCTAAAAGTTAAAGGGTTAATTTTAGATTTTTACCTTTTTTTTTTGGAACTAATAGTGTACAAAATGTTATACTATTTAAAATTTTAAACAAATACTACTAAATACATTTTCAAATTTTTTATACGTAATCTAACTATAAAATGGATAATTTTTCGTAATAAAAAGAAATGTTTACCTACTATACATTTTCAGTGCCAGAAATTTTGGATGAGTATTATTAGTCTTTACAATTTTAAAAATTAGTGCAATTAGGCCCTATGATAACTTCTATTAGTTTCCTTGCATATAAGTAAATTTTTTAAGTTTAACAGACCAATAATGTGACATTAAAAAAAATTGTTCTTGGTAGGGTGAGTGGGATTCTCTCTCTCTCTCTCTCTCTCTCTCTCTCTCTCTCTTTTGTAGCATAGGGTTCCCTTCTCGCTTCGAGAAGGACAATTTTCCCCTATAGTAACTGTAGTTGCTATTAGGGCTTAGTGTTGTCTCAGGAATACAGGTTATGATACCTTTGTTGCAGGATGGAGGAACTCACTCAAAGTTGGAGGAAGTTGATGCTATTAGAGGAGGAAGGGAGGCATATGGATTTATCTAAGAACAAGAAGGAGGGGAAGTTGGTGCTGGTGGCAAAGTTCTTTACTCAGCGGTCAGTTAATATTGAGGTGGTAGCTCGAACTTTCCGACCTCTGTGGAGAACACGTAGAGATTTTGAGGTTAGTTTCACAAGAAACAATATCGTACTATTCGAGTTTGACTTAGAAGTGGATGTTGAGAAAATTCTTATGGGAGAGCCATGGTCTTATGATAGACACTTGGTGGTGTTGGAGAAATATGATGGATTATCTCTGGTCCAAAACTTAAGATTCAATACTATTGTGTTTTGGATACAGCTGCATAATCTCCTTTACTCCCTATTAAATACCAATACTTCACTTAGTCTGGGAGAAACTTTAGGCACAATGACGATACCTAAAGATTTGAGTGAGATGAGAGGGAGTAACTTCATGTGAGTACGGGTAGAGGTGGATATCACAAACCACTATGTAGAGGAAGAAGAGTTACGTGGGATCATTCGGAGGAAGGATGGGTTTCTTTCAAGTACGAATGGCTTCCGAATATTTGTTATTGGTGCGGTATGTTATCTTATGATGATAAAGATTATATACTATGGCTTCAGAGTAAAGGTTCACTATCGGTAGAGAATCAAAAATTTGGAGCTTGGATTAAAGCGAGTTAGTTCAACCCGACAAGGAAGACAACTGTAAAGGTCCAAGGATTTGAAATGCAGAATTCAGGGAGTAGTTCTGGACACAAAAGCAAGAACCCACTACCAACAGAGGAGGTGATGTCTCTTCTGGATGGTGATTCAGGACCCTGTGAACAACAACATGGTACAAGAGAGGAGAATGCGATGATAGTTGAGGAAGCTGGGCCAGCACAGGTAGTGATGACGGCAAGGGGTGGTTCCGGCAATTTTTTTGCAAATCAATCCATGCCGGAGTTTAAGGAGATAATCCAGGAGATTGATAAGTCTATTCACGGTATTCACATCAATTTGAATTCATACAGGGCTCTATCTTTGCCAATCGTAGAAACGGAGGGGAATCCAATATATTTTAAATATATGGATAACAGTGCTATCTCTAAAGGTTCGGATATAGGGGTGACTAATGTTGATCAGCATCATCCTATTTCAAATGGCAATAACCCGTTAATTAAGGAATTGCTATTCAGTGTGGGAAGTACTGTAACTGTGGATAAAGGATTTGGAAGGAACATAGGAAGGCCCAAGTCAATTAACCAGCCCAAAAAAGGCCTTAGAACAAGACATAAGCAATTGTGGAGCCCATTTGTCTTACCAAGGGGAATTTGCCTAAGGGAGAGGGTGACCCAGAAAGGAAGGCATACAGCCCTTCGTGTAAACCAAAGGACCTGTGGCTGAAGTAGAAGTCTAAAATGGAGGATAACACAATGACTACTGACTTATCTATGGCAGCACATTTAGGAACGACGGAGGTTGCTGAGTAACCCTGCCGGGTCCAATGAGTTTGTTAAGCTGAAACTGCTAGGGGCTTGAGAACCTCTAGATAGTTAAAGCCTTGGAAAAAGTGGTTTTACAAGAAGAGCCCACAATTGTCTTCCTCATAGAGACAAAATAAGACTTAGAATGGATGGTTAAAGTTCGAGATAGATGTAAATTTCAACACAAATTAATGGTTCCAAGCAGGGGGAAAAGTGGTGGTTTGGCTTTGTACTAGAAAGAAGGGATTAAGTTGGATGTTCAGACATATTCACCAACTCATATTGATGCACTTATAGACGAAGGAACGGAAATTGGCTGGTGGCATTTGACAGGTTTCTACGGTGACCCAAATACAACAAAAAGCCCGGATTCATGAGCGAAACTCAAACACTTACGGGGCACGTCTACCTTGCCTTGGTTTGTAATTGGAAATTTCAATGAAATCACAGGTTATTCTGAAAAGGAGGGGGGAAATAACAAACTGAGACCCCAATTGGATAGGTTTGTAGATACCATAAATTGGTGTGGTCTTCGGGATATTGGCTTTGTGGGGCCGAAATTTACTTGGTTATACCAACAAACAAATGGAACTCAGAGCAGGGAAAGGTTGGACAGGGCTCTTGCTACCTTGGATTGGTTGTTGTGTTTCCCCTTAGCAAAGTTATTTCACTTAACGTCATCAGCTTCAGACCACTCTCCCCTATCTCTTCGATTGTCCCCCCAAACCACGCAAGAGAAAGGTAGGGAAGGTGTTTCATTTTGATTCGATGTGGTTTAAGGACCCATGATGCGAAGAGATTGTTCATGAGGCATGGAATGAAGGTATGGCCAAGAATTCAAACCATGTGCTAGGTAGATGCCTGGACAAATCTCACTCTCGCTTGGAAACTTGGAATAAAGCTTTGTTTAGCCTTGTAGGAAGGACAATATCCGAGTTGCAAAAGCACCTTGAATGGTTGGAGCTTTAACCATCATCCCAGGTGTAATTCAAGATATGAAGAATACTAGGGTGGAGTTGAATTGTTGGCTAGACAAGGAAGATGCTATGCGGCTACAAAGGTCCCGCATAAATTGGCTGCAATCTGGTGATAGAAATACAAGGTTTTTCTATGCAAAAGCTTCTGCTCTCTTTAATAAAAATCTTATCACAAGCCTTATGGATTCGGAGGAGTTATGGCAGGAAGATGATGCCAAAATAGAAGAGATTGTTATGGAGTACTACCGGGATCTTTTTACTTCATGAAATCCTTCAGATCTAGAGGAATACTCCAAGTAGTTCAACCAAAGTCATATTAGGTATGAACCAGTCCTTGACAAAGGATTTCATAGCTAATGAAGCCCGACTAGCTCTAAAGCAAATGTATTCACTCAAAGCACCGGGACCAGATGGAATGCCGCTGCTATTTTATTAGCATTTCTAGACAACCAAATGTATTAGCATTTCTAGACAGTCCTAGACTTCCTTAATGTAGGTATTTCTCCTCCAAACTTTCATGATACCCATATTGTGCTTGATCCAAAATGTAAGGAGCTCGTGATAATTACTGACTATAGAGCTATTAGCTTATGTAATGTGGTTTACAAGATTGCGTCAAAAAATATTGCTAACAAGTTGAAAAAGATCTTACCCTCTGTTATTAGTGATACCCAAAGTGCATTTGTGCACAAAAGGTTCATCACTGATAATATTCTGGTAGCTTTTGAGACTATGCACCATATCAGCCAGAAGAAAGTGGGAAGATCAGGGGAAATGGCTCTGAAGCTAAATATGATCAAAGCTTATGACTGGGTGGAATGGGTTTGTTTGGAGAAAATTATGGAGAAACTGGGTTTTGACGTGAAATGGAGGGAGTTGGTGATGAAGTGTGTCACTTCTGTGACTTACTCAATTAGAATTAATGGTAAGCCAAGGGGACATATTGCTCCAAGTAGAGAGATTCGTCAAGGTGATCCTTTATCACCTTATCTATTTTTGCTTTGTGCGGAAGGCCTTTCAACCTTGATCAAATCAACAGCTGCCAATGGTCATTTAGGAGGTGTAACTGTGTGCTGTAGGGGTCCCAAATTATCTTACCTATTCTTTGCAGATGACAGTTTAATTTTTTGTAAAGCTATCATTGAGGAGTGTAATGCTTTACAGAGAATTTTAATTGTCTATGAGAAAGTTTCTGTGCAGCAGCTAAATAGGGCTAAAACATATCTATTCTTTAGTAGCAATACTCCAACTGTAGTTAAAAAGGAGATAAAAACCAAATTCGGGGCACAAGTGATCAAACAACATGAAAAGTATTGGGGCTGCCTTCTTTAGTTGGATGGAGGAAACGGAATACTTTCAATGACATCAAAGAAAAATATGGTAAAAAGCTAGTATTGGAAGGAGAAGCTTCTCTCAAAAGCATGCAAGAAAGTTCTAATTAAGGCTATAGCCTAAGCTATTCCCACTTACACCATGAGTTGCTTCAAAATTCCTAATTCTTTGTGTGATCTTACAACAATAATTAGGAATTTTTGGTGGGTCCAAAGGCATGACGAGAAAAAAATGGGGTGGTTGAGTTGGGATAAATTGTGTCAACCAAAGGAGAAGGGAGAGATGGGCTTCAAGAAGTTGAAACAATTTAATTTGGCTCTCTTAGCCAAACAGGGATGGAGGCTTCAAATAAAACAAGACTCTCTAGCTTATCGAGTTCTCAAGGCAAAATACTTTCCCAAGTGTGATTTCATCCAGGCTTGATTGGACAATAATCTTTCATTCACTTGGAAAAGTATCCTAGCTGCCCAAGACTTGGTCCAGTATGGTTTAAGGTGGAGAGTGGGTAATGGGGAGCAGATCCGTATATGGGGTGAAAAATGGATGTCAACTCCTGTTAGGATGTGTGTCCTTAAAGCCTATTGTATGATGCTATGCATGACATTATGTATGACTTAATGTTGTAATTAATAAAATTGTTTTATTATTATTTAAAAATAATGGTAACATGAATATTGGGACATTATCATATAGTCCGTGAGATGCATAGTATGTGATTTATGTGATTTAGTCATAGAAGATATACATCACAAGTTTTTTATAAACTCAGAATTTTAGTTCATAGTTGGTGATAAAATTGGGCATTTTATTTACGAAGAATATAACATATCAACGAAGATGATTTGTCTTGATCATGGAAATGGAGATTTCTAGTCGGTATGTTGATGTGTTTTAAGAGTTAAGACATATTGAACTAGACCGCTATGAGATTTAATATTCTCCTAACGACTGTCAAATGAATAATAAATTTCACGACTTATATTTATATGAACTCTTAATCTTAAGAGAATAATGGACCTGATCATGAGGTGTAGGTTGCTTTGATATATCAGGAGTAAGATCTAAAGTCAATGATCAAAACCTCAGTATGTTGGGCAGCCACATTTAGTGTTGATGGAACATATATTCTCAAGATAGAATTCATAGTCTCTTAACGGAGATATAAAATATTCCCTTGAGATAAGTTTAATGGGTTTGATTATTCAAAGTGTTAGGCCTAATTACTTTAGTAAAAAGTTACTAAAGTATATATTTATGAAATTAGATTTCATAAATATATGATGAATAACATTAAAGGATTAAATCGGGTACTCAAGGAATTAAGATGTAGTAATTTACAAAGTGGCAGTCTACATTCATGACTTTGTATTACTACGAATATTTTATAAAGGGGTTGCATGTATAATAAAGTCTTGGGATATAATTTATATATAAGGCCTAGAGTGCAACTATATTTATATAGTGGTATTAAATATAGTTAATGGTAACTTTGAACTTATTAAGAGTTGATAGAAAAGCCCAAGGCCCATTAGAGCTAGTATCTTATTGGTCCCTTTTGGTTCCACTCTAAGTCACATACTAAAACCCAATTGGAAAGGCCCAAAAGGCCAGCCCAATCAAATAATTAGTTAGATACAAATGGAGAAACATATAGAATATTGTGTGTGAGACACTATTGTGAAATGGTGTGTATGTGTGAAAGAAAGCCACTCTCTAATACTCTCTTGGAAATTGATTGAGAGACCACGTTTCTTAGGCGTTAGTGGAATTGGAGTAAGATTTAAGTGTTCCCAAGTGCTTCTGATATTTATTTTGAAAATCACCGCTTTAAGGTACACTCTCTTGTTATTAATTTCTGAAATTTACATAGTACATGTTATCAATTACGAATGAAGTAGATCCGTTAATTTTACGTTGCGTCTGTTTTGTATGTGATACAGACATGTATTTATCCAACAACTCCTACTACATTTCAGGTGGCATCTCCTAGACTGTTCATGCATGAGGATACTTGAATTAGTCAGTTGATCAATAAAGAGGAGGCTAGCAGGAAAACCGAAGTGATTGATGCCCTGTTTTTGCCTCATGAAGCAGAGGTGATTAAAGGCATACCACTTTGTTCTCGGCTTCCCACTGATAAACAAATCTGGGCATTTAACTCTAATGGTCTGTTTAGCAGCGCTTACCATGGGGCGGTGCAATTATACAGACTTGGAAATAATGGTTTTCCTCGCCGAAACTAACCATTCTTCCTCTTTCAAGGACGTGCTTTGGTGCTTATTGATGGCGGATCAACCAACGTTTGAGGTGACAGCGAAGGTGGTCACTTGTGCTTGGACTCTTTGGCATAATCGGAATGAGGTTAGACTTGGGGGTATACGTAAGCCTAGGACTGCATTGTTGCAGTGGGCATTGCAGTTTTTGGTGGAGCATTATGCTGTAATAGAATCATCTTAGTCACTTCCAGCTCTAGTTCCTCTTGGCACGCCTTGGAAGCCTCCACCTGCTCCTTCTTACAAAATTAATGTAGACGGGACAACTTTCTCTAAGCAGAAGGAAGTGGGTATCAGTGTGGTGGTGAGGGATGATCAGGGGCGTGTGGCAGCGGTGTTGAGTAGAAAAATCCAGGCTCCTCTAGGTGCAATTGAGGCGGAAGCAAAAGCAATGGAAGCGAGGTTATAGTTTGCTAAGGATATTGGTATTCAAGACTTCATCTTGGAGGGTGATTCTTTGATTTTATACCAAGCTCTCACTGGGCAATCTTCACCTCCTTCTTTAGTGGATTATGTGGTATTAGGCTTGCAATTGCTCTGTATTGAGTTTCGTAAAGTATCCTTTTCCCATGTATGCCATCAGAGTAATAGACCGGCTTATCTCTTAGCTAAACATGCCAAGGGCATTGTTGATTTCTTTACTTGGATGGAAGAGAATTATTGTTTCTTAGATCAAGCTCTCCTACATGATGCAATTTCTTCTGCTATGGATTAATAAAGTCATTGCGTTCCCATCAAAAAAAATATAAAAATAATGTGACACTTTTTTAATGATGTGACAATTTCTTATATTTTAAAAATTACACATAAGCACCTAGCAATCCAAAACCCATTTTATTTGGTCCACCAACAGAATTCAAATCTAAACCCATTTCTAACAAGTTAATTTATTCTCAAAATTCAGAGAGAGAGAGAGAGAGAGAGAGAGAGAGAGAGAGAGAGAGAGAGAGAGAGAGAGAGAGAGAGAGAGAGAGAGAGAGAGAGAGAGACCAATCTGTGCCTTAAACACATGGTTTTGAAACCCGGACCGTTCATTGAACAGTAAAAGGGAGAGGTTCAAGGTTTTTAAGGTCGAACTGTGATGACGTTATAATTAATTTAATAATTATTTAACTATAAATAAATATATTAAATTTGTAAATATTAGCAAAATTTACTAAAAATATCTTAAAAATTGAAACAAAATACATAAAATAGTACATTATAAGGTTAATAAAAAAAAATAGTACATCATAAATAAGCATAAAAAGAAAATTTTATAATAATCTTTAAGAGAAATCATTTCAATCAACTAAAAATGACTTTTAAAATAAATTCATAAATTGCATAGGTATTATTCTTAAATAAAAAGTTAATTTAGTAATATTTAATATGTTGAGAAAGATTAAATACAAGTCTAGAAACTATAAATCATGTAAATTTAATATAAATTTAATAATATTGCATATTAATTCCTAAGAAGAGCACTTGGTCCGTTGGTCATGGCTTCAGTCTTGCTTACAAGGTGTCAGCGCTCAGGTTCAAATCTTGGTAGCCGCATTTTTCTTTATTTTCCCTTATTCCATGACCGGTTGAACCGGCCTATGGTTCGTCTGGTTTTCACGGTTGAACTACAGTTCGTCCGGTTCTCTCAGATTTCAGTATAACCGGTTCTTGAAGCTTAAAAAACCAAATTTTAGACCGGTTCTCGATTTTCCCGGTCGAATCGCCCGGTTCGGTCCGGGTTTCAAAACAGTGCTTAAACATCCATACTCCGATGTGTGTCTACTGCACTTTGTGCACACTATTAAATTTCACTTTGTACCATTTTGGTGCAGAATCATTTCAGGCTATACCCAAATCCCATCCCCCACTACTCTTCCTCGCTTTGTGGACACTACATTCACTTTCTACGAGTTTTGTTAAGTAATTCCTGTTTTGTACCTATATTATATGTGAAGAAACTAATTCCCTCAAACTTGATCTAAAATAAAAGGAGGTCCAAATTAAAAAATCATTTTCCACTTTCTCTTACTTTCCTTTACAAATGGTTCCAAGGTGGCTAAGCCCCCCTAAGATGTGGAAACCCCGCTAATAAAAAATGGTTGAATCTTGCGGTCTACCTCAAGCTTACTTTTCCACAACAAAGTGTATTTTAGTGCAACACTATTGGCAGCAAAAGAGGTGAGAGAACGGAAAAAGTGAGAGGGGGGATTCATGATCTAGATTCTAAAGGAAAAGGGAAAAAATTGTTATATGAGTGACTTTTGTATGTATAAATTATAATATATGATTTTAACTCTATCATTTCCCATAAAATTAAAAAATTAAAAAACAAATCCATGTATTTCTTAAAATAAAAAATGTAATTTTTTTTTAAAGAGAATTTCAACCTATGACGTTCATTTCTAATAATAATTTTTTATCATTAGACTAAAATCAAGAATGTAGTTAAGTAAATGTGTTATGTAATTTATGCTCAAACCATGTATTTAACATAAGTTATTATATGAGTGTGTTGTGTAATTTATGCACCATAAAGGACATGGAAATGAGGAAGAAAGGGTAGGCGCACAACGAGAAAAATTGAATCTACGTCTACTTTTATATGTATGGAGGAGAACTTTCCTTGTGTTGAGCATATTTCGGCTCACGATGTATAAGTTCTTTCAATTTTAATAAAATTTCTATAGCCATTCCCTCGAAGGAAATCTATGTGTACTTTTTCTTTTATTCAATTTTTTTTTATTTAGATAGTTAGATAAATAGATTTGAGTTTGAACGTCTGAAAACACCAAGAAGTATAAATAGTAAATCTAAAGAAAAAAAATAAAAATAAAATGACGTTTGTAAATAATATGGAATAAAGCAAGTATAAAGTTTAAAAGTTCGATAGCAATGAATTATGGATATGCTTGAGATAATCTGTCAACAAATAAACATAAATTTAGTTTGAACTCTACAAGATGCGACATCACATTGGATTTCTTAAAGCTTGGGCCCTAGAGTTAACGTTAACTTGATAATCTATTTTCTCACATTTATAATAAATCTCATCAAAAATTTAATTATAATTAAATTACACGCGAGTCTTAGTGCTATGTCACCGTACTTTCAATTATTTATTTATTTATTATTAGTTTAAATATTTTGGTTAAACTAGTATAACAGTACTTTAAATGATTTTTTTAATTGCAAAGTCACCAATACAATGTCATTTAAAGGGTTTTAATAGAGCAGGCCTAACGACAATGGATGGAAGAATTTAAATGTGTGGGCTAGCAACATTTTTGGACCGAAATAATAAACTTTAAACTTAACGGACTAAAATGAGAATTGATAAAAGTTATTGATTGTAAATTGAAATTTTGCTATAAATAAATAAATAAAAACTAATCAGAGAGACTTAGAGGTAAACTAGGATACCAAAAAGGGAGGAGTACAATAAGGAAAAACAGTCGTACCAATACAATATGCATTAATTGTTTCTCATCTAAAAAATTAATTGAAATTTCTAGAAGTTTGCTGAAATATTCTGTCACAATCTCATCAAGTTGATGCAAACTACAAAATATTGGATAAGCTTGCACCCTATTAATAGTTCGCTATCAAGTTTTCCATCCCCCGTACAGAATTTTCCTCATTCGGTTTCGTGAAGAAGTGGCAGAGAGAAAAAGAGAGAGACATTTAAGGATACTACAACTAGAGAGGAGTAAATAAGGGAATTGTGTCCTACATAAATACTACTGTCACAACTTTTAATGTGGATTTAAGTACCAAACACTCCAATCTTCATTAATTGTTACTTATATCTATAAGATTATTTTTCGAAAATCTAGAGATATTATTTTTTGTGTTATACTTTTTGCAATGGCCATAGAAATTTACAATATTTTTATTACACTTTTACAACAAATTTTAAGTAATAGACTGTTATTAGCTATTAATAGTGGGCAAAAAAAAAAAAAAAATTCAGTAGTGAGTTCAAATTAGAATCAATAACAATTAATTACTTAAAATTTATTGTAAAAATGTTGTAGGCGTGACATTTCTCAGAAAAAAATAGTGAGTTCTTGAAAAAATGGTTATTTACCCCTCATAATGGACCACTTATTAAGTTGTGACCGATGGTATAGTTATAAGATTGCAACTCTTTTTATAGTTTATTTTATTTTATTTTATTTTATATTTTAGTGAATAAAATGGTTGAAAGTGAAAGTGACGTCTCCATCGTGTTGTATGGAAGTTGTTACATGTGAGCCAAACACAAAGGTGTTTTAAACTCGGGAATTTAGCTAAAGAGCTTGGTATTTTGATCAAATTTAAAGTTTCATTAAAAAAATTAATTAATTACATACTGTGGTAAGCTCAATATTATAAAATAGTTATAAAGTGTTAGTGGCAGCTCTACTTGTAAGTAAGAGTGTTCACAGAACTACTTTTTTAGAAACACGGGACTACCATGATTTTCCATAAAACTATTATATAAATAATTATTTTTAAACTAATCTGTTTTTGTCAACCCTACAAATAGTTATTGACTACCCTAACTTGAGAATCTCAATAATTTGAGTTTAACAAAAATAGAGTAACGCCTATATCTATAATACTTCTACAATAATATAACAAAAAATCTTAGGTGGTTAGCTGTTATTAGTTTTAAATTGAGCCCACCATTGACTTTAATTTTTTATCTTCCAATAACAATTTGTCACATAAGATTTGTTGTGAAAATATTGTGACCGTAGCATTTCTTGTAAAAATAATTTTGGCCTCCAAATATAATTTCTCAATTTATCTCTCATTCATTTTTTGCCTTTTTATTTTGTTAATAGAAGAAAATTATAAAAAATTCATACATTCACATGTTTTTTTAAATTATTTTTTTCAAAAGAATTTTTTATTTTTTTATTAGATTTTATATAATTTTAAGTTTCTTAACTAATATATATATTTTTAAAATCCTATAGTAGCCACGATAAAATTTTATTATGATCTAATATATTGCTAAAATATTTGCTCACACACTCACACTTGCACAATCTCACAAAGTGACACGTTGGAAAATGGAATCTACAAATATCAAATTCAGATTTGATAAATAAACAAAACAAAACATAGATTAACAATTAATAAGATATGCTTAAACTTAGATTAATCCCAAAAAAGTTAAAAGGAAGATTAAATAAAAAAGGAAATTTAATCCAAAAAAAGAAAAAAGAAAGAAAGAAAAGGAATCTTAATATTATTGAAGTCCAATACAACTCAACTATACACCTTCAAACGTCAAAAGACTCTCTCTCTCTCTCTCTCTCTCTCTCTCTATATCTATCCGGTTTCCGTACAGATCTTTCCGTTCTCTCTTTCTCTCTCTCTCTCTACAATTTCAATAATTTCAGTCTCTCATAGTAGAGCTCCCTTCAGTCTCATAAGAATAATATATACATAGTTGCTCAACTGTGTATGTCTGTGTAAATATTTTTATATATATTCATAGAAATATATAATCTCTTTGGTTTCTTTCTCTCTTTCTCTCTCCCTGTCAATATTTATATATCTGACCCAAATCTTTGTTTTTTCAATTAATTTCTCTATCTGGGTTCTTGCTATTTCGTGGCGGGAAGAGCCCAATTGGCGGGAACCAACGGTCAATTCCGAGCTTTCTGGGAATTGGGTTTTGCTTGTAATTGCAAAATTTCCTTGTTGGGTTTGAAAATTTTGAAGGTTGGTTTTGTTTTTGCAAAATTTTGATTGGGAAATTGGATGGCAAACCCAACTGGGAATCATCAAGAGGCGTCGTCTTCTTCGTTCAACGGACACGTGGCAGCAGCTGCCGGAGCCGGAGGAGGAGGAGGGAACCAGAGTAACGGGAACTCTTCAGGGGCGGCGGCGCCTGAGAGTTCAGCCTCGGCTATGAAGCACAACCCGGGTATTTCGTTGGATTGGACCTCAGATGAGCAGGCCATTCTTGATGATGGGCTAGCTAAGTGAGTAAAGATTACTCTTTTTTCTTCTTCTTTGGTTTGCTTTGTGGGATTCTTTTGAGGTTGTTTTGAAGGTTTTTTGCAATTGGGTTTTGAGAAGTGTAATTGGATTTTGGGTTGTGAGTGGTCTCTGGAGTTCTTGTAGTTATTAGGTGAAATGGGTTTTGAGAATTGAGGATTAAATTTTGGAGTGGTAAATTGAGTTCTTTTAGTTATAGGTGAAATGAGTTTTGAGAATTAAGGATTAAATTTTGGGGTGGTAAATTGAGTTCTTTTGGTTATAGGTGAAATTGGTTTTGAGAATTAGGATTGGCTTTTGGGTTATGATTAGTAATTTTTTTTTTTTTTTGTTGTTGTGTGTGTGTGTTCTTTGTTGGATTCTTTTGAGGCCCTCTTGTAGGTTTAGTGCAATTGGGTTTTGAGAATTATGTTTGGATTTTGGGTTGTGAGTGGTATTTTGTGTCAATGTAATTATAGGTGAATTGGGTTTTAAGAATTATGGATGGATTTTGGGTTATGAGTGGTAATTGAAGTTTTTTTTTGGATTCTTCTGTTGGCTTATTCGAGGTTCTTGTAGTTGTTGTTTAATTGGGCTTTTGAGAATTCTGATTGGATTTTGGGTTGTGAATGGAGAGTTGGATTTTTTTTTGTTGCTAATATGAGGTTTTTGTATGTTGAATACAATTGGTTTTAGAGAAATATGTGTGTAGTTTTATTAACTATGTGTGTAGTTTGGGTTTATGGATTTCAAAATCTAATTTATATTATACGTTTAAATCCATTAATGTGATTGAAGTTGCAATATTTTGACTTTTTGTTGATGTTGCTCTTGACACCAGATCTTTGGTTTCTAATATACTTTCTATGTTAATTCTAGTTCTTTCGTGGTTCTTTCATCCAAATAATACGGCCTTGGTACATACCTTGCAGATTTCCCTCAGAATCAAACATTATTCGGTATGCAAAGATAGCTATGCTGCTGCAAAATAAGACCGTTCGAGATGTGGCTTTGCGTTGCAGATGGATGACTGTAAGCTCTATAACTCTTCTTGCTTGCATCTTTTCTGATAAGCATCAAATTAGTATTTCTGAAAAAAGAAAAATGCAGATGCATTAGTCAAAAAACCAATTGATGACATGCAAGAATAGTCAAGTGGGCTGAGGTAATGGCTTATCTGTCCATGGGGGATTATTCTCAACTAGAAATGGGTTGGTGACACCCTTCTGTAATTGTTTCTATAGAGAGAGGGAGAATAGACCTAAATCTTTAAGAAGCTTGCACTAGGAAATGTGCTAGGTTCAAAGAATCTTCTATTTTTTGTTAGTAGATATCTTTTAGTTCATTCAACATCTTCCAATTGAGCACACACATGATATCTCATTTTATGTGAGCCATCTCATTCAGCATCAGAGTATCAAGTTTATGAGTTGATTTACCTCTGTACTTGTTCTCTCTCTCTCTCTTTCTTCTCTCTCTCTTCTCTCTCTCTCTCTCTCTCTCTTTCTTTTTTTTTTCCTTTCTCTAGAAAAAGGAAAATAGCAAGAGAAGGAAGGAAGATCATAATTTAACAAGGAAAAACAAAGATAAAAAGGTATGATTACGATGATTTTGTGCTATTTACTATACTATATTTTGGTAAGTGTTGAAGATTCTAATTTTTTTGTTCATGTGGACTGTTGTGCAACTGTATGTTTGATTTATTCTTATTAGTTCCCTTGCTTAATCAATGTATATATGCATCATGCCTAGAGAACTTTTTAGTACTAAATTTTTTTCCATCTCTCTCTCTCTCTCAAGGGGTAACCACAACCTAACTTTGTGAGCTTGAGAACATGTGGCAATTGCTCTAGAATGTGCCAAGGATTTCATAGCATGTTGGATATTTAATATAATGTATGACTCTTGCAGCTGATTTTGCCTACATGGAACCACAAATATTATGTTTAATACCCTAAATATGAATGTCACCACATCTCTGAATATTGCGTTGGAATTGCTTTACATGTGTAGAGTAGTAACTGTAAAATTATGCTTAATTGTTAGTGGAATTTGCATCCTTGAAGTAAATGAAATATTATGCCATGAATGCTCAGGTAACAATTTTGTTTTTTTGGAAAAAGCCTTTCTGCATATTGAAGAATTATCAGATGGCAGTTCATCTTTTGTGACATCTATGCAATTATTATTCCGTGTTTCTTGATTGTTTAGTGGAAGACTTTTAATGATTTCTTTTGAACATAGTCTTGAAGTGGAAATTGTTTGTGTGTGTGTGTTTTTTTTTCTTTTTCGTTTTTCAACTAGCCCAAGGATTGTAATTCTTTTCTCATCACCTGAAAGAAAAGAGGGTTGAGTGTTTGGATTACCTGTTTTATTTGCAGCATCTTCTTTTCTCTTGCTGCAATATTTTGGCTCTTCTTATCTGTATAGTACCTGTTTCTTTAGTCACCAGATGCTCTGCTAAACTATTTTTGTATTTGTTTCTCAGGAAAGAGTCAATGATCCTTCGGCTAAGCCATCTCACTTTGCAGCACGGCCAAATGTTCCACCATATGCTCCACCAATGATTCCAGTGGATAATGATGATGGCATCTCATTCAAAGGTCAGGTTATATAGTTTGTTTCCCAATTTTTGTGTAGTTCTCAATAGTTCCAATTCACAGCATCACATGCTTGCACTATTCATGGATGCTTTTCTTGCATCTATATAAACTCATTTCCATAGTTTGTCTACACTTCTGCTTTTATATCATTATAACCAAAGGCTTCTCTATTCTGTCATCATCTTGTCTGATCTTACCTCAAATTTAAAATAATTACAAGCTTCAAGTTTAACATTATCAGTTTCATCATTAAGTGGGCTGAAGATATTTGAATCATACATTTTACTGTTGCAATTAAGTTGCTGGCAGTCGCATCCTACACTCAATTGCCATTTGAACTTTCAATGCGTGTCTTTTGCATGTGCTTCTAAGTAAACTGGGGGTCTATTATGTCTGGGCTTTTCTATACATGCATCATGCTTCTCAGTTATGTTGGTGGATGACTGTTTTTCCTTTGTTAGATAACTTAGATTATGCAAAATTACTACCAAAGAGCTGATATAAAAGAATTGATATCACGTGGCCATTGGTTTCCTTCTTTATTAAGGACTTAAGATTTTCCCCTTGTTGATGACACTAGTTTTCTGATTTGTAGTTTTGCAGCTGTGGTTTTAATATAAATGCAAATTCCAATCTTTTTAGTTAATAAATATTATTGCAGTTCAGTTGGTGTGTGCAGTGAACCTTTATCAAGCTGATAATTTTCAAACACGTTGGATTAAGTACATACATACAGGAGTGCCTGATGAAATGACAAACAAGAAGGCAAATCGAAGATTTGCAAAGCCAATGTTGAGTTCACCCAAATGAAATTTTCCATCTAATCCCACTTGTTGGAAATTTTTTATTTGTATATTTTTTTTTGGTTAATATTAATTTCTTTGGACAAAAAATTTGGGTAACAATATTACTTTCTTGTCTGGTATTTGTAATACTAATTTCTACATTGGGTAGAAAAGATGAGTTAAGTGAAGAAAACGAACAAAATTATTGGGTTGCCAAAATTGGAGTATTGAGAGAAAAGTGTATCATGTTTTCAATTGAGCGATCCAAGATTATGCTTTCACTAGGATCGTAGTGAATATATAAAGTGAAGAATAAATATATATGACACTCAGGGCTAATACTCTTAGAATTGAGCACCCATTTTTTCCCCTAAATGAAAGTTCTTTTGATTAGTGTCAAAAAAGAGTGTCAAACATTGGCTCAAGTGTCGAGTTCTTGAGTATTTGACACACCTGATATTCAATGGGTTAACTGTCCCACAAATAATAGGTTATAATATGTGTTTTGAAGCAGAGACTGTTTTCTTTGCAATAAACAAAATTTCATTTTTTTAAACTTGTATGGCCTCATCCATGTCAAGCATATTTGGAAGCAGAGTTTGTTTTGTTTGCAAGGAACAAAGCCTTATTGTTTAAATTTGTATATCCTCATTTTTTGAAACTATTTATTCTATGCCCTTGTCTATTATGTTGAAATTTCGATTATGCTGCTTGCAGCTATTGGTGGTCCTACAGGAGAGCTTCTTGAGCAAAACGCACAGGCCTTAAATCAAATTTCTGCAAACCTACAAGCTTTACAGGTGAGGAAGAACTTACACCAAATGGTTATTGATTTTACATTAGCTTTTATTTTAGTATGAAAATCATAGATGAAAGTAAAACTACAAACCCGGACATACCATTATTCATTGATGATGAAAATTAGCAGCCCTCTCTGGAGGATCTTGATATACTTTTTTCTGTGATGTTATTAAAGAATATTTTAAATTTCTATGCTTGAATCAACATTGTACAATTCAAGTTGATTTGACTTATCATTTTGAAAGGATTGCGTTTTTCCATTATGTTGCATTCTTGCTGTTTATCTAACTAAATTGGGCATATTTTCTTTTTGATTTCAGATACCGGAGAACATCAATCTTCTCTGTCAAACTCGTGATAACATCCACAAAATCATGAATGAGTATGTTGAATTTGATTGATGTTTGTTTAGTTTTTTATTATACTGTTGCTTGCATGGATTGAGATGCATGTGCATATATGTAGTTTTCATCATGTACATGTAAATATATGTTTCTTATATGTTCTTGCAGTGCATGTTTTTATGGCCACCAGTAGAAATTTAATTCTACTGGCCTTCATTGCTAATCCTGTGTACCGTGACTACCATCATTGTTTCAGTGGCAAGTTTATTAATATCAGGGCCCATTTAGTTTTGGGCATTTGGCTCATATGCATACATTGGCTTCAATAAATCTACCAATCTTGGGCCTTTGTCTTAGTGGACTTGCATGTTATTGGCCCTCTCTAATTTGCACGTGCCAAAATCACCTCGATTATATGTACAGACATTTGTATAAAGATTGGACATCATTATAAGCTTGTGTATACTACTTTTATTTGCATTCCGAATGTTTTTTAGTTTAAAGACTAGAACATCAGGCTCGAGGATCTCCTCAGCTATAAGAATGCTATCTTCTCTCTTTTAGCCAGTGGGTTGGGCCTGATCTGGGTTGGGCCTGATCTCATCTCTTTGGTGGAGAGCCTGTGGTGCTGCTTGGCAAAGGGGCCTTACTTTAAAACCTGAATGAAAAAATACCTTTATTTTTTGTCGTCTCAAACAAATTTTTATGCTTTCTAATGCTCCTTTGTGTTTCCATCTTGGTGGGTTGAATATATTATTATGGTTACAGACTTCTCATCAAAATGACAAGATTTATGATCTCTAGAGGTTGCCAAGCATGCATATGTGTTCAGTAGGATTTAAATCTTTTAGCCGTTACCATTTCTGACTCATTTCCTAGAGGAGAAAATGTTATATGGTTAATAATTTTCTTCTACAAAATCTGAGATTGGTTTGTTTGAATTTTCTGTTGAGAGAGTTTTGGCCCTCAAATTTGTGTACTGAATATAAGAATGACACAAATTATTTATGCACATGTAAATTCTCTTATGATGCTTTGTCTACTTCAGCTTGAATGACACCCCAGAAGTAATGAAGCAGATGCCACCACTCCCAGTGAAGTTGAATGAAGAGCTAGCTAATTCGATCCTTCCACCCCGAAACCTCTCAATGCAATCATGATTCAGCCTCTGTCATTGTCTAGGCCGTGGATCTGTCCCGAAGAATGATCCAGCTTCTCAGTCCAGCACTGGTCCTGCTCAACTGGGATTTCTCAAAGAAACCCTGACCTTGAAATGAAGAAAATAACTCTGCCAAGTTGACCCACTGGGTCCTGATTCCGAAAAATTGTCTGACCCAATTGTTTCAGTATGCAGAAGTCAGTTTCTTTTTTTCTTTGTTAGCTGTTCATGTTTGGTTCTAAAATTAGACATAGATTGTGACTTTAGATGTTGATTAGAAATTAGGGAATAAGGGTTCTTTTTTGTCATAAAAATCAGTACTCATTTTGATTAAATGTTATTGTGTTCATGTTCATAGTGCTTTTTTATGTTCTGATACTATGTAAGTCTACTCACCGACCTGCGATTTTATGTAGTACTCTCAGAACTTGAATAATTTCACATGAAGTATTACTAAGTGAGGTTACTGGCATGTTCTTACTTCTGTTTATTTATTTTAATTATATACCATATAAAAATTCTACTCTAACCTAATCAAAGTATATATATGCGTGTGAAGCTTTCTCCTAAAGATTTGAACCTCGAACTTTACTCCCGTCCCACAAGAACTTTGTACTTAATGGAGTGACTATCATGTTAAGGATACATGGGGTGATTTATACTTTGGAAAATCTGAGTATGCAACCACTTGAGTTTGTTTTACAAGAACCCTTTTTTGATTTTTCATCATTTATGGTTTTGCTTTGAAGTTATTTTTCCTTTAAAAGGCCAAAAATAGTTCATAGAGCATATTTTCCAACACTTATTGAATTTGTATATTTATGTTCAAAATTTTTAAGTCTAATCTTTTTTATATATAATGATATTTTAATTAACTTTTCAAAAAATAAAATAATAAGGGTCCGTTTAGTATATATATTTAAATATATATTTTTAATTTTTAGATACATTACACGTATTTTCATACATTTTTTTTACTCACACATACATCTAAAAAATATAAACAATATTACTAGAACAATGTTACCAAACGGCTCTAAGATTTAGCAAAAAAAAAAAAAAATCATCTAAATGGGCAATCATAAGCAGGGATTATATAGTTGTTTTGAGACAAGAAAATGATTGTCCACTCATTAGTTATTGTTCAATAATGATTGCATGACTCTTGTGAATGGGGTTTTGACCATGGGGCACTTTCTCAGTTTATATTTTTTTAATGTGGGTGCTCTTTGAAAATTTTCTTTTCTATTTTGTTTTTCCACATCTGGGCCAGTCAAGTCATGTTCTAACTTCACTGTTTTGGTGTACGGCAATTTCATTTTTGGCAGGATGGTTTAGCAGCCGGCGGCGATTACAAAACAGTGACAAGACTCTTTTATTATTTCAAGCTTTGTTGTAAGAAGAATTTTGTCCTTATAAAATGATTATCATGTTAAGAGTACACAGGTAGTAATTTATTTCTTGAAAAATCTGAGTATGTAATCACCTAAGTTTGTTTTAAAAGAATCTTTTTTTGATTTTTCATTATTTTTGGTTTTGCTTTGAAGTTATTTTTTTTTAAAAGGCCAAAAATAGTTCATAGAGCATGTTTTTTACTGGTTATTGGATTTTTTTTATTATGTTCAAATTTTTAAAGTCTAATTTTTTTGATATATAATTATATGTTAATCAACTTTTCAGAAAATAAAATAATAAGATTTAGCAACAAAAAAAAAATCATCTAAATGGGCAATCATAAGTAGAGATTATATAGTTGTTTTGAGAAAAGAAAATGATTATCCACTCGTTAGTTATTTTTCAATAATGATTGCATAACTCTTGGGAATGGGGTTTTGACCATGGGGCACTTTCTCACTTTACATTTTTTTTATGTGGGTGTTCTTTGAAAATTTTCTTTTCTATTTTGTTTTTCCCCATATGGGTCAGTCAAGTCAAGTTCTAACTTCACTGTTTTGGTGTACGGCAATTTCATTTTCGGCAGTTTGGTTTAGCAGCCGGCGGCGATTACAAACAGTGACAAGAGTTTTTATTATTATTCCAAGCTTTGTCATCTAGAAGATAAATTTAATTAAACGAGATAATAAATGAATAAAAAATGTTACAGATTTAGAAAAAAAAAAATGAAATGTTAAAAAGATAACCCATGGCACATTATTTTGCAACAACTCTCTCTCTCTCTCTCTCTCTTTCTCTAAAATGTAAACTGTTTCAGGGCAAAAAATTGGTGCAAATAATTACTTTACTGTTATCTTTATACGTTTTCAATAAAAAAATATTTAAGATTTTCTTTTTTCAAACTTTGTCTTTAAGATATAGAATAGCGTCTAACCAAATAAATTTTGCATCCAGGACAAGTTACTTATCTTTACAAGCTTCAAATTATAATTTTCTTGTCACTAATTAATATATATATATATATATATATATATATATATTATTCTTTAAATTTTAGAACTCGTAGTCATAGTCACTCTCCCCTGTATTGTGTACATAATTATTGACCTGGACTAGACATTAACTTGGTTTAAGAGCTGGTTATTGGGTCACTAGTTCAACTAGTGGGTCATCATTCCAATCGCATAGTTATATAAAAACAATAAAGAATATATTATAAAAATAAATTTAAAAAGTCATTAAATTAATATAAAAATTGATAAAAATAAGCATGTCTAAATTATTAATTAATATTAAGTCTAAAAAAACAAGTCACCTAATAATAATATAATTCAAACTCTAGATCTCACATGTAACATCACTAAGAAAAAAAATATACAAAAAGGATGTCATATTGTAGCAAAGTCTTTGTTAAAAAATCTTATTGCACTATATTTCTTAAAACTATAGGAATAAAAACATATCTTACAATTCAAAGTCATATTTTATGTTTACTGCATATCTCACTAGTTCCTTTAATCTCATGGATTACGATCTAAGTTAAAAGTTGAAGCTCTATGCTTATTGAAAAGTCAAGCATTAGAATAAAAAAAAAAAACAAAGGTACTACAATGAACCTATAAAAGTAATTTGATTTCAAAATTACAAAATCGGATGAGTCACAACCAAGGTGGTCGATATCATACCGGTACCGGCCGGTATGTACTGTACCGGTACATATACCGATATCGAAACGCCAACATTTTGTACTAGTTTAAATACCAGTTGTACTAGCTTTGTACCGGTCATACCAACTGATTTCGAGCACTACCGACTGGTACAGATTTTTTTTTTTTTTTAGTTTTGTAATTTTTGAATTTTTGTAAGGACAGAATGATAATTTACTTGCATTAACTTATTAGTATTATTTGTTTTCTTAGTATGTAATAAATAATTAAGCTTTTTTTTTTATATGTGTTTTTTTTTTCTTTTAATTGATGCCAAAGTCTAAAATCATGAATAATTTGTTATGAATTTAGGTAATGTTTTATAGTAATCTTTTATATTTATTATTGATGATGCCAAGAAAATCAGTAGGCTGGATGCTTCGGACTTGAAAGGACTACTGGATCTTTCTACGGCCTGAAAAAGAAAGAAAAGCGTATCAAAGGCGACCGGGGCTGCCGGCCAAAAATCCTCCGATGGCAAAGTTAGTTTTTTCCTCTAAGTTATTCGAATTCCAACTTTTTTGGAGTGAAAACTGAACGTACCTTGGGTTTGTCTGAAACAGCCTTTATATAGTGTTATCATAGGCGGTTACCAAAATTGGAACTTCTCCTGGCTTCAAGGAGAGATAGAAATCAAACGTAACTTGCATAACCGTCTGGAAGTTATGCTCTTGTTTCACAACGGATACCTGGCGGTTACGCGTGGGATAAGGGATTATCATATCTCATTTGGAGATTTTTCTAAGTGTGACACCCTCGTCCTTGAGTTCCTCAGTTGGGCGTGCTTTGTTTCACGCGAGGGGGCTGCCTCGTTTAACGGGTGAATGTGCTCAAGACGAGGATGTCGACACTCTGGACGAGTGCATCACTCTGATGGTGCGTACTTCGTCTTGAGCTCTTCTTCCCTGGACGAGGCACTTGTAGGTAAGTTACTGAGGGTGTTTATGGTAGTAGGTGGGCTATGGACGACCTGTATGGACGACTTGGAGATGGGCTATATTATTCCCCTATCAATTATAATACACACACATACAAGTATAAAAAATAATAGTAAACCCGAAACGGTATACCGATATTAACGGGTTCTGAAATATATTGTTCTACTGGTCAAACCGATATAGCCTCCGGTACGAGATTGACTCTCTTGGTCATAACAACCCGTTTGTGTTGCACAAATTGTAAAAAAACCATTGGGTCTTACCGAATTTTACGTGTTCAATCGAATAGGTGGTCCAATTAAACAACCGGATTGACTTAAGCACTGATTTACTGGGTTATTGGTCCGGTCATGTTTAATAACTATGATTGCATAAGCTTGCCACACTGCTCAGATGTCAATCCAAGCAGCCGTTTGACTTGAATATATAGAATTAACTTATCCGGAAAAAGAGAAGAAAGAGTTGAATAAATTTGCGATTAAAGAAGCTCAATATTGTCTAATAAGTTATCATCTGCATAGCAAAACCTTCTTGTTTTGTGTTTTTTACAAAGATTATTCGCCTTTTATTTTTATGGACCTGAGTATTGACAAAAATTTCCACAACCAAATCTATCTTCAGGTCCTTGTCGGCAAAGAAAAAAGATCTATGTTGAAGGTTCTTTGAATTTGGTTTGGACTGGGTAAAAGACCAAATTGGTAATTATAAAATTTAGGGTAAATTCTAGAAACCTCCCTTGAGGTTTGAGGAAATACCAAAGACATCCAACAGTTGTTGAAAATGATCAATTTGCTCATAAAAAGCAAACGGCGTGTAACGCCGTTAAGCACCATATATCAAACTATATTCTGTAATTTCTCTCTCTTCTTTCATGAATCACGCAGAATATCTCTCTCCTTCATGCCCAGAAAATCTCTCTCTTTTTCTTCACGCCAAAAAATATCTCTCTCTCAAGCTCAAGTTTGAAATTTCAGACTCGGGACCAACAACTCCTCCACCAGAATGGTTTCAAAGCCGGTTTAACCACAAATCTCATGCTATACTCTGCCGTTAAAAGCTTTGTGGTTGGGTTGCGAATCATGATGAATTGTAGATGGCAATTGTTGGGTCACGATGAGTGGAGATGGCGGTTGTGAGGTCAATTTGGTGGAGCTGCCGTTGTGGGTATGGGTTTTTTTTTTTTTTTTAGGTTTTGTTTGGATCTGAGGTGTGATGTTTGATGATTGGAATGGTTTGGGCTTGAGGAAGATGGGTGGGTAGTGATGGGTGGTGCTGTGGTGGACAGTGGTTGCTGGGTCACATGATGCTCGATGGTGGTTTTTATTTATTTATTTTATTTATAAATAATTTGGGGTCTGTTTGGGTTTGAGGTGTGAATCATGCGATGTTTGATGGTGGGAGTGGTTTGGGTTTGAAATCGATGGGTGGTGCCGTGGTTGCCGGCGGTTGCTGGGTCACACAATGCTCACCAATGGGTCTGGGTTTTTTTTTTTTTTTTTTGGGATTTGTTTGAGGTGTGATGTAAACAAATCTATTTGAGGTGAGATGTTGGATGGTTGATTGGTTGAGCTGATCTATGTTTGATTGCCTTGTGTGATACTGGATCTAATTGGGTTGATCTTGGTTTGATGGAGGGAGGATTTTTGTTTTGGGTTGATCTTGGTTTGATGGAGGGAGGATTTTTGTTTTTGGAATGTAATGTAAATTTTTATTTTTCCAAATGAGAATGTATGGCTTTGATTTAAAAATGTATGGTTTTTATTTGAAACATGGGTACTGGCTTAGTGATTTTTTTTTTTCTGTAATCTTTCTCAAAATACATGTTTTGTGTGTATTATTTGGACTGGTTTGAGCTTTCAGAGAGAAGCGTTTATGTTATGGCGCAAAGAAGAAAGTGAACAAACAGAGAACAATCGTTTGGAGAGAGTAATGGCAGTACACGCCATCTGCTTTTTAGGAGCAAATTGGTCATTTTCAACAACTGTTGGGCGTGTTTGGTATTTCCTCAAACCTCAGGGAAGGTTTCTGGAATTTACCCTAAAATTTATTTATTTTCTATAATTTGAGAGTTATAATGGAAAAAGAGAATTCAAACGCTAGATATGTTTTTGTTGGGAAAGTTGGGAGATACTAATTAGTTGAGTTACAAAGTTGTTGGCAACTCAAATGGTACATCTTAATTTAACAATGATAGCTTGCATTAACTTGTGTGTATTTTTCTCTTAATTATTAGAAGTGAAGGAGTGAGATGATAATTTGTAAATACAATAGAAGCATGTGTATTTTATAAAGTAGAAAAGGTGAATTTTTTATTAATATTTCATAAAATAATTTGAAAATTTTATTTCACGTTTAATATTTGAAAAAGAAAGGTCTAATGTGTACATTATTCTTAACCATATGGATGAGGCTGCCCATGTTGTAATCAGAGAAGAACGGATGGGAAGTAGGCTTTTTCAACATTATAAGCGGGTATGTTTGAAAAAGAAGATGTGGTGACTGGAAAGAGAAAGGTAAGTGATTGTGATATACTTAGGATTGGTGTTAAAAGTAACACATGTTTTATGCATGCTTTTTTTTTTTTTTTTGAGAAACATATTTTATGCATGCTGAGTATACAGATACAGTAACCTTTTTAATTTTTGACTTTAGTATATAGTTTTTTATTTTTCAATAAATATGATAATATTTTAAACTTAAGGGGTCCGCTCTATGAGGAATGTTCTTTATTATCAGATTAAGATACTAATTAGTTTTTTATGTATACCCGTTGAACGTTAGATCTTTTTTTTTTTTTATTTTTTTATTTTACGAACCTTAGATTTCTTATTCGATCACATATATAAGACAAAAGGCTTTTAACTATATGATAGTAAATAGTTTACTTCTCCATAAAAATTTAAATGAAACTATGCTTATTCATACACAGAATAAGATAGAAAATACGCTAGATGGGTATTTATCACCGTTAACAATAAATTGTCCTAATTCTTGATTTACTTTTATTTAACATTTGCTCCTAGTGTGTGCTTGGCGGCTCCAAAAACCAAACCGCAGGCTGCTTTTTACCATTAATTAACAAGCTTAATAAGCACCATAGATTACATTGGACACCGCAAGATAAAGAATGACGATGCATGCATCACTTTAAAGATGGATGGTTGCACACGGAATTAGTTGAGTTGCTTTCAAGTGTGTCATTACTCATTATCATAAATAGAGTTTTAGGACCATCTTATACGAAAAGTTTATGTGGCCCTCTTTATTAGCATAAGAATTTGAGTATCATAGGGTGGTCTCCAATATCATTTTTATTTGTTTATTTTACTTTCGAGTTCATCTACCGAGTTGACAATAATGGAAAAAAATGTGCACAAATACCTAATTAGCTTCATAATTTCTCATGGATACTAAGGTTGGATTGTTACATATTCATTAATGTACATGAATGCCAAAAGAACCTCCACTTTTTTTTTTTTTTAAACTTATGAAAGAGACAAGCCAAGTTGCTATATGCTTTTGAATCTCAGATAAAGTTGAAGGTTAAAAACATTTTATATAGGCACAAAATACAGCATGAAAGTGTAAATGGTATAAATACACTAATAAAAGCCTCTTTTTGCTACTTTCTTCAAGCCGAAAGAAAAAGAAAAGTATCTTCAAGAAATTATGTTAGCTTCTAAAATACGTAGTATAAATCCAGTTTATTTAGCATCGCTTTTTTTTTTTTTTACATTGTTTGACTTATTAAAGTTTTGTACTTTTGACAATAATAATCTCCGTTATTTTTGTAAAATTGATATAAAAGTTCCCAATAAATATACTTTCTCTCAACTTTTGGATACTCATTCCTTTATATATGTAGATAGCATATTGGCATAATCTAGATAATAGATACACATATTATTTATTTATTTATTTTCTCTTCAAAACTTACCCAAGTTGTAACTCCAAAATTCTTGATTGAAAATTTGCGTGCAAGTTTGCAACCACCAATGCCAATATCATCACCTTTCTTTGTCCTGAAAAATTATTCAACATTTCATGAACAATGTTCCTATCTTCATATGAAATTATAGTGGAATTCCAACATAAATATATTTTAAAAAAGCTTATTATTATTATTATTATTATTATTATTATTATTATTATTATTATGTAAGAAGAAAGAGCGTTAACTCTTTGAGTATGTAACTCTACAGTTACAAACTTACCAGACAAAGTACCTTACCAATTCCTTGACTGCCACCCTTTGAATATGCTTTTTGGGTACCAAAAAAAGCAAAAAATAAAAAATAACTGTCTATGCCATTTTATTTTTTCCTGTTTCTCTTTGTCTCTTTCTAATGTGAAGGGAAGCTAGTTTGCTTTTAAAAAAATTGTTATCCCAATGTGAGTGCTTTAGTTTATATTTTACCAATAACAATTTGTAACGTATTTTTTTTTAAATCACATGTAACATATTGACGTTGGTGACTCGGTGGACTATAAGATAGAACCCTTTAAATGAGAAAGATGATTTTGCTCGGTTTTTGCTTTTGTAATCTTTTTTTTATTATTTTTTATTGGCTGAATAAAAGTAAAGGGAAGTTTTACTTTTGTAATCTTACCAAATAAGATGTCACACCTAGTTAAGAAAACCAGAGAGAGAGAGAGAGAGAGAGAGAGAGAGAGAGAGGGAAATCTCCTACTGCATCCATCATCCATGACCAAATTGTCGTTAAAAGACATTCGAGGTTTTTTGACTTTGAAGAGAGAGAGAGAGAGAGAGGTTTGGTTGGAATCAGATAAATTTCAGACAACCCCACTAGAATTCATTGATATATACTATTTAGAAAGCCTTAATTTTGGAGTTGTTGCATATCAGAGAAAGTGGAGTAGGTTGAAAAAACTCTCCCTCCCTTTCCTCTATTTCTAAATGTTATTATAGGAGTGTTTGACACGGTGTTGTTTAGTCCTTAGAGCATGGAAGAGACCAAAGTGGAAGGTCTGAAATGGGTTCTGGTGTTTGAAATAAAATAAAAGAATAATAAGAGGAATAGTGGAGTTCTGACGAAGGTGTTTCAGTTGAGATGCTTGACTTGAATTTTGCTTTAAAAGCTTTGAAAACTAAGAAGAAAGAGAGAAGTTGAAGTCTTAGGCTTCTAGATATATAATATTTGCACTCAACGAATATCTTTATAAAGCTCCTCTTATAACAGAGAATGGGATGGTTCACTTGACAGAAAAGCCTCAGCTAAAGTTTTAATCAAGTATATATATTATAAGTTGGGACTTCAGGGATATATCTGAGAAGCTTTGATATGGGTTTTCACTGCTTTTGAATGTAAGCCTTTTGAGAGGATCGAGTAATATACATCAGAGAGAAGTCTTTGGGAGAACCCTTTATCCAAGTTAATGCAGAGAAATCGCCATTGAAGCTTTGTGGAAGAACCTTTCATCTGTATTAGTTCAGGTAAGGTCATGGAATAGTATGGTTCTTCTATACTCCAAATACTTCTTTGCGTATAGGAACTCTCTCTTGCTCATGTTTGAAAAACCTGCATTTGTGTATCTTTAAACATTAGTCTTCAGAAATAAGTCTGTTTCTTATCCATATGTTCATATATTCTGTTGGCTTAAGATGTTCTTTACTTGCAAAGAACTCATTCTATACAAATGAGGTTGCTTTTAGAATAGTTCTGTTGCCATAAAAAAAAAAAAAAAAACAAACAAACAAATCTATCTCAGTTTAGTTTTAACATAAATTCTACTTTTTGGAGTAGTATGTAGTCAAAGTTTCCTTGTTTGCAACTATGTGTGCAAATATAAGCATCAGAACTGTCCCTAACTTAAGAGTGAAAAGCTCCATGATTCTCTCCCTCTCCGACTGGTTAGTTAGGTTCATGTTTAGGTTTGATTAAGAGCTTGTTCAATGAATTTTGGTTCACATACCAATTTAGTTATTAATGGGTTAGTTGAAAAAGAAAATGAGTCAGCTTTGGCACATTTGTTGACTATTGTAAACTTCTTTGACAGGTTAGTTATGGGATCCACACATGGAATGCGAGTCATCCTCTCCCTAACTTTCATGATGGTAATTTTCGCCTTGAGTTTCCCAGAAATTGCTGGACAGACAATCTCATCTAGTGGATTCATAACAGGTGAGTTTTATATTTTGATGATTTTGAAATTTTATTTGAAATAATTTAAGGTTATGCCTGTTTAGAAAGAAATTTTCTGTTGTACCAGAATTGTTGTTACATAGTAATAATTTAGTAACTGTTGTAGATAATTAATCAAATTATAAATTTAATTTGAATTTTCTTAGTTCAGTTACTATTACAAACTATGAAAAGAGAATTATTGGTTAGAAAACATTATTAACTTATGTGGAAATTATTAAAACAAAGAATATTGCAAATAAGGGTACGTTCGTATATACTGTTAGAAAACTAAATTTTGAGTTTAAAATGAGTGTCCGTAAAAAAAGTTATGAGGAGTTGTGATTGCAAAACAGAGTTTTGAGTTTTAAAAACACTTAGGTTATGTTTGATAACAGTTTTTGTTTTTTATTTTCAAAAACTTGTTTTTGAGAATATAATGAAAAAACAATTTTCTTGTATTTTTGAAATAAAAAATATGTTTGGTTAGTTGAAATTAAAAAGATAGCTTATTGAAAAAAAAAATAGAAAATACTAAAATATGTTGTTACTAGGATTTGAACTCTAATGCTACCTTATTAAATGTGACAGATTCATTAAATTAAATGCGTATTTTCATTTATTTTTGAAAATTAGAAACTGAAAACAGCCTGTTGGATATTTTCAGTTTCCTTCACAAATTAAGTTTTGAGGACAATTTTTGTTTTCTGTCCATTTGGGGTTGCCAAACAAGTTTTTTAGTCTCAAAAATAGAAAATTGTTTTTGGAAACAAAAAATAAGGAGAAAAAGTAGTTATGAAACATACCCTTATTTAATCTTCCAAAACATTTTACCAAATAGATTTTAAATAAAAATGATTATATTGCACTGCTCGTAATATGATAAATTAGATGCCGAGAATATAAAATTCAAAAAATAAAAAAGATGCTAAGTATATGTTATAGAGTAATTCTTAGGTACTCCCGGAGCACGGAGAATGGTGCTCCCTCCTCTCACATTCATGGTGGGGTCCGCTCATTAAATTCATGGTGGGCTCCACCATGAATGTGAGAGGAGGGAGCATCATTTCACTATACTCCGGGACTACCTAAGAATTTTCCTATGTTATATTGCAAATTTACTATCCATTATAGCCCATTAAATAATATAAGTGCACTCTTTCATTAAAAATATTAATTAAAAAAAAATATGGCTGGTGCCTAAGACTAAAAGTGTTTTTTTATTTTCTTTTTCCTTTATGGTGAAAAAGGATAACTCCCTATCCACGGCATCGGGAGAATAATCATGTGAAAAGTATGACCCATAACCCATCCGCATTTAGGGAATGGCAACCCATTCTGTTTGGGGCGAAAGAATTCTTTTCAAACTCAAATCTTCTAAATATTTTACATATCACATCCAATTAAATTTTAGAATTTTCATCCAAAATCCATTCCATTTTATTTGCAAAACTATATCTGTCATAATGTTCCATTTGTTTAACTATGAATCTCCGTCCCAATTTCATTGGGAACATAACAGTTTTTTATAACATTATTTTTTATTAACTTTTTTCACAATTCGTTGAAAATATAGGTTGTAAGAAGTGCACAATCACTTTTACATACACCACTTGCATCATTTTTATTCTCCCCACAAGTTATAGGAAAGTTGTCCCCACTAGACTTTTTTAAACTCTTCTCTTAAAAAAAAGGAAAAAAGAAAAAAAGACTACATCATTGAATTATAAGGCTTTTCCCATTTTTTACTAGACTTATTCAATTGGGACCAAGTTAAATTAACGATGCATCTAAATTTAGGCACTATTAAATACTATTACACTTTTCATAAAAAAAAAACATATACTATTATACTAGATCAAACAATATTTGTTATTAAAAAAGTCAAACAATATATTAAGGCATAAAGAAGGACACACTTACATTTGTTATAAAAACTTTAATGGCAATATCTTAGTAATTCTTATTCACCTATTGATCCAATGCCTAATAGTTAAGACTTGCTTTTATATATATAAAAGGCCTTCTATTTTCAAAATTTTAGGAGCAACAAGGATAAGAAGGGGCATATATATTATATAGTGCTCAAGTAGAGAGCAAGTTAAAATATCCTTTTTTTTTTTTAATGTTTGCTCATAAACATTTACATATTAAGAACATTTCAAGGTCAACTAGATTGCTGGATTCAGAGTCCATACTAGTTAACTTAATTGAGCTACTAATTTTTCTTTGTCTAGCATACTAATGTTCCTTTTACCTGGTTTCATAGGGAGAAATTTGCTTCAGACAGACAATGTCTTAGAAGAGTCAGAACCCGTTAGACAGTCAGATGATACTGTGAGGGTGGATCCTTTAGACCATTTTAAGAAATACAGAGGAGGATATAACATTACCAACAAGCATTATTGGAGTGTAAATCTCTCTCTCTCTCTCTCTCTCTCTCTCTCTCCTCCTAAATTGTAATGTAACTTGGTATTTAGAATTGTTGTTTATATTGTGCAGTCAACTATATTTACTGGGAGTTATGGATATTTCATTGGGGTGTTGTGGCTTTTGTGTGGACTTGTATATGGAGGCTTTCTATTGGCAAATATATATTGTAGTAAAACTAGAAAGAGTGGAAAGCTGAGGCAAAGATCACCTTGTCATCACAGGCAGTGTTACCTCTGGCATATTCTCGTGGTCATATCCTTAACAATCCTGGCAATGTAAGTCATTCAACTTTGTAGTCCACACAATACAATGCTAAAAGCACTACACCAAAATTTGCATAAATCTCTGCTACCTTTTTTTTTTTTTTTTGCTGACAAGGGTGTCCAGGGCTCTTATAGCACCTGACTAATCTCCAAGTTTGTGTAATTCAAGTTTCAAATCTTACCTTCTTCTAAATTTCGGAAAACCTGACCGTAAAACACAAATGTTTAATTCCATTCTCAGATTCTTCATTGTCACATGAAGACTTTTTGCATTTCTAACTGAATCAAATAAAACTAACTACAAAATTTGGTCTCCCTGATATGGAAGTTAAAAGAACTTGTTCTTGGTAAGGGTGTTAGGAGAGCCATAGTTAGTTTTGAAGATGATCTGATGAACATATTTGCATAGATGATCAAAACCAAATAAATGCATTGACATCAAAACAAGTTTACAATTTGTGTTATCAAGTGAATCATCCACACATTAGACATTGAAGCAAGGTGATAAGAGACATCCTGCCACGGTACGAGTATAACTGTGGTTATATCTTTCTATTATTTGCAGAGCTGCATCTGGGTTAGTTCTGGCGGGCAGTGCAAAATTTCACTCACAAGCAAAAACTGTCGTGAACATTATCATTAACACCGCAGATGAGGCATCAGAAACCATACACAACACAACAGAGGCAATGAATAACATTGCAAATAACTTAGAAACATCCAGTGAAAACAGTGACACTTCTAGCTTCCTTACCTCCACATCCAAGAAACTTGATGTTGAAGCTGCAGACATACAAATGCAGGCTAAGAAGAACAGGCGTCTGATTGACAAGGGTCTACGGATAGTGTAATTCTCTCTCACTCTCTCCTTCTCTCCATTGGATATCAAAATGAAATTTTTATGCTAATGACATTTTTATACTTGCAGGTACATACTAACCACATTCATTATTTCATTGAACCTGGTTGCGGTCATAGCTTTATCAGGTGTGGGGCTGGGTGTGTGTGTGTGTGTGTTTCCAAGTATTAGTGATTTAGAGCTAAATAGTTATAAGGGTCGACTTTAATTAAGTTCTAAGGTTTGATTGGGACTTTAATTCAAACCTGCTCAATGTTAAAAAAGAATCCAAAAACTCCCAGTAAGCTACCTCAAATTAACTTGAGCAGAAAATTTTCTACTAAAAAAAGTGAAAATTCTAAACATCTAGTACCTAGAACTTGCCTTGAATTTAGCAACATAAGACTTTTAGTAGTTCCAGTCCATCATCAATGACCTAAAATCACTGAAGTCAAAATTCTTCTTCTTTGCAGTCTTTGGAGCTCTGAGGGTTTGCCGTGCACTTCACTTGTGAGTATATAGAACCATTTGAACATGGATACACTAGCATAGCTGTTATTTTAGCCCATTTGTGTCCGTTTGCCAACAGCTTTTGATTTGAGCTTATCTGCTAATGTAGAGTTTTTTAAAACCTCAATTTTTATAAATACAACTACATTTTTAAGCAATTTTCAGCAAATAGGCTTTAGTAAAAAGCTGCATCCAAACAGATTAGTCACCATGTATTTTGAGAAATAAAACTCATTATGTAACTTCTGTTACAGATTCATCATACTATGCTGGTTCCTTACAGTTCTATGCTGGTTGTTCTTTGGAATGTACTTCTTCTTGGAAAAGTAAGTTTTTTTTTTTTGCCATTTCTCATGTGTTCTATACTTCTATCACTACAAAATATTATAGTATTTCCCAAAATAAGAAATTGACATAGGAAAGGAAGTTTGCACATGATAATTGAAAAAGAAATCAATTCTATTTCAGGTTCTCAGGTGATACTTGCACAGCTCTTGAAAACTTCCAACAAAATCCCAACAACAACAGCTTGAGCTTAATCCTTCCTTGTGATGAATTGCTCTCAGCTAAATCAGTCCTATTTGATGTCAGTGCAGGGATATACAACCTTGTAAATGAGGTAAATTATTAGTTTCCTTTGGTTACATAATTAATGGAAAATTGTCTTAAGTTGCTAAGTAAATGTCTCCTCTTCTATGATTAATTGCATAATAAGCGCCAAAAAAATTGGTCTTGGTATCAAATTAAATCTTTATAGTCTTAATTGTATCAATATTTGCCATACAGTTTCAAACTATGGGGTTTATTATATAATTACTTTACTAACCTTGCCTGCATATTTAATTAGCTATGAGTTGCATCTTTGTCAGTTGATTCTTTTTTTTTTGCTCACAACATGAGAGCATTCGAACCCAGGTTCTTCTCATGAAGAGACTGTGCAATATCACCTAGCCACAAGGCTCTTGTCATTTTCTTCAAGTGGCATTGGTTATCTATAATTCCTTCTTGTCTTCTATATGCTGCTTACAATGAAATTCCTAAACACATTACATACCAGCCAATGAAGTATAATTTGATATAGAAAATAGATATTAGGCACAATCCTAAAATGATTTAGTTTGACATAACGTGTAAATCATTACAATGCCAAAATCAGGGAAGAGTTCAATTAGCCTAAAATAGTATCTTTTTAGAAATGTACTATTTAGAGTCATAAAGTAGAAAAAAAGGATCAAGTCTAGGAAAAGAAAGAAAGGGGCCAATGCTCTAATTGATTCAACCACTTTGTACTTTGTAGCCTCTTCAAATTGTGCCCTTTTATGAATGATCTCTAACCATAAGAATCAAAATTGGAAGAGCACACTGATGTATCAAATATTACGTACTTACCTGTCCAATTTCTAGTTGAACCTCAATTAACTTTATTATGTACACAAAATACTGAAATTCAGAATTTTCTTTTGTTGGTAAATCGCTCTCCAGGTGAACCTGAATATATCAGTTCTACAGGCAACATCTTATCCAAATCTTGTTCATGTCTGCAATCCTTTCTCTTCACCACCAAAGTACCAATACCAGCCAGACAACTGTCCAGCTGATACAATTCGAATAGGTGACATCCCAAAGGTATGCCAGTTGAAATTGAGAAAACTTTGTGCTTTCTTTATTGACAATTTATCTCTACTATTTAGCGATTATCTGCATGATGAATCCCTGGGATCTTGTAGTATCACTGAAATCAGTGACAAAATCTGTCTAATCCATTATCTCTGATTATTTTTATCTATTTTGTTTTGGAAGGTATTGAAGTTTCTTACTTGTTCTGATGCCAACAATGCGACATGTGAATTTGGATTTATATCCAATACCGATTATAAGACAGTGGAGTCTTACTCAAGTTCAGTACAAAATCTGCTAAATGCGTACCCAGGTATGGAAAGTCTGGTTGAATGTCAGTCAGTGAAGGATGCCTTTTCTGAGATCCTGCTAAAGCACTGCAAACCTTTGAAGAGAAATGTTCAGATGGTTTGGGTGTCAATGGTCTTTCTGTCAATGATCATGGTGTTTTTAATTTTGATATGGATAGCACAAGCTAATCATGAGCAGAATCATCATTTTTCAGATAGTTCTGTGAAACCCAATTTAGCTAAAGCAAATATGCCAGATGCAGGAACAGCTGAAGAAATTAACTGTAACCCAAATTCCAGCGTAGTCTAGAGCTAGCAATTAGTTTCAAGGAAAATACTGGAAGACAAACGCGCAAGCAATTTCCAAAAACTCTAGAATAGGATAGGATTATCATATACAAGATTATATTTGTACATAAAGAAAGCAGAGATCAAGAAGAAATTGAGATGGGTGCAACAAAATTATTGTACCAGAAAACTAGAACACAATTCTTTGTTTTTTTGATACAGTAGAAGGCCAAAGCAGGGGACCAACCCCATAATGAAGTGTAAGGAAATACGTCAAGCAATAATATATTTTACTTGATTCAATTCTTAATTGCAGCATGCAGCATTTTAAGAGGACCAAAACAGTAAAAACATTGTGCATCTCTATCCCTGCATTTGTGAAGGACTGCCTCTCCAATCTAACTTTTAGTGAGTTTTCAACAATGAAGACTATTTCCAACACTAAAATATTTCAACAACTTATTCTGCTGCAGTTTAATGATTATTGAAACTATAATATGAAGTAGTTGAATGTGCGGTGTAATACCTCAAATGGTGTGGATTGTAATGAATTTGATTGTATGAGTATGTGCTGATTGATTATGTGTTGAGTCTCACACCAATTGTGTACTATATTGATCTAGACGTGTTTGGTTATAACGTAGATGTGATTAACATTTTCCCAGATTGTGACACATGCTGCTTAAATAATGCTAAAGTTCTAGTTTAGCAGTTTTCTTTTCAAATAGCGCTATAAACCAACCGCGAGATGAATATTTTGGTAAAAAGAAAGAGTTAGAACCTACACAATAATGTCAACATTCTTTAAGAACATGGTTCGAATTAACAATCTATATCCATAGACTGTAATAGCTAGATAGCCTAGATGGTATGGATTTGTGTGTTGATTTCGGACCACAATGTCACAGCAACTTCTGTTTTTATACCTCTGGGAACCATAGTGCACATATCTCAAGATAGAACCAGCAGGAGTCAAGACCACTAATCTTCATTGTTTTGAGCAGATTTTTGAGTTGTTTTCTTTTGTCTTCAACATTTTTGGATACTAAAAACTAAAACTCAAATATATGACTTGAATTTGCCAACACAACAACATTTGACCCTAACAATCTCCTCATTTGGCAATCCATGACAAAACCACAAAAGTAAATGAATGTCCATAATATATTCTACTCGCAATACATCAAAATTAGCCTAATCTAAAACTTGAACTCCGGAAAACTTTGCAACAATATAGCTTGAGTCTTGATACGGCTTAAAAACCTATCTTTGTTGGAATACATTAAACGAGACGCATTAAGGAATCTTTGGAAAACATGACAAGTAATAATATCATTGCTCAAATGAATCAACACATGCACAATATAATAATCAATAAGAACAAACATGCTGGAAAAAAAATACACTATCTTAAATATAGCAATAAGCCAATAAAGCATCAAGTGAATAAAAAATAAACGGTTACAAAAACCAAATGTAGAAGAGATAAGAAAAGCAAGTACATCAAAATGAATAAATCTCTCCGAGTACGAAAAAATGTACACTACTCTCTCACTCTCCCATAAGTGAGGCTTAATATATGGGATTTTTAATTTTTTGAAATGCTACTCTCCCTCTCTTCACATGTGACCCTGAATTCATCTTTAATAAATGGAGCCCAAAATGTGAAATAAAAATTGGGTGTGCTAAAATTTATCTTTAATAAGTGGGCCCCAATGTGTGAGATTTTTAAATTATATTTTGAGATAATAAATTTAATCATTTAATTAATATTCTAACACTCTCTTGGCCTAAATTGGTTTGTTTTATTTTTCTCAAACCAAGAATAACCTTAAGTCTTATGATCAGCCAACTTGGGCCCATCCCTGTTTTTTTTGGCGTGCTTGCCTCGTGCATCCTTCATTGGTGTGATATTGAGATGTTTTAGATACCATGTGGAAACTTTCTTGACAAGTTTTGTGAAGTGATACACTAATAACAGAGAAGAAGCCAACCTAAATGAGTCAATTTAACCATATAAGACCAAGCTGTCAAATGGTTCATACGTTAGTGAGTCCGTTAATAGTTGAGCTTGAGACAAATTTTCCATAAAAAAGAAAAACCTACATTTTCTTTTAGAGCAATGTTAGTTACAGACTCTGCCTAGCCAATAATATTGTGTTTTGAACATACAATTTCAACCTCTTTGTTTACGGGTTGTGTGTAACACTTTTTACACGTCTGCAATAATAATTTTCCTTCCTTGTATTGCATACATATAGAGGGTGTTTAATAAGGGATTTTAAACAACGTTTTTCAATGTTTTAACAATATTACACGTACTTTCACACACTTTTTTCACCTACACGTATTTCTAAAAAATATAAACAACGTTACTAGAACAACATTATCAAACAATACCTAACATTTCTTGTATTGCACACATATATGCAGACATGTGTGCAACAATACTAATTTTCTTTTATTGTATTGTATGCTTTAGAGACATATATATATATATATATATATATATATATATATTAGTGACTTCCAGCCTTGTTTTCTTATCATTTAGAACTTCCACTTTTTAATTGAGGGCAAATTTTCAGCCTTATTTCTCCTCCTTCTTATCACCAATTTTCTGTTTCTCTCTACCATTAGATTCCGCTAATATTGTCACTTCTTGTGGGAATGGTCTCCGTTCAGTTGTCCTCTAGATTGTATACAGCATCGTGGACTAAAGCCCTTTCAACCACTACATCGGCTGGGGACTCTGTAGTGTCAAGTGAAGCACGCAAGGCCAGGACGACATCTTTGCTCCTTCATCTTTATGACTTCTTTGTGAATGTAACTCATCTCTCACTTTCCCTTCTTCTTCTTTTTTTTTTTTTTTTTTCATTTGCATCTTATTTTTTGCACATATAATTAATATATAGAGCGCGTGTGATGAGGTTTTTTTTTTAGTTTAATGTAATTTATCAATTTAAATTTATCTATGGTGAATGAGTTTATACAGGAAGAGATTTTTAAGAAATTAAAATTTAGGCTTTGAAGAGTCAACCCTTAAGTTTAGTGTGGGCTAGTAGTTTTTAAGAAAAAAAATGTAAGTGAAAATACTATTTTGGTCCTTATATTTTTGAGATACAATCAATTTGGTCATGGTAACAGTCAATTTAGTACTAATAATCAATTTAACCCCTACCGTTAATTCACTAACGAAAAATGTCTACGTTACAAACGATGTGAATTGTTGGTACACTTAGAGCCTATGTGGCAACTAAAATAATAATAAAACTTTTTTATTAACTTCAAACAGTTCCACTTCAGTAATTAATTTATCAATTTTAAGAATTTTTAAAAAAAAATTCAGATCTGAAACACGCTAATCTTAAACTAAACCCAGAAAATCAAACCCAAATCAATCTTCACAAATCTCAGTTCTTCAATCATCACCTATACACACCATCGTGTGGCTCAACTATCTACAATTTCTCTTTCTCGCAACGGTACCAATCTCTCTTTCCCATCTCCTTTTAGCTATATATCCACAGTCCAAAATCAACCATCTATAATCCACTACCAAATAAATCCCAAATCCAAAAATATTCAATTAAGTAATCAATCCAAAGACGTGGTGGAGAGAGAGAACTTAGCATATGCCCATTAACCACTAATCTTCTTCACACAATCTAAGACCGTACACGCAAATACAATCCCTCCCTTGTTTTGGCGTGCGGATGGATAGTATTTTTTAATTTTATACAATCCATTGTGTTGTGTACCCAAAGCTTTGGCGTTTCAATTTTTATTACTATAACAAAACTCTAGGACTAGTCTAGGATCTTGAATCTTCTTCTTCTTCTTGCTTTTTTCTTCTTCTGAATAATTAAGGAGAGGGATCCATACATTTAGTTATATTTTATAAACTATGAAATCTGCAATATGTGTTTTTTTATTTAATTAAAACCTTGAGATTCCTTTTGTAGGGCATGAATGAAGCAAACTAACTAATAATAGAAAAGCCTTCGAATATGTCTACCTAAATAGTATATATTAGCAACAAACTGCAATACCTTTAATTGGCACCTCGGATGTTCTTCAAAGACATCAAGATTTTTTTTTTTCTATTTTAATACCTGTGTCTGTGTGTCAGTCTAATATCTTCTTCAAAAAAAGGGAGGGATTGACAACACATCCTTTTTATTATTATTATTTTTATTTAACTCCTTCGAGCTATATTGTTCTTCCATTTTAGGATCCTTAGCATGTTTGGATAATTTTTTTTTTCCTATCTTTTGTATAGTATGTGGTTAAAGTTTTTTTGTTATTTATTTTGTCTTAGGAGGTTATAATTAATAAAATGGGGACCACATCACCCGCATGGAGCTTGTAGGTGACATTTGAAGTCTGATTCCATAATACACACAAAGAACAGGTAAGCTCTTATTAGTTTATACATCAACATTTTTTCAAATAAATCAATCGCTTTCTTTTATTCAAAAATAGTAAAATACACTTCATTGGTTAATAACTCTGCAACCCCATGACATAAGAACTAATCATCTTCTACACAACTGCAATACTTTATTTAAAAAAAAAAAACTATATTACAAATGTTTCCAATTCCCACTTGAACTGATCTAATCCAACCCTAATTTTTTTTGTAAAATCTTTTTATTTTATTTTATATATTTATAGATTAATCCAACCCTAATGTGAATTGCTGACATGGGTCTCCAACAATTAAATGTAAAAAAAAAAAAAAAAATCCCACGTTGCGATGGTTTTGAAGCATGCATTGTAATCACCAATCATATATATGCCCAAAAAAATCACACAGTTGGTACCGCCCCTTGATATTTTTCAATTTCTTACATCAAGTGGGTGGGACCCTTTACACTTTATAATTTGATTTGTCTGTGACTCTCTTCCTTCACAGCCATGTTCCCCAAAAAAAACAAAAACACAGTCACAGACATTCTCTATTTTACACAGCCAACCAAGATTCCAGTACAATTGAGAATTCAGTCCAAGTCCACACAAAAGAATTCCTCTAACCGGGAATTACTTTTCCAAACAGAATTCAAGAAATGACTTCATCACATTCACACAAAGCAACTGAGCTAGAATCAGGTACGGCCGACTCCGTTGCGTCCTCGCCTCGAGGAGATGATCAGCATACACGTGTACGGTTCATGTGCAGCTTCGGCGGCAAGATCTTACCACGACCGCACTATAACCAACTCCGCTACGTCGGCGGCGACACACGCATCGTTGCTGTACACCGCGCCACAAACTATTCCACCCTCCTCACCAAGCTATCTAAGCTCTCAGGTACCTACCTACATAAACCGTTACTTCTTAATTCAACGGTTTTTTTAAATTTCAGTAATAAAAAAAAAAAAAAAAAACCGTTTCTTTGTTTTTGTATTTTTTTTTTAACGTTGTAGTAGTAATTAATTAACAGGTACAACAATTGTAACTGTGAAGTACCAGTTTCCGAACGAGGATCTTGATGCGTTGATTTCTGTTACAACGGACGAGGATGTTGAGAACATGTTGGATGAGTACGACCGGTTCACACAGAATCAAAACCGAAGGTCGGCTCGGCTTAGGCTATTTTTGTTTTGTAAAAGTGATGACCATGATTCTAGTAGAACCAGTAGTATCAGCTCGGCTAATCGTGACCATTGGTTTCTTGATGCTATAAATCATGGCGGCTCGGGCATGGGTCTAGAGCGTGGAAGATCTGAAGTCTCTTCTATTGTTTCTGAATTACCTGATTATCTATTCGGGTTAGATAATTTTGAAGAGACCCAAACCCAAACCCGTGACCCGAAAATAAGGACCCGGCAGCTTGAAAATGTGTCGAATTTGGATCCGGGTTCTCCTGCTCCGGTTGTGAGTTCACCATTTTGTTCAACATCATCTGCTCCTTTTGCTCAAGCCATACTTAATCTTCCACTTGTCAAGACCAAACCCGATAACCCGGAACCGATTGTGGAACCAAAAGAGAATCAAGTTGAGGTGGAGATGGGTGAATCGGTTATACCACAACCAACTGGGTATCGGGAAAACCAAGTAATTCATTACATCTCAAATTCTCATTATTTGGGTCAAGCGGTACAACAAGTACCTATTTATTACATTTCGGGTCCAGTGCAATCCGGAAATGTTCCGGTTCAAACCGTTCATATGGGGGCCCCATATGTTCCGCAATACCCGATTGGGGCAAGTCAAATACCACTTGGGTACCATCATCTGGGTATGGGTCAAGTATATGGCGGAGGGATGAGGCCAATTACGACGACGTTTGACTCATATGATGTGCCGAGAAGAGTGGTTTCGGATGGGGTGAATCAACAAGCGTTTTATGGTGTTAAGAACCTGGGTATAATCCCAATGTATTCGAGCATGATGGTATCGGGTGGGGAAGATTTGCAAGGCATTGGGTCGGAGGTAAAGCCAAGTTGGGCCTCCCAGTAGTATTTGACTATATATAAGCCAATTGGCAATTTGTGTAATATGGTGGCAAATTTACCTTTTAGACCTTAAGTCATACTTGTATGAGGTTTATGTGTGTTTGGTGCTATTTTTGAGTTTGTTTAGTGTTATGACATCTTGAGAGTGTAAATTGGTTTTTGAAAAGATGTATAGGCCACAAACTTTGCTATAGAATCTCTATTTGTTTGTATGTGAATAAAGAAGTTTCCTATTTTTGTTGTGATATAATAGTGAGGTTTCTCTTTTTACACCTTTCATTTCAATTTTTATTTTGATAATCTTACCCCTTTCATTCCATGCAGACTATAAAATGTAGGCTTTACATTCTTTCTATAGAAGATAACCTTTTCTTTCTTTTATTTTTCTTGACAGAAAAGTTATTCATATTATATTTTCTAGAGACTGAAATATAATAAAAAGTACTTCGAAGTTACAACTTGTTCTATAGAATCATTCTTGGCAGATATTCATATTGGTCAGATTGAACTACCATTAAAAACTAGAGATTACAGAGATACAGTAAATATGTTTGTGCTATAAGAGTAAAGAAAAATCATGATTTAAAAAAAAAAAAATTGGCTTAAAATCATGATTTGAAGAAATTAATTCAAAGTTCATACTAACAATAATTGATTATGTAGCTCTAAGTTCACACTTTTTTTTGGGAACAGGCGTACATCAAGCTAGTTCTCAATTAGCGATCCTAGTGAAGATGTACATTTTTCAAGTTTGTAGGTCTCCAAACTTGCCCAATCCTTGACTCAGCTCGTTCATGCAATCATGCTTACCGCTTTGTTTACAGTCTCCATTTATGGGGTTTTAAAATCTAAATTGGGTAAAGCCTTTGCCCGGAGGGCTAGTGATAGATTGGAAGTTTGGCATAGATGGGCCATGGCCAAAGGTTTTTTAAAAGACTATATTAAAAGTAAAAAGGTTTAACCCCTCTCCAATATTAAAGTGCAATCAATAATTCATTATCTTACAATGCAAAGTAGTTTTTTTTTTTTTTTTTTAAGAAGAAAAATGCAAATATTTTTATTACCTTAATATCAAATGTAGGTCTGAAAAATATCTTCTCAAAAAAAAAAAAAAATGTTGGCCAAATAGGTTGAATCTCTATTGTATAATAAGTCTCAATTAAATCAATCATTCCATCATTTTAATTGAATGATGCTATGAAAAACTACTCCCCAAGGGGTACCCCAATCTTCTAATCATTAAAAATATATGTATTACGGAGAATATGTGGTGGAGTTTCCTATTAAGAAAACTTAAAAAATATAATCTGTTTTAAGCTTAGTCCTACAGATCAACTAACCAATTAGGCAGCATTAGCATGCCTAGGATGAACTTCTTGTGAGATATGTAACTTGCCACTTTCAAGTCTCACCCTATTATATTAATGCACAAGTCGTGATTATTTGAGTCTCCCTACTAGCAAAAATCTGAATTTGGAGATATTTGGTTAGATATTTTGGAAATATTTTCATGTGGTTAGTTAATGGTAAAAATAACCTAAAAATAGTAAAAACACCACTACCATAATCCAAACTCATCACACACAATAACCAAAAACATATCCAAAACTTGATCTTCAATAGGGTTGTGCATGTGGGTGTCTACAATGGGGGTGAGCCACATAGGTATAATTCTAGAGATACAACAAATCATACACCCAATTTCCTAACTTGCTAATTTGTGCAACTTTGAGTATTAGACATTTTTTCATTTGTTTGAGCCACCACTTTATGTTGACCACTCAAAATCGCATAAGTTAATGATTATAAAATTTCCTTTGAGAGAGAGAGAGAGAGAGAGAGGTTGGGTCAAGAAGGGAGCTAGTGGGCCATGGTGGGTGGGGTGTGGTATATTGTGAACTGAGGGTGTAACTTGTTTTATACGCTCAATTTGATTTGCCGAATTAAACACCTCAAATTGGGGAAACTATTTTTCAAAAAATATTTTATGTCGAAACAAATGAATCCTAATTTATCTGATTAACATATACTTTCTTATAATGAAAATTTAAGACATTATGAGCTTTCCATATTTTAAGAAACTAACCAATCCATTTCAAAATTTCAAATGACCCTACATACCTAGGATTCAATTTATCAAATTTTACCAAATCTCATAAATCCTTTCATAGGATCAACTTTAAGGAATTTCATATCTCCAACTTTGAAATCCAAATCATTCCTTCAATATGCAGCGTAACTTTTCTATTGACTATAAACTATTCATAATTTTTTATATGTCAAAATCAATTTTCATACCAACACTAATGAATTGGATCCCACAGAACTCCACAATTGAGCGTGTTTGGCGAGAGTTGTACTAGGATGGATGACCTCCTGAGAAGTCCATGCTCTTTTCTTTTGTGAGTTCCAGTTAACTCAACTAGTAAAATCTCTAATGATTAAATAAGCTATCTGGGGTTCAATATCTGCCTACATTAAAACTTATTGGTATCTTAGTCTGATGATAAAGAGCTATTATCAGAAGCTATGTTGTAGGTTGAAAATATCTCAAAAAAAAAATAAAAATTCAAAGAAGTCCACTAAATGATTTATGGCCCAAGATTACCAACTGATCTCATCTTCTACTTATAAAGGCTTATAAAAGGTCATCTCGATACTAGACTAGTAGATATTATTAAAGGTGAATCTCGCTAAGCACAGATGATTAGCCTAACTATTCTTGAAATCTTGTACACATTCCCTTAAGATGGATGTTTTCTAAGATCTAAATAGTCCTTTATAACTATCCATTTGTTGAAGGGCGAAAGGTTGTGCAGAAAACATAAACAAAGTTTATGCATAACATAGAGAATTTATTAAATAATAAGCATTTATAGACATATAATCATAGTAATCTTAAAGATACTTCTAAATAAATATGTCTTAACATAGTTGTAGGGGCATTGGGCCCAGTAATTTACCAAGGATGGCCCAACAAAGTCTTTTGGGCTAGAAACCCAAATCCGAAGACATCAAAATGATCTTGGAGTATCTGAATGTATCTCATAAAGAAATGCCAAGTAAGGATATGATAAACAAATGACCAATTACGTCCGAGGAGAAGATGTGTCCTCGGATTGTTAAGCCGAGGACATAGGAAGAGAGGTTTAGTGTCCCCGGGCTATGTTATAAAGAATCCTACGACTACGGGAATACACAGTACACGTGGAGGACAATAGAAAGAGCGGTGGAATATCTAAGGTAAAGCTGCTACCACCGCCCATGCATTAAAAGCTCTGTAATTGATACGCTGACTACATAGATGGAAGGATGGGACCTGAGCATGGAGCTTGGAAACTTGGTCCCTAACCCCAGCGGGCTTTAGAGAAGAATTGATGGGACAAGTATCCGGGATCAGCATTGCAACCATGAGGTGGAATATGATGAAAAGAAGAAAAAGAAGTATAAATAAAGGGGAAGACATACGAAGCAAAGAGAGGCTTTTTCAATAAGAAAAAGGGCCAATAGTATATGATAATCAATAATTGTATCCAAACTTTAGGAAATACTATTATAAACTATCCTCGGATTGCGTCCGAGGAGGAACTTTCAGTCTTACTCTTGCAAACAACTCTTTATTTTGTGCCATTGGGCCCAAAGCCCGTTCTTTTCCTTGTTATCTAAACCATCCTTGAAATCTAGATTACAAACCCATCCTCTACAAATTTATTGTAAAAAAGGCCTTTCAAGCCCATTTCCTTCCAGTCATTGTTTGGGAATTTGAATTGTGTCCTTACCATAGTTATAAACATATCAGCAACAATAATTATTTTCAAAATTTTCTTCAACTTCACCCATTCTAATGTTTATTATGTCATTTTTGTGTAGATATTCTTCTTGTTGATGTTTTATTCATTGACGTCCAATACTTAATTATCATGTTTGGTTTTGATTGGTTAAATATCCTTTTTAAAAATCATAACTATTACATATATTATGACACTTCCAAATTCTAAATAATATCCTACTACTTTTAATAGGAGATTTCATTTTATGAAGCCACAAATGATGAAGTTGAATAGAAGTCTTTTAATATCCAAAGTATGGTGGTTCCATATTTGCAAACAATTTTCTCATTAACAGTCTTCATATTCGGTTAATATCTGTTAAACAAGAAGACATGAATTTTATCACACAATATTTATAGGAATCATGTTACAACATAATTTTATAGGGTTACTTGCCATGGTTTCCAAACCAACATTTAGGATGATAAACGGTAACATGAGTGGCACCATCACAAAGAGACATATTGAATATGACGCTTCTTGCTATCCTAAAACTAACGACATTGGCTATAAAGCCCGTGCTTGCAACCAATGGACCCGTGTAAAAAATACCTTTGGAGAAATCTGCTTTTACACCGGTGCTAGCAAAGTATAAAGGAATCATTATCTCAAACACAAAGGCCCAGGGGGTACAAGTAGCCCTATTGTAAAAGTATCCACGTGGACACCAATAGAATCAATTATGCAAATCACAAAACATAGCACTAGCAGCAAAAACTAAGGAGTGGACACCAATAGAACCAGTTATGTAATAACCAGTTACTGAAAATTTTATTTGAAGGGTTGTGGCGATGCAGGAGAGGTTGGAGCACCAAGAAGTAGACTAATGTAAACACAATTATAATAGCTAAGGAATATGGGGCTGTATATAGGTTAATGCCTATTGGGATATATATATATATATATATATATATATATATATATAGAGAGAGAGAGAGAGAGAGAGAGAGAGAGAGAGAGAGAGAGAGAGGTTGGGTCAAGAAGGGACCTAGTAGGCCATGGTGGGTAGCAGTTGATTTTTCGGAACTATAAACTATTTAAAATCTTTTGAGTCAAATTAATTTTTTCAAAAGTCCTCTAAATGATTTATGGCCCAAGATTTTTCGCCAACAAACCAATCTAAATTTTCTAGATATAAAGCCTCATAAAGGGTCATCTCGATACTAGACTAGTAGATATAATTATAGGCAACTCTCACTAAGTACAGATGATTAGCCATCTCTAAGATCTAAGTAGTCCTTTACAACTGTCCATCTGTTGAAGGGTAATAGGTTGTGTAGAAAAGTGAAGTTTATGCATAACATAGAAAATATACTGAATAATAAGCATTTTAATAAACATATAACCATATTAATCTAATATGCATTGAAAAAAAATGTCTTAAACATATGGAAAATGCTAAAGCCATAAACTGTTTTACAAACTGTTGACGTGTTAGAATATTATTAGTAAGTAAAAATGTGATATCAGTAGTACGTAGGCTTAGATGAGAACTAGAAACAGTTGTTATATCAACAGTTTCTAAAAATGTTATAAAATAATTTGTATCTGTACCATTTTTCCAAACATATTTATAAACATATTAGCAACAATAATTATTTTCAAAAGTTTCTTTAACTACTTCACCCATTCTAATTTCTATAATGTCATATTCATGTAGAACATTCTTTCCTGTTGATGTTTTTATATGGACATCCAATACTAAATTATCACATTTGGTTTTCCTTAGTTAAATTTCCTTTTTAAAAAGACATTACTATTCTATATATTGTGAGATTTCCAAGTTCCAACTAATATTTTTATACCTATTTTTATAGGGGATATCTTTTTATGAAGCAACAAATGATGAAGTTTAATAGAAATCTTTTAATATCCAAAGTATCATAATTTCATTTTTGCAAACAGTTTTTGCATTAACATGCTTCTTAGTGGAGATGGAACTTCCAATCGGGCTTTCTATTTTAAAGCTAGAGGTTCAACAAGTGTTGAAAATTGATGATTTTAAGTATACTATAATAAACTCTCAAAAAAAGAAGTATACTATAATAAAAATTCTTAACAAATAAAACATATAGTGACATAAATATGCATTGCAATTGTACTCATCACTTAAAAAATTGTATTCAAAGGTTTTTTTTTTTTTTGAAAACAAATTGTTAAAAAAATGGTACTAAAAGAGAAATAAATCCTACAACTAATGGGAATTTTCTAAACAAACTAGTTAAGCCTATTTTTAAATCTATTTGAAAAAAAAAAAGAAGAAGTTATATCCTAGAAAAGAAAATATGTTTAAATACTCTTCTTCAACTTCACTCATTCTAATGTTTACTATGTTATATGAAAATGGTAATAAGTGATGTACTACCAATATTTTCCACACACAAAAAAATATCCTCAACTTATTCATAGTCATAATTCTTAGAGATATTTATTAAGAAAATTAAACATATTTACAAACATATAAAATATGATAACTATTTAGGGAAAATATTATTTCAAATTTTGTTCTTCAATTTCACTTTTGACATTGTGGGTTGCACCTTATATGATGAAGTAAAGTTGAACAAACAAATTCTGGTTTTGAATTTGAGCTCCCCACCCCCCCCCCCCCCACCTACAATTGATATCTAAAACAAAATAATATATATATATATATATATATATATATATATATATATATATAGAGAGAGAGAGAGAGAGAGAGAGAGAGAGAGAGAGAGAGAGAGAAGTCTTCTCAATTTTTTTTTTAAACAAACCCCTTCAAATACTATGTAAAACATATTTATGAAAATAAATACAACAATTAAAATTGAGACAACACTACAATAAAATTTTTTCATGTTGAAGTTTCCGGTCAGGAACCATATAATCTATACAACATAATAACATAGGTCTTTGTAATTAATTGTACTTGTCTTTTATTATAATTAATTGCAAACCTACGCAATGCGCCAAAAAATTTGAAACACAATGCAATAAAAAAGTCCTCTCTTATACTCTTATGTGTATATTTTTCTCCAAAACATAGATGAACATTTCTTTCTTTCTCATAATCAATAAATCATATATCATAAAATTGGAAACATAATAGGCGTAAATGCACTTTTAGTCCTTATATTTTGGCCCGATTTCTATTTTGGTTCCTACATTTTATTTTTACCACTTTTAGTTCCTAAATCAATTAACGCGTGACATTTAAGTCCTTACCATCACCCAATTAACAAAAAATACTGACATGGCTGACGGCACAGTAAAATAATAATTAAAAAATATATTTTGGTATTAAAAAATTGCCACGTGAGTTATAAATTAATTTTAATTAAATAAAAAAATTTTAAAAAAAATTACAAGAATTGTGATCTAAAAAGATTAAGAACTTGTTCTTAAATGATCTTTAAGCCCAAAAAACCCATAATCAAAAAACATGAACATCAAACCTACAAGGAAAAAAAAAATGAACATCACCAAATCAAATAGCATGAAAACCCACACGAAACCAACTGGAGAACATCCTCTCATTTCTTCGATCAGGAATCTCCGGCATATCCACGAAGAATCCACTCATTTCTTCGATCATCTGAAGCACCGAGTTCAAGGATTGCAAGCGATCTGTGAGATTCGATCACCCTATAGTTCCGCTTCTTGGCATTGATTTTCTGCACCAGATCGCAATTTGAGAGCTGCAACCGAGTCACCTCGTCCGTCAGATCCTCCAGCTGCTTCTGCTTCCTCATCCGAGATCGCCTCGCCGATTCGTGATTCGACAACATCCTCTTCGTGTTCCTCTTCCTGTTCCTCTCGTTCAATTGAAAAACGGCACCTACAGTCCGTTATCGAAAAGCTCAATCTACCTCTAAAGGAGCAAGAGGAACCACCTGGAGCTGAACCCGTATTCGAGTCTGATTCATCTGGCTCGGGTCTGCTCCACGACGGCAGGCCAATTGAGTACTCCCTCGCCGATTCCGAGTCGATACTCAGTCTACTCGTCTCCGTTTGCAAATTTGTCTTGGGTTTTTCTTTTCAATCTGGGTAGTCTCGGATTCAAGCGATTAGTTTGACCAGGTGTTCTTGTGGGTGTGGGGTTTCTTTGGCCGGTGTGTTTGGATTCGAAGATGGGTTTGGTTTGTTTGCATTGTTGTAATGCAAATGAAGCTTGGATTGTGGTTTTTGATCTGTGTCAGGTGGGCTTGATCTGGTTTTTGATTTGGTTTTGGATCTGTGGTTTTTTATCTGCATTTTTGACGATCTTGAATGGTTGTTTGTTGTTGTTGTTGTTGTTTTTTTTTTTTTTTAAATTTCTAGATATGTGTTCTTAAAACTTGCTTTGTGTTCTTGTTGTTCTTGTTCAAGGCACTCTTAGATTTCAATTAATGTGATTTCTTTATTTTTTTCATTTAATTAAATTTAATAATTTAATTTTTTTTAATTTAGATGCTAGCGTGGCAATTTTTTAATGCCAAAATAGATTTTTTAATTATTATTTTACTGTTCCGTCAGCCACGTCAGCATTTTTTGTTAGTTGGGTGACGGTAAAGACTTAAATGTCACACGTTAATTGATTTAGGGATAAAAAGTGGTAAAAATAAAATGTAGGGACCAAAATAAAAATCGGGTCAAAATGTAGGGACTAAAAGTGCATTTACGCCAATATAACATAAAATAAAATAATATGCAAATTTTTTTTTTCATCATATGAACATATAAATAAATCCCACAATATATAACTCTTCAAATTCATAAGCCATAGGATTACTTAGATTATATAGTAAAATAAGACCAACCTATCCATCATGACATTGTAGTATCCTCTAGTTATAATTATATAAAAATTATGTTTAGTTGATCATGTCTCATTAACCAAAAAGACCATCTATAAGATTTTTAGAGAGTAACATATGATAGGGAATTCTTAGTTTGAACAGCCAATTATATATATAAATCATCTAACACAAACGTCTATTTGAAGATGGAATCTGTAACTTTAATAAAAAAATTTGGCAAAATGATTGAATAGTATACTACTTTCAACTCAGTGTAGTAAAATAAGACCAACCTATCCATCATGACATTGTAGTATCCTCTAGTTATAATTATATAAAAATTACGTTTTGTTGATCTTGTCTCATTAACCAAAAACACCATCTATAAGATCTCTAGAGAGTAACATATGACAAAGAATTCTTAGTTTGAACAACCGGTTATATATATAAATCAACCAGCACAAACATCTATTAGAAGATAGGCCAAGAATGTATTGACCTCTTTGGTAAATTAATCAATTAATTAGCTGAGTTAATTAATTAGATTCAATTACATGCAAAAAGCGTGGTAACACAAACAAATCATGAACTAAGTTAAATGTAGTAGAAAATAAATTTGACACAGGTGATTTGTTTAGGAATGGGGAAAACCTCTGAGGCAAAACCCCACCAGGTGAATTTAAGGTCACCATTTCTGAGAATCCATTATTATTAAAACAAGCGGTTACAAGTAAAAGGAATCCAAGTACCTAATACCAACCTACAGTTAAACCCTTACCTCAATACCCAATTGGACTTGTGATGTAGCGGGAATTTTTCTTTTCAATGCACGAGTCCCAGTACGTGACTAATCAATGATGCACATATCCCAGTATGTGACTAACACACCAACTTGAGGAGGATGTTGGCTGCAAAGTTCTTCAATTCATCCAACAATGAAGATCAGGAAGCTCATTGGTCACAAAACCCTTGGCGCAAAGATGTAGTAGCTTCTAGAGAGAATATGATGAATTAGGGCAAATTGTCTCGGGTCATAATATGCACGTAACAATCACTTTGCATCACTTGAGACGGCCCTTAAAATAATCCTTATATATGTCTAGGGTTGAGAAAAAAGAAACCCTACACAAATACACATGGATATGTGTGAAATCAGATCTGGAAATTTTAATTTTGTAATTCTCGATAGATATAGCTTCTGTCGAGCTACTATCGAGCTTCAGCATTAAACCTTGATATATATGAATTTGTCGAGCTTTAATGAACATCACTTTTTCACTTGTTTCTTGAACAGATTTGCAATGAAATAAAAATAGCAACACAACAACACTTTGATAAACACACACACACACACACACACACACATATATATATACACACATGCACCTATGTAAATTCTATCCAATTTACCCATGTCTAAAAGTTTTTTATATTGATAAGTGACTCTAAAAATTTCAAACTCATTTTTAAACAATAAAAACTTGAAAGCTTCAACAAATTGTTTTATTTCATAAATTTTGATCCAAAGTATTGGAGAGAGGTGGGATTAAAAAATCTAAGAGGATCATCAAATTTTAAAAAATTAATTGGAAAGGTGCTAGAAGAGACTAAAAAATCCACTTAAGCAACATGTTTTATAATATGCTCTATTGATTTTTTATTTTATTTTATTTTATGTGAATGCTCTTTTCACTAACCATGGTTAAACTTTGGTAAAGAGAATCTTTAAAAAATTGGAATATTTTGTTACTAATATTAATAGAAGGGGGGGGGGGGGGAGTGTTATTTTTTTTTTTCAAATCTCAAGGGAGGGGAGTGTTTTTTCCTTTCAAGTTTGGGGGTGAGAGTCATTTCTCCAAACCTCAAGAGAGGAGAGTGTAATTTGCCATATAATATATGATAACGTTTGTAATTTGGAGCAAAAACATTAGTATTTAATGCAAATAAATAGTAACGGTTGAATAGTAATACAGTGCACCAACATGTTTGTCCATAATCTATATTTAATTATTTTATAAAAAAATATAGAGAAATCATAAAGAAAAAAATGATTTAAGAAAAAATGACATGGAGGATGAAATGGCTTAACAAGAGCGTAATAATATTAAATGTTACGCTTTAACTTTTAAATATAATATATAGATATGTCAGAGCAATTTGTTCATTTACTTTCCATTTAATTCCTCTCTCCATCCACTTCTCTTCCTTATTGAAGAGCTAAATTGATGTTTTCTCTCTCTCTCTCTCTCTCTCTCTCTCTCTCTCTCTATTATCCCCCTTTCTCTATCTTTTTTCAACTCAATTTACGTTTCTTTTTCCCCTTGATTCTTGAGAATTGAGATGCTAAGGGCCTGTTTGGGTGTAAAAAAAATCACTCATCACTCCTCACTCAAATATCATCACTCATCAATCTATAACTCATTTTTTATCACTTAAAAACCTAGTTATGTTTTCAACTCCAAAAACTCAAAAAATTGGGACCCACACTCTGACATATACTACCAATGCACCAGAACCCCTACCCACTCTTCTTTACTCCACTTACCCCAAAACCAAACCAGAGTTCTTCACTACAACTTTCTTAGGAAAATGGTCATGAAAGAATAGAACGAATAGCATAGGCTTCAACTACAATATTTTATTGCAAAGTATAAGCAATGATCGTCCTTTACTTATTTTTGTTAATATTATTCCAAAATATTCAAGACCATATTAAGTCTTAAGATTATGTTGTCGACTTTTTTCTAATCAACCAACTTGGGTCAAGTTATAATTTAGGCATCTTTGACATAAAGTAAAGGCATTTTAACTTGCATTTTGGCTGAAATTAGTACAGTTGAGAAACTGAGCACAATACCCAACACCCACATAGAAATTACAGAGCAACTGAGCAACAACTCTTTGCTCCACAAAGACATAAAAAAAAAAAAAAATTTAAAAAGCTTACAATAAAAAAAAAAATAAAAAAAAAATTGCACAAAGCATATTTTTGTCTTTTCCACTCCAAATCTCATTATTTTGCCTTACCCATAGCCCAGATTTGCTCTGTTCCCCACTCCGAATCTCTTTTTTTTTTTTTTTTTTTTTTTCCATAGGCCATATTTCTCTCTTTCCCACTCCAAATTTCAGATTTTTTTCCCTTTTACCCATAGCCCAAAAACAACAGATATAAACTAGAGCAGAAGGAAGATGGGTACGAAGAAACCCATTGTTGAGACAACAAATACCCACAGCCCACAAGACCTATTGTTGAGATGGAGACAGAGACAGAGACGGAGTAGAAGGAAGACTTGAGCTTCAGGTGGAGTGGCAAACTGGAACTGTGAGAGTAATGGGTTGTGTTAATGGCTAATGGGTATGGAGAGAAAAGAGTGGCTTGCGAAGAGAAGAGGAAGAGGGAAAAAGAAAGAAAGAAAAGAGATGGTCTGGTAGAGGAGAGAGCCGTTGGTAGTCATTGGAGTGGCAGGGAAAAGACAAGACACAGACAACGGGGCCCACCATATGAATATATTTACAAAAATGCCACCATCACTCTGTTTTCATAACTCAAAAATAGCTAAAAGTTGTTTTCAATTTTGCTAACTCATCACTCAAAAATCAGAGAATTGAGTAATGGAAACAAAACTTGAAAACACAGTCAAACAGACTTTCTCTCCGTGGGTCCCACCATTTTTGAGTGATGAGTGATGAAAACAGAGTGATGGGTGATGGAAACACCAAAATCCAAATAGCCCCTAAATGTTTTAATCCTCTCTTTTTAATTTCCCCTTATTGAATGTAAAAATTTCAAAAATTTGAACTTATAATTGAGTCTAGAAAATTGGAATAAAAATCCTAAGACTATTGAAAAAATATTGAATCACAAATCCATGTATAGTGGCCCATTTCCTATCTACAAATTTCACATCCAAGTGCCCTTTTTTAATACCTAGTGAATCTCTCTAAAAAAAAATAGTAAAAAAAATCCCCCATCTTCTTGGCCGAAGAGGGGGAGGAGGAGGAGGAGGAAAGTCTTTTGAAGTTTCCTTAGATGGCACACACAAAGTGATGAGCACTAGAGCTAGCCGAGGTAAACCTTAGCCCATGATTTGAGTTGTTAAAATTACATTGCATTTGAATTATCATTTTAGTCTTCAATCATTGCTCAATGTTTCAAAGTCATCTTTACCCTTATAAATGTTTCATTTTAGTCCTTAATCTTTTGTTCTTATGTTAAAATAGTCCTTACTGATAGGCAGTGGATGGAAAAACTGAAAAATGGCAAACTATAATATGAAAATAACATATTGTTATTGATATCAAGAGACTTGTAATTTAATTGGTTCACATTTTCTGATGGTTTTAATAAATATATTCAAGATTCAAATATCTTTTTTTGTTGTAACTATCGAATTATCAATAAATAAATAAATAAATATATATATATATATATATTAAAATGCTAGAAAATTGAGTCGGATAAATGAATGAAAAAATTGAATATAACTAATTGGAATAGAAAAGAGTCAAAAGACTTAAAAAAAAAAAAAACCAAAATTCGGAATAAGAAAAGCAATGTTTTACATGAAGAGTATATATCATCCACTCATATAAGGGTCGGACCTACGTAATTGACGTGCTATATATCCCACAAGACAAAACAAAAATTCCTTTGTCCCACTGTTCCATTGAAGCCCTCAAAAACACTCCTTTCATAATTTAAAAAAAAAAAAAAAATCCATGTTAGTTTTGTAAGAAGGTTGGAACCATTCTCATCCCCTATTATATCCTTCCTTTTGATTCGCTGTCACAACTCAGAAGGGTAGATGGGGAAGCTTCCTTTCTTACTGTTGTTCGTTGATCATTTATAGAGGGGGAAAAATTGAATCTCTATACTTTAGTATAAGGGCACCCACAAGGACAAGTGAGCACGTCTTGCTTGATTACTATAACATGTTTGAGGGGTTTCTTTAAGATTGTTGTTTATTAATGGTCCATGACACAAAGACTAATTAGCTTTACATTATAGGCAAAACTGGGGAAATTATTGTGTACTCTCGAAGTACTATAAATGTGTACTCCCTCTTCTCACATGAATGGTGGGTTTCACCATAAATTTAATTAGTGGGACCCACCATTCATGTGAGAAGAGGGAGTACGCATTTATGATACTCCGGGAGTACCTATTAATTTTCCACAAAAATGGGTTTTTGCCCCTTTAGCTCAAAAGATATAGCAAAATGCCACTGTTCTGAAACTATCTAGTAAAATACCCCTGTTTTGAAACTCGATTTTTAAAAATCGAGTTTTATATTGAAACTTGATTTTTAGAAAATCCAGTTATTGGCAATCAAACTTAAAATAAAATTTTTTTAAAAAAATTATGGAACTCGAGTTCCATGTGAATTTTTCCAAATAACTCGATTTTCATCAAATCAAGTTTTACATTGAATCTCGATTTTCTAAAAATCGAGTTTTAAAATAGGGGCAATTTGCTACATCTTTTAGATAGAAGGGGCAAATGCCCATTTTGACATTATATATATATATATATATACACACACACACACACATTAGAGTTTCATCCTAGAAGTGGATGTTGTCTGCTTTTGATGATAGCTTTTTATCATCAAACCAAAACATTGGTCAGGTTTTGGTGTAGGCAAAGATTGAACCCCAGATCTCTAATTCAACTATTAGAAACTTTACCAGTTGAGCTAACTAGAACTCACACAATAGTTATAATATTGGGCGAGAGAGGAGATTCAAACCCTATTTCTCCTTTTAAAGGAGACTAGGTTATACCACTAAATTACAAAACCTAAAGTACAAAACCTTTGACTAATTAATTTTACAATCATTATAAAATGTTGTAGCATTTTAATATCATATAATTAAATGAATAAATATAATAATATAAATATAAAGATATGAAAGTTAATATAGAAGACAATGAGTTAGTGAAATGTTTAATCCCACATTAAAAATGAGATAAACTTTTTTATTGTTTTGAAGTGTAGTGATTAATTGGGTGCCATCATCTAGGTGTGGGTCAAGTATATGGTGGAGGTGAGACCAATTACAACGATGTTTGGCGCATATGATGTCTAGAAGAGGGGTTTCAAACGGGGTGACTTAGCAAGCGTTTTATGGTGTTAAGAACCCGGGTATAGTTCGGGTGTATGCGGGCATGATGGTGCTGGGCTGGGAAGATTTGCAAGGCATTGAGTTGGAAGTGAAGCAAGGTCGGGCCTCCCAGTAGTATTTGACCATAAGCCATTTGGTAATTTGTGTAATACGCGGTAAATTTTCCTTTGAGACCTTAGTCAGACTTTACGAGGTTTGTGTGTTTGCTGCTATTTTTAGAGTTTGTTTTGAGTAATAAAATCACGAGTGTAAATTAGTTTTTGAAAAGATGGCTAGGAGTTAGGACAGAAATATTTGCTATAGATATTCTATTTATTTTCTGTTTGTATGTGAATAAAGAAGTTTCCTTTTTTGTTTTGATATAATTGTAAGGGTAATCGGTTTGTAATTTCTCTTTAACCTCTTTCATTCTATACATTACAGACAGCACTAGGTAGGTTTTACATTCCTTCTATAGAAGATATCTTTTCTTTCTTTTAATTTTCTTGCCAGAAAGTTATTCATATTATATTTTCTAGAGGCTAAAATACAATAAAAAGTACACAAACGAAGTTACAACTTGTTCTATAGAATATTCATATTGGTCAGATTGAATCATTGTACCTTAAAAAAACCAAAGAAATTACGTAGATAAAGCAGATACGTTTGTGCTATAAGAGTAAAGATAAATCATGATTTAAAGTTTTCTTTTTGGCTAAAAATCATGATTTGAAGAAATTGATTCGAAGTACACACTAACAATAATTGATTATGTAGCTTTAAGTTGGCACTTTTTTTTTGGGGGGAATAGGCATACATCAAACCAGTTCCCAATTAGTGATCCTGGTGAAGATGTACATTTTTCAAGTTTGTAGGTCCCCAAATTTGCCCAATCCTTAGCCTAGCTCGTTCATGCAACCAAGCAGATCCCCTTTATTTACAGTCTCCATTCATGGGGTTTTAAAATCTATGTCGGGTAAATCCTTTGCCCAGAGGGCTAGTGATAGATTGGCAGTTTGGCATAGATGGGCCATGGCCAAAGGTTTTTAAAAAAACTATATTGAATGTAAAAGGTTTTTTCTTTTATTATTATTTTTAAATTTGTTTATATAAGATAGAATTTTTGCTTTAACGTAATCTAAGTATATATGTGTGTGAAGCTCATTCTTAGAGACTTGAACCTCAGCCCTTACCCCCCACACCCCACAAGCACTTATACTTGTGAAGTGATCATTGCACTGTAAAAAGGGTTAACCCCTCTCCACTACTAAAGTGAAATCAATATTTCATTATCTTACAATGCAAAGTTGGTTTTTTTTTTAGAATAAAAATGCAAATTTGTTTATTACCTTAATATCAAATGTAGGTCCAACAAATATCTTCTAAAAACAAAAAATGAACGCCAAATAGGTCGAATCTCTACCATATAATAAGTCTCAATTAAATCAATCATTCCTTCATTTTAATTGAATGATGTTATGAAAAATTACACCCTAAGGGGTAACCCAATCTTCTAATCAGTAAAAATCAACTTAAAAAAATATGTATTACGGAGATTATGTGGTGAACTTTCCTATTAAGAAAACTTAAAAATATAATTTGTTTTAAGTTTTATATTGTCTTGTTTTGAGATTGATGTGGTAAGAATTTATATTATTTTTTAAATAATAGACAGGTCATTAGCTTTTCAAGTAATCGAGTCTTACAAATAAACCAACCAATTAGGCAGCATTAGCATGCCTAGGATGAACTTCTGCTGAGATATGTAACTTACTACTTTCAAGTCTCACCCTATTATATTAATGCACAAGTCGTGATTATTTGAGGCTCCCTACTAGTGAAAATCTGAATTTGGAGAAAACAATGTTTGGTTACCTATTTTGAAAATATTTTCATGTGTTTGGTTGATGGTAAAAATATTCTAAAAGCTGTAAAAAATACCACTACCATAACCCAAATTCATCACACACAATAACCAAAAACATATCTAAAACTTGATCTTCAATAAGGTTGTGCAAGTGGGTTGATCTCCAATGGTAGTGGGCCACATAGGTATAATTCTAGAGATACAACAAATCATACACCCAATTTTATAACTTTCTAATTTGAGTAACTTTGAGAATTAGACATTTTTTGCTTTGTGTGAGCTATCACTTTACGTTGACCACTCAAAATTGCATAAGTTAATAATTATAAAATTGCATGGGGGGAATGGCTATGGTGCTAGGCTAGATGGGTAGTGGGGTTGGGTTGTGAGAGAGAGAGAGAGAGAGAGAGGTTAGGTCAAGAAGGGAACTAGTGGGCCATGGTGGGTTGCGGTTGGATCGGTTAGGTAGCAGTGGTGGGTGGGGTGTGGTCTATTGTGAATTGAGGGTATAACTTGTTTTATACTCTTAAGTGGACTAGCATTTTTAGCCGAATTAAACACCTCAAATTGGGCAAACTAATTTTCAAAAAATATTTTACATTTAAACAAATGAATCCTAATTTATCTGATTAAACATATACTTTCTTATAATGAAAATGTAAGACATATTATGAACTTTCTATTTAAAAAAAAAAAATATTTTAACCAATCCATTTCAAAATTTCAAATTACCCTACATACCTAGGATTCAATTATCAAATTTTTCCAAATCTCATAAATCCTTTCATAGGATCAACTTTAAGGAATTTCATATCCCCAACTTCAAAATCCAAATCATTCCTTCAATTTTCAGCATAACTTTTCTATTGACTATAAACTATTTGTAATATTTTATACGTAAAATCAATTTTTATAGAAGTCCTCTAAATACTTTATGGCTTAAGATGACCAACTGATCTCATCTTCTACTTATAAAGCCTTATAAAGGGTTATCTCGATACCAGACTAGTACATATTATTATAGGCTAACCTCCCTAAGTACAAATGATTAGCCTAACTATTCTTGAAATCTTGTTCACAAGCCCTTACGTAAGAAGGATGTTTTATAAGATTTAAATAGTCTTTTATGACTGTCCATTTGTTAAAGGGGGAAAGGTTACGTAGAAAACATAAATAGAGTTTATGCATAACCTAGAGAATTTAATAAATAATAAGCATTTGTAGACATATAATCATAGTAATCTTAAAGATACTTCTAAATAAATATGTCTTAAACATATTTATAAACATAACAACAATAATTATTATTTTCAAAAGTTTCTACAACTTCACCCATTCTAATGTTTATTATGTCATATTTGTGCAGATATTCTTCTTGTTGATGTTTTATTCATGGACATCCAATACTTAATTATCATGTTTGGTTTTGATCGGTTAAATTTCCTCTTTAAAAAGTCATTACAATTATAAATACTATGTGTGGGGAGTAAAGGACCCAAGCAGGCATTTGGGCCTTTGGGCTCTAGCAAGGAGAGCCGAACTGCTCTTGAGCTAAGGATTTGTTAGTACTGCGAATCGTCCCATACGCCGAGGGTCCGAGGATATAGCCGAGGGTGAGTTTCTCCTCGGACAGATCCAAGAGAACTCGGAGATTCACTACGAAGGTCAAGCCAGAATTCTGGAAAGACTGTTGGTTAAAAGGGGGAAACCCTGAACCTTCTAGATACACCGGTGTTAGAAAAATACCAAGAGCAAAGGCTACCACCTCCACATTAAAGACTCTGCACCTACCTCCCTGGCCGCATTAATGGGGAAGTGACCCCTGAACAGTAGAACTGAAACTTCTGATCACTATTCAAAGGCACTAAGAAAAGAAATATCTAGAGGGGGTTTGAGCAACACGTGGATAAAGCATCAGAAAAAGAAGTATTTAAGGGGGGTGAAGGCCAAAGAAGTGGGGGCGGAGAAAAAAGGAGAGAAATTAAGAATTGTAATCTTTAAGAAAGAAAGAGAAATAATACGGAGGTAGTCCTCGGCTTACGTCCGATGAGGACTTTTTGCAATTATCATTTGTTATTTACAAGTGTTTGCATGCCAAAGCCTGTTATCAAGTTCTCAGTACCCTTAGTCTAGATTTCAAGCCCACACTCTACAAATTTCATTGTTTAAGGCTCATTGGGCCTGAGCCCATAATTTTCTTTGGGTCCAGGTGCAATTGTGCACTTACAATTGGCGCCGTCTGTGGGATATAGTCTAAAAGGAGCTGGGATACTATGGCAGACCTAGGCTCACACCATGCAGAGTCTCAAGGATCACAACCGGAAGATCTTTTCGAGCGTCTTGAGCGTCGAAGGGATCGTGAGGGAAGTGTCCATACAGAATGCCCTAGGGCTAGCCATACTCATGGCGGGGGCAGCGCCACCCACGAGGACGGTCCTAAAGCCATGCAGAAGGAGATTAATCGTTTGAAAAGAAAGCTACGCTTCGCCAGACGTAAGTCTTCACCGTCCTCATCTAATCCTTCTTCAGCGGAGATTCGGGGAGGTAGTTACAGCTCGAGGTCATGCTCACCCCCAGCGCAATGTCCTCTGGTGAGGAGGACGACCCGCCAGCTCGCAGACACAAGAAACTTCCTTCTAGGGGCTTGGGGAACGATGCTATGAGTCGGGCGTTGCACCAACTCTCCAAATCTCCATTTTCACGGAGGATTGAGAAAGGGAGGCTTCCCAAGAGGTTTACCCAGCCCACCTTTACCATCTACAATGGCCGGACTGATCCGGTGGAGCACGTGAGTCACTTTAACCAGAGGATGGCGGTGCACTCTCATAACGAGACCCTGATATGTAAAGTTTTTCCCTCTAGCTTGGGACCTGTTGCTATAAGGTGGTTCAACGGCCTTAAATCGGGGTCTGTAGGTTCGTTTGGGGAGCTTACTAGAGCATTCGCTTCGCAGTTTATCACGTGTAGCAGAGTGCCTCGGCCATTGGACTCGCTGTTATCCATGACCATGAGGGAAGGAGAGACGTTGAAAGCATATTTCGACCGGTACTGGGAGATGTTTAACGAGATTGATGGTGATTTTGATGAGGTGGCGCTCAATAGCTTTAAGGTAGGTCTTCCTACTGACCACAATTTGAGGAAGTCCTTGACCAAAAAGCCCGTCCGCAACGTACGTCGCCTCATGAACCGTATTGATGAATACAAAAGAGTAGAGGAAGACCAGCAGCAAGGAAAGGGTAAGGAGAAGGTTATCCCGTAGGAGAGAAGGGATTTCAGGTCGGACAGATACCACAACAACAAGCCGAGGAGAGATTACATTGGGCAGTCCGGCTCGGCAGTACCTCAGGCCGTGAACACTGTGTTCCGAGAACCAGTACACCAATTATTGGAGAAAGTTCGTAAGGAGCCCTTCTTCAGATGGCCTAGTAAGATGGCAGGAGACCCTGCGAAGAGGAATCAGAACCTCTTTTGTCAGTACCATCAGGACGTGGGCCACACTACCGAGAACTGTCGGACCCTTTGGAACCACTTGGAGCAGCTTGTCAGCGAAGGAAAACTGAAGCAGCACCTGTGTCAACCTAATGGGCAGGGCAGTCAATCTGGCTCAAACAATCAGAAGAATAATCCATCTCGGCCGGCATTGGGAACAATTAACGTTATCTTTGCTGCACCTGGCAGGACCGGCTCGGGTCCCATTAGGGTAATGGCGGATTCCCATTCTCAAGCCGAAGAGGCAGGCTCCAAGCTGAAGAAGTTGAAGGTGAATTTATACGTCTTGGGATTTTCGGAGGAGGATAAGGTTGGTACCATTCAACCCCATGACGATGCTCTGGTGGTCACTCTCACGATAGGGAATTATGACGTGAAGAGGGTGATGATTGATCAGGGCAGTGGTGCAGATATCATGTACCCTGATTTATTTAAGGGGCTAAGGTTGAAGCTGGAAGATCTTACTCCTTATGACTCGCCACTCATAAGCTTTGAAGGAAAGACCGTTGTGCCGAAGGGACAGATTCGTTTGCCCGTTCAATCCGGCTCAGAAACAGTTGAGGTGGATTTCATTGTGGTTGACGCGTACTCCCCCGAACATTCCTTTCTTCCAAGGAACATTCCGATGCTGTCAAGGAGGAGGTGATCAAACTCAAGAGGGCTGGGGCTATTAAAGAGGTTTTCTACCCCGAATGGTTGGTGCATACAGTTATGGTAAAAAATAAGAATGGAATCTGAAGAGTATGTGTGGACTTCACAGATTTGAATAAGGCCTGCCCCAAGGATTCGTTCCCAATGCCGCGTATTGACCAGCTTGTGGACGCGACTGTCGGACATCCTCATATGAGTTTTTTGGATGCCTTCCAGGGTTACCATCAGATTCCATTGACATTGGAGGATCAGTAGAAGAATGCTTTCATTACTCCATCAGGGAACTACTACTATAAGGTCATGCCATTTGGGTTGAAAAATGCTGGGGCTACCTACCAAAGGATGATGACCAGAATGTTCGAACAGCAACTAGGGAAGACCATTGAGGTTTATGTGGACAATATGGTGGTGAAGAGTAAAATAATACCTTCACACGTTAAAGATTTGGCTGACACCTTCTAAGTGCTAAGAAAGTACAAGTTGTGCCTTAATGCCTCAAAATGCTCTTTTGGTGTGGGATCTGGAAAGTTCTTGGGATATATGATTACTCATAGAGGCATAGAGGTAAACCCAAGACACGGAGTCAAGGCTATTCAGGATTTGCGGCCGCCTCGAACCCAAAAGAAATCCGAGAAATTGACCGGAATGATTGCCGCACCGAGCAGTATTTATCTCTCGGTCAGCTGACCGGTTCCGTCCTTTCTTCCAGCTGTTGAATAAATGGAAGGGGTTTCAATGGACCGAGGACTGCGTGTTAGCCTTCCAACAGCTTAAGCAATATCTTTCTCGGCCACCTATATTGTCTCGCCCTGAGGCGGACGAGGTTTTGTTTGCTTATCTGGCAGTGGCCGTCCATGCGGTCAGCCTGGTCCTTATAAGGGATGAAAGTGGGGTGCAAAGACCGGTCTACTACGTTAGTAAGTCTTTGAATGAGGCCGAGGTGCGCTATCTACTCTTGGAGAAAGCACTTCTGGCCATAGTTCATGCCACGCGGAAGCTTCCTCATTATTTCCAGTCCCACACAGTGGTGGTTCTAACCCAGTTGCCTCTCAAGGCGATGTTACGCAGCGCCGATTACTCTAGCAGGGTGGCAAAGTGGGGAACCATTCTAGGAGCATTTGACGTTAAATACAGGCCTCGTACCTCGGTGAAGGGCCAGGTCCTCGCTGACTTGGTGGCAGAGTTTATCGAACCATTGCTAGAAGAAATTCTGAAAGAAGCACACATGGATGAAAAATCAGTTGGTGTGATCACAGCCGCAGTACCTCCGACTTGGAAAGTGTATGTGGATGGAGCGGTATCGAGAGAGGGTTCGGTATTGGACTTGTCCCGATATCCCCCTGAGAGAATTGTCTTTGAAAAGTCTTTGAGACAGGCCTTCTCGACTACTAATAATGAGGCTGAGTATGAAGCAGTCTTAGTGGGCATGAACATGGTACACAGTATAGGTGGAAAGGAAGTTCATGTGTTCTCGGATTCACAGTTGGTGGTCGGCCAGGTCATGGGGACCATGGAGGCTAGGGACCCAAGAATGCAAGAATACTTGGCCCATGTCAAACATCAGCAAGCTAAATTTGATTCCTTTGTCTTGTCTCACATCTCTAGGAGTGGAAACACCCATGCAGATTCTTTGGCCACATTAGCCATGACCTCGGCTCAATGCTTACCCAGAATTATCCTTGTAGAGGATTTGCTAGAGCCAACTCTTACCGCTGTCAACGCAGCTCGCATCCATCTGATAAGGCCTGGACCTAGTTGGATTGACCCGGTCATATCTTTTCTTAAGAACGACATCCTTCCTAAGGACAAGTCTGAAGCAGATAAGATACGACGAAAGGCGCCACGTTTCTGGCTGTCTGAGGATCAGAAACTGTATAAACGATCCTTCTCAGGACCATACTTGTTATGTGTACACCCTGAATCAACGGAAGCACTTCCGGAAGAACTGCATGAAGGGATTTGTGGGAGCCACACCGGGGAAGATCCTTAACCCACGAGCTCGACTCGGGGTTATTGGTGGCCCAATATGCGAGAGGGAGGCTCGGGACTATGCCAGAAATGTGATCGTGCGAGGTTCGCCCCTAATATTCATCAACCTGGAGGAGTTCTCAACCCTCTCTCCAGTCCTTGGCCTTTCGCACAATGGGGATTGGACATAGTGGGGCCATTTCCGAGGGCTGCAGGAAACAAAAGATGGCTTCTCGTGGGAACAGACTACTTCACTAAATGGGTTGAGGCCGAGCCCTTAGCAAATATCAGAGACGTTGATTCCAAGAAGTTTGTCTGTAAAAACATTGTCACTAGATTCGGTATACCACACACACTTATCTCAGACAATGGCGTTCAATTCGATAGCAAGGCTTTTAGGAAATATTGTGGTGATATGGGCATCATAAATAGATACTCCACCCCAGCTTATCCTCAAGGAAATGGGCAAGCCGAGGCCGTTAACAAGGTCATAGTCAGTGGGCTCAAGAAAAGGTTGGACGATGCGAAAGGCAGGTGGGTAGAAGAACTCCCACATGTTCTTTGGACGTATCGGACTACACCGCGCAGGTCCACGGGGGAAACGCCATTCTCTATGACTTATGGAGCCGAGGCAGTGATACCTCTGGAATCAGGTTTTCTCACCCTGAAGACGAGTTCTTTTAGCCCGGAGAATAACGATGGCCTCCTGGAAAAAGGTCTGGATTTAATTGAAGAACGGCGCGAGGCAGCTATGGTCCAAATGGCTTATTATCAACAGAAGCTTAAACGGGGATATGATGCCCACGTGAAGCTAAGGCCACTCGCATCTGGGGATCTTGTACTAAGAAAAGTTGTGGGCATTTCTAAGAACCCAGCCTAGGGTAAGCTAGGACCAAACTGGAAAGGCACCTATCGCATTGTTTCAGTAGCAAGCATAGGGTCGTATCGGCTAGCTGACCTAGATGAAAGAATTGACCACGCCCATGGAATGTAAATAACCTTCGAAGGTATTATTATTAATAAAGTGTGCTTTTGTTAGTTAGCAGTTCAAAGTTATAAATACCTCAGGGGTTTGAAGTTACTATTCTTAAGTGTCAAACAGAAACTTGGTTAAATATGGTCCTCGGACCACAAACCTTGTGGAAATTGATATCTTATCATTTGTTAAACAGAACCTTAGTTATGCCGAGTCATCGGACCTTCTACTTTGGGAAAATTAACATTTGAAGTTACTATTCTTAAGTGTCAAACAGAAACTTGGTTAAATATGGTCCTCGGACCACAAACCTTGTGGAAATTGATATCTTATCATTTGTTAAACAGAACCTTAGTTATGCCGGGTCATCGGACCTTCTACTTTAGGGAAATTAACATTTGAAGTTACTATTCTTAAGTGTCAAACAGAAACTTGGTTAAATATGGTCCTCGGACCACAAACCTTGTGGAAATTGATATCTTATTATTTGTTAAACAGAATCTTAGTTATGTCGGGTCCTCGGACCTTCTACTTTGGGGAAATTAACATTTGAAGTTACTATTCTTAAGTGTCAAACAGAAACTTGGTTAAATATGGTCCTCGGACCACAAACCTTGTGGAAATTGATATCTTATCATTTGTTAAACAGAACCTTAGTTATGCCGGGTCATCGGACCTTCTACTTTAGGGAAATTAACATTTGAAGTTACTATTCTTAAGTGTCAAACAGAAACTTGGTTAAATATGGTCCTCGGACCACAAACCTTGTGGAAATTGATATCTTATTATTTGTTAAACAGAATCTTAGTTATGTCGGGTCCTCGGACCTTCTACTTTGGGGAAATTAACATTTGAAGTTACTATTCTTAAGTGTCAAATAGAAACTTGGTTAAGTATGGTCCTCGGACCATAAACCTCGTGGAAATTGATATCTTCTCATTTGTTAAACAGAACCTTAGTTATGCCGGGTCCTCGGACCTTCTACTTTGGGGAAGTTAACATTTGAAGTTACTATTCTTAAGTGTCAAACAGAAACTTGGTTAAATATGGTCCTCGGACCACAAACCTTGTGGAAATTGATATCTTATCATTTGTTAAACAGAACCTTAGTTATGCCAGGTCATCGGACCTTCTACTTTGGGGAAATTAACATTTGAAGTTACTATTCTTAAGTGTCAAATAGAAACTTGGTTAAGTATAGTCCTCGGACCATAAACCTCGTGGAAATTGATATCTTCTCATTTGTTAAACAGAACCTTAGTTATGCCGGGTCCTCGGACCTTCTACTTTGGGAAAATTAACATTTGAAGTTACTATTCTTAAGTGTCAAACAGAAACTTGGTTAAGTATGGTCCTCGGACCACAAACTTTGTGGAAATTGATATCTTATCATTTGTTAAACAGAACCTTAGTTATGCCGGGTCCTCGGACCTTCTACTTTGGGGAAATTAACATTTGAAATTACTATTCTTAAGTGTCAAACAGAAACTTGGTTAAGTATGGTCCTCGGACCATAAACCTCGTGGAAATTGATATCTTCTCATTTGTTAAAAAGCACCTTAGTCACTGTTCTTATTCTTATCACACGTTTTGTGGAAATCAGTATCTTACCATTCATTGACTTAGATCTTAAGTTCTATATCTTTAAGTGTTAAACAAATTTTTGTAAGGAATGGCCCTCGGACCTTACATCCTACTGAAAGTAATGCCTCAGATTACAAAAGTTTAACCATCATATGAGTTTTTTAACTAAGGCATTGTTTAATATCCAAACTAAGTTAATCTCTATCAGGTTCTTAAATATTCTACTTTACAAAGCAAATATGCGCATGGTTGTTTGGAGGTTATAATTGTGCAACTCTTGGAGTTAGATTTGTTTATTCCGTTCTTCCTTTAACTATGTATTAGTGAGAACTTTCATGACAAGCACAAAAAGAATAAAGTAAAACAAATACGACATGAGTGAAAGTTGAATAAAATTGTTCTTCATTAATTATATACATCATCAAAAAAGGAGTACATAAAAGTCCTATGCTAGGCCCTAAGCTTGGGGAGGGGGGTCTTGGAGGGAGCTGCTGCCAGCCTCAGTGCTCTTCAGTTCCAGCTCAAAGGTAGACAGAACTTGCTTCCCTTTGTCTGTTGAAGGAACGAGGGGCTCCACGTTCTGAATTTGCTCCTTCTCGGCACCACCACGCTCGTCCTTCTCTTTATGGGAACCTTCAGGTTCTGTAGGATCAGGAACGAGTTCTTGCACAACAGGAGGAAGGGCAGAGGAGGCAACAACAGGAGGGTCTTCTATCTCCTGTATGTCTAGGGGAAGCCAAATGTTCTCGGGCTTCCTCAGCTCGGAAGCTTGAGGAACCCCTGCTGCATTCATGGCCTCTCCCTAGACCTGTTGACAGTACTCTCGGCACAAGGCCGCAAAGGCTTCTGTCAACCGTTCTTGTGTTGCATTTACTCCCTCCTGATAGCTGGCCTTCTTCGTGGCCTCTAGTGCGTGCTTGTGGGCGCGAGCCTCCTCCTTCGCCCGCGTAAGCTCCTTCTCCAAATCAGAGCGTGCCCGTTGGGCTTGAGAGAGCTCGTCGTCCTTTTGGCGAAGAAGCTTACGTTGCCCTTCCACTTGGTTCTCCATCGTCTTTAAGCTGGCCTCGGCACCATCCTTCTCTCTTTTTAAGTCCGCCAGCTGCGATGTGACCTTCCCATTCTCTGCTAGGACCTGGCTAGGGACCTTTCTGCCTCTAGCTGTGGCTCTTGCTCCATCCCAGCGCGCTTCCGAGAATCCTCCACGAACTTCTCAGCCGCGAAAATTTCTTGGATGGCCTGCAAAAAATGTCAGGAGGTTAAAATATGGTAAAGTGTTTACAAATGAATCTAGAGTACAAGTGTGAGGTGGAACTTACCAGAGCTAAATCCCTTTTTAATGAAAGGAACAACTGAGGCTGGCCCATCTTCTCCAAGGTTTCCATGTCCTTGGGCAGCAGAAGAGGACGCTCCAATGCCTCGGCCAAGTGGTGGGCGTGGCCTTGTTGGATTGCCCTGATACTAGAATGGCAGGGGATTGACGCGCTGTCCAGTCTTAGGTCAGGAGACCAGGTAGTCGGTGCTCGGCGCACTTCGGCCATGTCTCTGATCTCCCCACTCTCGACTAAGCGAGCCCGGCCTTTGCCCTTGTCCAGCTTCTGCTGCTGAGCTGGTTGTGGTTGTTGTCGTGGCTTCTTTTGCTTCTCGCCACCGGCCCCCTCGGCCTCCACCTTCCTTTTCTTCTTCGGATCGTTGGCGGGAGGTTTGGGGTCGGCTGGAGGAGGAGGTGGTGGCAAGGCTGAGGGAGCTTGGGACCCCCTCGTTCCCTTTTTGGCCACTCTCGTGCCTCTCGCGGTCATAAGGTCCTTAATCTCGTCCATGTTTTCCTCAATGGAGCTATCGTCTGGACGCGCTATCACTAAACCCGCGATCCCAGAGGCCTCGGCTGCTTCTTCTTCCTCGTTGGAAAGAACAACGAACGGGTTTCCACGAGGTCGTGGGGCGTCCTCGAATCAGAATTGTTCTATCTCCTCGTCCAACGTGTTCGAAGAAGACACCTGTTCCTCTGGGACAACAGTTGCCTGAGAGTGCGTAGCGAAAGGGATCGCAGCAATCGGTTGTGAGTACAGTATGGTGTGGGGGTCGTCAGGAAGGTCGTGGTCGGCCAGGAAGTGTGGTCTGGCTACGTGAATCCTCCTACGCCACCGGTCACCGGCAATAATGGCGTTCTCGATCTCCTGGAAGTCCGAGGAGATAGGGTCGTACCCTAGTATCAAATGAGCCGCCCTAAGTTGTAAGTCTACACTTACGAACACTTTTGAACGAAGCACTCTGTTCAAATCTGCGACGTTGCAGTGGCTCAAGCGGGGGCGCACGTGTTGTTTATCTGCAAAGAAAGACACCAAAACAAACAAACATGGTCAGATTCGTAGAACATGTAATAAACTAAAGTCAAATATTTTGTAAAGGCAAATGACATTCTAAGATGTTTAGATGGAGTTATGGGGCGGGAAGTTAGATCCTAAGGTGTCGCACCTGGATCTCCCCACTCAACTGGGCAGTGGGGTCCGTTGTGCCAGTTGCTTGAGACGATGAGGTAGTCGTCCTTCATGCCTTTATTGGACTTGGGCAAATAGGAGATTAACCTAACTACGCTAGAGCGGGATTTGATATAGTATCCTACCCTAGTGAGTTTGTGGCATTCGTACATAAAAGCGACATCATGCCAGGTGAGGTTCAGACCCATCTGCTCGTTTAAAGCGTCGACGCTTCCTAAGACTCTAAAAACGTTGGGAGCGCATTGATCGGGGCACAACCGGTGGTTGCGGAGGTACTCCCTGGTTACGCTTTTCATTGGGAGGGTCATCCCACCTTCTACGAAGGCAACCATCGGGATGATGACCTCTCCGGTTTTCCTAGAACCGGCCACGGCTTCCGCCGGGCAGTATTTTAAACCTACGTCGCTGGGAATGTGATACTTAGCTCTAAAACCTTCCATCCCCGCGGCGGTATCAACTAGACACTTAAATTTTCCCATTAGAAAGGAACGAAAAACTAAGCTTTAAGAGAGAGAACGGTTAAAAGGGGAGCCGAGGACAGGATCCGAGGAGAATGGGTTAAGGAAAAAGAATAAGCACTTACAGATTTGAAGTTGTGCGAATTTCCACGGATTTCTGCAGAGAAAAGGTGATTACTGATGTTTTGATGGGATTAGCTTCTGAAGAAATAAATGAAGGCGCAGGTTCCCAAAGCGTCATGACGTGCGGGAAAGCGGCCTCGAAATTGTATTCATACCACCCAAATTTTCAAAGGGTGACAAGGGCCGTTGGATGCTCATCTCACCGTTAAACGTGGAAGACAGGGTGTAACTTACGGTAATAAATGCGCGCGTTTTTGAAAATAAAACCGCCAAGTGGCATCCTCTGGAACACGAAATGATCTCCACACGCGCAGTTATTTACAAAACATGTGGGGTAAGTTCTCGTTGGATCAAAACCCTATTTTTCTCCTCGGATGTTGAAAAATAGAGTTTTGATGGGCTATTGTGGGGAGTAAAGGACCCAAGCAGGCATTTGGGCCTTTGGGCTCTAGCAAGGAGAGCCGAACTGCTCTTGAGTGAAGGATTTGTTAGTACTGCGAATCGGCCCATACGCCGAGGGTCCGAGGATACAGCCGAGGGTGAGTTTCTCGGACAGATCCAAGAGAACTCGGAGATTCACTACAAAGGTCAAGCCAGAATTCTGGAAAGACTGTTGGTTAAAAGGGGGAAACCCTGAACCTTCTAGATACACCGGTGTTAGAAAAATACCAAGAGCAAAGGCTGCCACCTCCACATTAAAGACTCTGCACCTACCTCCCTGGCCGCATTAATGGGGAAGTGACCCCGAACGATGAACTGAAACTTCTGGTCACTATTCAAAGGCACTAAGAAAAGAAATATCTAGAGGGGGTTTGAGCAACACGTGGATAAAGCATCAGAAAAAGAAGTATTTAAGGGGGGTGAAGGCCAAAGAAGTGGGGGCGGAGAAAAAAGGAGAGAAATTAAGAATTGTAATCTTTAAGAAAGAAAGAGAAATAATATGGAGGTAGTTCTCGGCTTACGTCCGAGGATGACTTTTTGCAATTATCATTTGTTATTTACATGTGTTCGCACGCCAAAGCCTGTTATCAAGTTCTTAGTACCTTTAGTCTAGATTTCAAGCCCACACTCTACAAATTTCATTGTTTAAGGCTCATTGGGCCTGAGCCCATAATTTTCTTTGGGTCCAGGTGCAATTGTGCACTTACACTATGACACTTCCAAGTTCCTAATAATATCCTAATACTTATTTAATAGCGGATTTGTTTTTATGCAACTACAAATGATGAAGTTGAATAGAAGTCTTTTAATAACCAAAGTATGGTGGTTCCATACTTGCAAACAATTTTCTCATTAACAATCTTCTTAAGGGACGTCAAATTTTGGAGCTCCTTTCGCATGTACTAGACTTTTGGTGTTTTACCAAATAACAAAGATCATTGAACACATACGCGATATACATATCACTACTACTACAGAAACTGTTAACAAAGAATTCATTTGGTGGCACCATTTCTTTTATTTGCAGTGATTATTTTTTTTTCAATGATTATTAGAGAATTATATTCAATGATTTTTTTTTTTTTTTGGAAAAAAGAAGTTAACAAAATGGCACTAAAAAAGAAATAAACCCTACAACTAATGGGAATTTTCTAAACTAAATAGTTAACCCTATTTTTGAATCTATTAGAAAAACAAATAAAAAAGCTATATCGTAAATATGAAAATATGTTTAAATATTTCTCCTTAACTTCACTGATTCTAACGTTTAGAATGTTATACGATAATGTTAATGAGTGAGATAATACCCATATTTTGCACAAAATAACCTTCAACATATTCATAGACATATAAATCTTAGAGATATTTATTAAAAAAATTAAACCTATTTATAAACATATAAACTATGTTAACTAATTTGGGCATATGTTATTTCCAATTTTTGTTTCTTCAATTTCACTCCTAACATTGTAGGTTCCACCTTATAGGATGAAGTAAAGTTAAACAAAAAAAAATATAGCTTTGAAATAAAGCTTATTTCCTTATCCCCTTTCATCGATTGCTATCTAAAACAAAATTATAAACATAAATATAACTATAAAGCTTACAAACTTTGAAACAAATTTTGTTTTTTATGTCTAATATATAACTACAATCACAAACTATTTTACAAAATTTTTACAAATTGTAAATGTGGTCAGCTTCTTATTAGTTTTCATCTAAACCCACCATTAACCTCATTTTTTCATTTACTAATAACCACTTACAATATTAGCAGTTTGTAAAGTTTTTTTTGTAAAAAATTTGTATCTCAAGCATTACTCTTAAAAATAAATCCCTTCAAATCTTATGTAAAACATATTTTTGAACACAAATACAACAATCAAAACTAAGAGACAACTACGACATATTTTGTTCATGTTGAAGTTTTCAATATTATGAACCATATAATTAATACAATATAATAACAAAGGTCTTTGCAATTAATTGTATATGGTCTTTTATTATAATATGTCAGAGCCAGATGTTCACTTACTTTCTATTTAATTCCTCCTTTTTCATTCCACTTCTCTCTCTTCTTTTAATGTAGAGCTCTCTCTCTCTCTACTTAATTGTACATATCTCTTCCCCCCCCCCCCCCCCCCCTTTGAAGCTTCCTCAGATTACACAAACAAAGTGATGAGCATTAGAGCCAGCCAAGGTAAACCTCACCCCATGTTTTAAGTTGTTAAAATTTCATTGCATTTAAATTAGATTTTTATTCTTATGAGCGACCTATACAATGCTTTTGTCTGAGTGCTTTCAAAGAATAATTTAGATGTAATTATTATTTTATTCCTTGATCATTTCCCAATGTGTTAAAATGGTCTCTACCCTTAAAAATGTTTCAATTAGTCCTCCATCTTTTATTCTTATCTCAAAATAATCCTTATTGTTAAGTAGTGGATGAAACGTCAGAAATGGCAAAACGTAATATTAAAATAAATCTTTTTGCTGATACGAAAAGTCTTATAGCTCAATTGGCTATATATATAACGTTAGAAAATTGAGTAGGATAAAGGATTGAAAAATTGAAAATAACTAATTGGAATAGAAAAGAGTCAAAAGAGTTTAACAAAACACAAATTTGGAATAAGCAAAGCTAGGTTATATCTGGGGAATACATATCATCCACTCATATAAGGGTTGGTCCTATGTAATTGACGTGCTATAAATCCCATGATACCAAAAAAAAAAAAAAAATTCTATGTCCCATTGATCCATTGAAGCTCTCCAAAACACTCACAACGTTTATGAAGATTTACCATCTTTCCAGTATAAAAAGAAAAAGGAATCTTCCATGTTAGGTTTCTTTTTTATTTTTTATTTTTATTTTTTTTAATGTGTTTTCCATGTTAGTTTTGTAAGCAGGTTCAAGGTTGGAACCATTCTCATCCCCTATCATATCCTTCCTTTTGATTTGTTGTCGCAACTCACAAGGGCAGATGGGGAAGCTTCCTTCCTTACTTTTGTTCGTTGGTTATTTATATAGGGGGAAATTTTTTAAATCCCTATCGTTTAGTATAAGGGCACCTACAAGGACAAGTGAGCACATCATGCTAGATTCCTATAGCATGCTTGAGGGTTTCTTGGAGATTATGGTTTATTAATGGTCCACGACACAAAGATGAATTACTTTTATATTTTTATTTATTTATTTATAATACAATAGTTATAATACTAGGGAAGAGGAGATTCGAACCCTACTTTTCCTAATAAAGGAGAGTGTGTTATGCCATTAAATTACAAAACCTTTGAATAATGAATTTTACAATCATTATAAAAGAAAATTAGTTTTAGACTTTTTTTATACATCAATAAATGGGATTGAGAATTTTGAAATCTAAATGTCTTAGTTTGAAATACCAAGAGGTGTTAATTGAACTATAAAATTCTTCATAGTTTTACAAGCCTAATTAGTAAGGTGATTGTAAATGTGACCAAAAGCGGTTAAGGTGTCTTTGAGAACATTTATGTTGAAGAAAGTTGAAGTTAACTATAGGACACATTTACTATTAGACACTACGAGTCAAAGAACACAAATCTAGGTCACATAGGTGTAATTGTCTATATATATATATATGACTCCGATAGCTATCCAAGATTTTGTATATCAACAGGAAATTGCGTGCCATTCGTGATATTAAGTTAAATGGACCTTGTGACATGTACTTAACTAGCGCCTTGCCTATGAAATACCTAACAAATTCTTTTATACGTTGATAATACTTTGCCCAGAGGGCTATTGATAGATTGGTATATAGATGGGCCTTGGTTGGACAAAGTTATTTTCAATTATACAGAATCTATAAAGTTTTATGAGTCATCTCCATTTATAAAGAGCAACCGTATATATGATATAAAGAGCAGTGTTGTCTATTATCTTAACACCAATTATAGGTCAAATCTCTTTATATGAGAAGTCTCATTTTTTTTTTTTTTTTGACAAGGGGATTGAAATTATATTGAACGTTAAGTTAATTCAGTGCTTACAAGATTTTCGATATTTGATGGAACATTCTGCATCTAGACTATATAAATTGATGGCAATTTTGCTCATCTACCTAGAGAATAAGCTATGCTATTCCCATGTTTGTTAACATGAGAAAAACTGTAGTCCTTCATACCTTGCACCAAAACCATAGCATCATTTAAAATGTGCTCAAACTAAGCACATTGAGCTGATCTTCCCCGAAGAGCTTCAATAATACGTGTAGAGTCACCTTCAAAAGTTTGCCTTTGTAAGTCCAATCTCTTGTAAATATAATGACCCTATTTGATGCTAATGCTTCAACCATATCAACCGAGTTGGGTAGGGGAATTTTCTATACCAGGGCAACCATGATTAATCCATCGTGGTTGCAAATAACAACTCCTATGCCAGCTTCATTAGTATCTTTAAATATAGCTCCGTTGAAGTTTGCTTTGTAATATCCTTGCCGCACAAATTGATGGCTTGTTTATTGAATTGTGACGTTGGTGTTCCTCAAATTTTTCTTTTTTTACTGCACAAACCAGGTTAACTGGAACAAGTTATTGATTTTGCCGCATTGCATTCTGTCTGTACCAAATACTCCTAGCTGATATAGCAAATAAATCTTTGTTTATGTTCTCCCTTAAGATGAAACCCATCCACCACATCGATGAACTGGGACATTGCACGAATTTTCCAAATTACTCATTTGAGTTCCTCTTCCCAAATTGGTCTAATATAGTTACATGACCACAAAAAGGCATGTATAGCACTCTCTACATCATTCTTGCACTGATTGCAGGCATTTTCTATGGTGAATTTGCGGTTCATCAAGTTAGATTTGGTTGGTAATGCGTCCTTGCAGGCCTCCATGGGCAATATTTGACTTTATTTGGGATATGTAAGCTCTATACTCCTCTCCATAAATGCTTTAAATCAGTATATATCATTACAACTGCTAGCTTGATCTTGTTCTTCGGATACACACAGCAGCCTAGCTATAACCTGCCTTCACTTTGTATTGGCCATCTTTTAATAAAGGCCATATAAGAATATCAAACAATAACTATTTTATTCAACTCCACCCATTTCAATGTTTATTGTGCCATATTCGTGTAGAAATTTTTTCTTGTTGATGTTTAATTTATTGACATCCAATATGTAATTATCAAATACGGTTTTCCTTGGCTAAATTGCCACTTTAAAAGTCATTACTATTCTATATATTATGACACTTCCAAATTCCAACTAATACCCTTATACTTATTTAATAAGGGATTTATTTTCTTGAAGCCATGTAGGATGAAGTTTAATAAGTCTTTTAAAACTATTATAGCTATTTTGGGTAAATTTTATTTCAAATTTTTGTTTCTTCCACTTCACTCCTAACATTATTGGTTCCGCCTTATAAGATGAAATAAAGTCGAATAAACAAATTCTAGGTTTGAAATAAAGCTCTTCCTTCCCTTTTTAATTGTTATTTAAAACAAAATTCTAAACATATATAGCTATAAAGCTTAAATACTTTGAAACAAATTTTGCTTTCAAAGTCTAAACAAGCATTAGGGGTTACTTGGTAGGAGAAGAATGATTTTCATATCTATAGTAGGCCAAAGAATCGTGCTTATGAAAAATTATATTTCATTTCTAAGTGGGATAAGTAAAACATCAAAATAGTAATCCTAGATTTCCCTCCAATTTTGTTTTTTTTTTTTTTTTTTTAAATTATGTTTTATACTTTGTAAATCATGGTATACCTTCATTTTTATTAATTTTAAATTTTAAGAATTTTACAAAAAAGAAAATAATATGACAATAGTTGGGAACTTGGATTGTTTGAAGATAAAGTATAACTAGTTGTTAACTGGTATAACAATATTTGAGAATATTCTATATAAATGTTAGTAAATGAAAAATAATATAATAAAATAAAAGAAGGTCTTAAATACACACCTCAAAACACATAAAGGGATTGATTACAAAAGTAAAAACAAATCCAACTATAATGTAATAAGAAAATATAAGCAAAAACCACAAAGTATAGATGATCAGCCTAACCATCCTTGGAACCGTGTACACAAGCCCTTAAGATATCTTGTAGGATCTAAATAGTTCATTTTGACTATCCGTCTATTGAATTAAGGAAGGTTGTGCAGAAAGCGTAAGTAAAGTTTATGTATAACACAAAGATTTATTAAGTGATAAGCATATTTGTTAGGATATATGTGGATCATGTTAAGAACATATGTCATTTAGAATTGACTAATCATTTGACAAAACACACTTTACTTGTAATTGGGTAGGTCTAAGATGTGTTTAATACTTCATGGAATAAGAGTTCAAGTCCAAGTATTGAAGCCATGCAAAATCAAGTGAAGAAGTATTGTTTTTTAAAGCTCTACAGATAGCTCGACAGATGTATCTATCAAGATTTAAAATATGAAGCTCGACAGCTGTATCTATTGAAAATTACGAAAATCAGTTTTTTATATCTGATTTCACGCATATCCATATGTATTTGTATAGCGTTTCTTTTCTCACAACCCTAAACATATATAAGGATTATTTTAAAGGCCGTCTCACTTGATGATGCAACTTGAGGCAAAGTTTTTATTCAAGCATATTGTGACCGGAGACATATGCCCTAGCTCATCTTTCTCTTGAAGAAGCGGTTGCGTTTGTACGCCGTAGGTTTTTTGTAATCAAGGAGCTTCTTGATCTTCATCGTGTGGATGAACTGAAGAACTTTGCAGTCAACATCTTTCTCAAGTTGGTGTGTCAGTCACGTACTGGGATTTGTGCATCGATTGGTTAGTCACGTACTTGGAGTTGTGCATTGAAAAGGAGAGATTGTCACTACATTACAAGTCCAATTGTGTATTGGGGTAAGGGTTCAACTTTATGTTGGTATAAGGTACTGAGATTTTTTTAATTGTAACTCTTTGCCTAGGAGGTTTTTCCCGTTCGTAAACAAATCACCGTGTCAAATTTATTTTCCGATGCATTTAGTTATTTGGTGATTTGTTTGTGCTACCATTGACTTAATTAATTCACTTAGATAATTAATTGGTTAATTTACCGTAAGGGATCAATACATTTTTGACCTATCAATATTTATAGACATGAAACCATATTATTGAAAACATACATATAAACATATTTATCTTAAAATATTTATAAACATATCAATAAAAATAACGATTTTATTCAAACACTTATTCAACTTCACCCAATCTAATGTTATTTTGGGTAAATATTATTTCAAAATTTTTTTTCTTTAACTTCACTCTTGAAAGTTCAAATAGTGTGTAAAACACCTATGAACGTTTAGACCCCCAAATACAAAAATACCAACAAAAACTTATAATCAAACAATATATGTGCGAAATATGTAATATAAGCTATATCCAAACTGGTAAAATACTCTAAACCATAGTTAATCACAAACACAGCACAGTTAAAAGGAAAAGAGTAAGGGAAGAGAGATGCAAACACAAGGATAACACGGCGATGTGTTATTGAAGAGGAAATCGAAGAACTCAACGAAAAACCTCTCCGCCGCCCTCTAAACAATCAATAATCCACTAGAAAATAAAGTTGGGATACATGAATAGTAGAAGACCCTCCAAGTCTAATCTACCCAGTGCATCTAAGCCCTCCAAGCTTCTTGCTCCAACAGAGTTACGCTGAACCTTGTCTTCTCTAGTTTTTCGGATCTCATAATCGCCCATTGCATCTACCAAATGAATTGGTCCCTTCTAAACTGCTTCCCAAGCACCAAAATACCTCCTCACTGATATGGGTATGGTGAGATAAGATTTGACAAAATGTACGTCTCAAGGATATGTCAATGGAAATGGTGAGAGTAGAGGAATTTGGAGAATCAAAAAATGAAGATTGTGAATGAATCAATCTTGTTTTTCTATAGAGTTTCTCTCTTAAAATTCTCTCTGGAAACTCTCTACATTTCGTGGATATAAGAGTATTTATAGTAGTGGGTATGAGGAATGCAAAAAGTTAGTTTCAACAAAACAGGACATTCTAGCGACTCAACCTCGAGACTCGAATAAGTCGCGAGTCTGAGTCGTGAGCTAACTGCCTAGCTAGATTGAAAGTTTTTTTTTTCTGTAGTGCTCTAGCTATCGTGACCCTTCAGCTCTCCCTACATGCTTCACACGTGTGCCATTCTGGCGACTTAATAGTTACTAGCCAGTCGCGAGATCTAGTCGCGAGACTCCTTTGAATTGCACACAACTTGAGTTTTCTTCACACTCTCTCACACATTACCCTTACATAATTCTCACCTAAATACAGGGTATCTAATCACTAAATTACAAGAAAATTTGGCACAAAATAAAGTCAACATATAGTTCAATAAATTCAACCTTACAATCTCCCCCTTTGGCTATTTTGTAACAAAACCCTAAAACAGACTCTAGACTTAACATGTGAGTTGGGAACAGTTGTCAAAACTCACTCACACCTAACTCTAGAAATTGTGAAGCTCTTGAATTATATAAACAAGTTTTTCCTAAAAACAATAACACAAGATGATCAGTGTAAGCAGAAATCTTGAAATGCACATGGAGCAAGCACAATGAGATCAAGTAGTAAAGATTAAAGCAATAAAATATGACTTGACCAAACATGAACAATCACTAAAAATAGTGATCACAATGAACATTCACATAAGGAATGAATATCTGAACATGCAAGCTAATAAGCTCAATGCAAAGTATCATTTGCGTGTCTAACACTCAACCGATACAAAAACACAAGGTAATTGCATCAAGGATATAAAATCCAACAAGTGCACAAGAGTGAAGTACTAAGTGAAGTACTAAAGAAAATGCATAACATTAACTAAAAGTACTAAGCTACAAAGAAAAGGTACAAAACATAGTCAAGTACACAACATCAATCAATAAATATAAATAAAGACTATAAAAGACATAAAACACAAGAAACACAATATTAAATAAGCTTGCTGCGGTTGCTTTTCTTGCTGCTCTTGCTCTTCATCTCCAATGCTCCCCCTTTGATCTAACTCTCTCTCCCCCTATCATGACACTCCCCCATAAGTCATCTCCCCCTTTTTGTTACGAAATAGCTAGTCCTCATCTTCCTCTAGCTTCCTTTAGATTTGGTCCAATTGAGTTTGGAGAGATATGAACTTTGTATCAAACCGGGTTTGGTGAGAATAAATGATAAATGCTAGACCGGAAAATTTGGTGCTAAGGTCTTGCATAGAAGCAAGTATGTTGTCCAACTTCTCATCATTTGAGTGTGAACTAGATTGTGCACCACCTTGAGGAGCATTACATTCTTGCTTGACCCCCTTCTTGCTGTAACCAATGCTAGCATTCAGAGTCCGAATGTTGATAGGACTTGGCTGAGGGTAGGGATACTCATCTTCCGTTGGATGAACACCTTTGAGCTTTAATATTTTTGAAATGAGGAAACAAAAAGGAACGCAATTCCTTGAGATAGTTCTTTCAGCAATTTTGCTCAAAATATGGAAGATATGAGAGCAAATATCAATTTCTTCTTCATTGACCAGGTCATGAAGGAACAAAGCTCTACCAAGATTCATGTATCTGGTGCTGGAGAGAGGGTACAGGTTGTGGAACATAAGTGTTGTGAGCTCTCTCAATTCAGGGGATAGTGATGAAACACTAAGTGATTTCCCATTGGGAGAGAACTTTAAGTTCACTCCTAGAGTTTCTCGAAGTAAATCCTCTTCTGGATACAAGTCATTATACATCGGTGGCTTTGGGAACATTGGCCGGTTGATGCGCAAGATATCTGCAAGATAGGTCGATGTCACCGTGAAACTCTTTCCTCAAACCTAACATTTCAGCTCATCTCCTTCTGAAATAGCATTTGCATAAAATTCATTAACCATATTTTCATATGGTTCCTCAAAGCTAGTCAAAAGAAAGTTCCAATCCTTGGTGGCAAACCATTTCGGAATGTTTGTATGTAGAAGAGAGGCTTGATCCACCACCCTTTCCACCAACATGGGGGCGTCCCTAAAGTAACTGTCAAATCTTTGAGTTGCTGCATAGGATCTGAACTTCTCGGTATCATAAAAGCCTGCGGATGACCGAGTCTTCTTGAACTTAAGGGTGAAGTTGTTAAGATTGATCATAGGTTCTTTACCCTTGCTGCCACTTCCTTTTACATTTGATTTCTTGAAAAGAGACATCATCAAGTTGTATCATGTAATATTGAAGAGCAAGACGATACACAAAGAACAACAAACTTGATTAGCAACAAGTTAGTCCCTAAGAAGAGATTTTGAATTAACACCCTAAAAACATATATATCTATATACATGGGGGAAATCACAGAAAATTTACATGTGACAACATGTATCATCAAGACATGATGGAATCATGACAATAAGCACTCAAACATGTCAAAATGTGTGTGTGTGTGTGTGTGCATCAAATGCAAAAATGTGCAAACTAGGGCAAAGTGTAAAAACACATAATCATATAATGTTTTAAAATCAAAGAAACATGATTATCCCGAGAGCCTTTGTATTCCATGAAATCCATGAAAATACAAGAAAATGTCAATGAAACATTTTATCATGGACATAATATGCACAACACAACACAACCATGATATAATGCACAACAATGAAGAACAAACATGAAAAACATGTTGAATAGGCATTATATGGACAAGATCAACAAAACCCATATGGAAAACTCAACAAAACATCATTAAAACCATATTCAAACATCATATTTCAAATCACATCACAAACACAAAATCTAAGAAATTTAGGGTTAGAAACATGAAATACTTTTGAAATCAAAGGAACCAATGCCTTTTCTTGAAGATTGATGAAAGATTGATGTAGAAAATAGAGGTTTTGTGAGTGAAAATGGAGGTTTTGGAAGAGGGAGAGGCGGACAAGACGACGTACAGTCACGAGATGTGAGGGAAAAATGAAAAGTTGTTGAAAACTGCTTTGAAAATAACCCTCATTGTGTAAAACACGCATTTTTCGCAACTGGAATGAGTCGCGACCATGTCGCTAGGTCAAGCCATCAAAAACCCGTGTGACAAATTTTGAAAAATTTGTCTAAGTGTTTTTCGTGACTAGAAGATCCATTCGCGTGTAAGTCACGAAGGGAGTCATGAATCATTTTAAGTAAACTCGTGACTGGAGCTTTCACTCGTGAACCATTTGCCAAACTGAGTCGCGAAGATGACAAAAAACCCAAAAATTTTGAAATTTTTCTAAGTTTTTTTCGCGACTGGGGAGTTGACTCACCAGGGAGTTTCGAAAGCTACTGAGTAACCTCGCGATTGGAGACACGATTGGAGTGACTCGCGAGAGTGAGTCGCCAAAACAGAGCTGCACAGTTTTTGAACATTTTCAAAACAAAAACACTTTCCAAAAACAATTAAAACACTCAAAAATATTTGTGTGTTTGATTAACATATAATTAAGCATGTGCAACACATTTAGTCAAGTACAATCACACAAATGAATAAAGGCATTCATTGAACATAGACATGTGTGATGTGTGTAGATATCAAATGTGAGATAGTCCTTAGTCTAATGAGAAATTTTAATGATCAATTCAACCAAGACATACACAATTAGCACTAGGAAGAGTGACCAATCTCCATTATAGAAATATGTATATATGACCTCTCACAAAACTTGATTACATAACTTTGAAACTTTTCATTTGGCTTCGAATACATCATAATATTTGATCATTTTTTATCTTTACATCTCTTTTTGAGATCGATGCCTAAAATTTTGATATTGCAATTTGATGAACAAGCCTTTGGCTTTTTGGGGCATCATACATTTTCATAAAAGTCGTTTTCCCTTTTCCTAGTTAAATACTAGTATGTGCGATAGTTTTTACAGCTCATTATCTCTTTTCATTTTGAGATTTACATTGGTTGAGCTCTTTAAACAAAAATAAAAAATAAAAGGGTGGGAAGATATATAGGCACAAGTCTATGCAAGTCTCAAGATCAACAAAATCATTGACTAATCATTCATGACAAGTTTGAAGATTTATCTACAACAGTCATATAGATGTCAAGATTTTTCTCATAAAAATATGAGTGCATAAAAAACAAGCTACGCTCGTAAATGCACAAAGCCATTTGTACAGACGTACAAGGCAAAACATGCACGTGACAAAACACAATAATGCCGATTAAACTTTTTGGATTTTCTACTTTTTATGTGTTTTTGGATTTTTGACATAAAAACAAGTAAAGATTGATAAAAAAATTTAACAACATTCAAAGCAAATAACAAACAAACAAAAATTTGTCAAAATATACTAGAATCAAAGAAAACATATAGGAAGAATTAAAGACACAACATATGGTCATGTTCTAATGCTTATGCATGTATACCCTTCTTCATCCACATGGCACGTGCACACAACTTGAGTTTTTTCTGCACTCTCTCACACACTATCCTTACATAATTCCCACCTAAATACAGAGTATCTAATTGCTAAATTACAAGCAAATTTGGCATGGAATAAAGCCAATACATGATTGAATAAATTCAACCTTACAACTCCTAACATTGTGGATTCCACCTTATAGGATGAAGTTAAGTTGACCAAACAAATTCTATCTTTGAAATAGAGCTATTTTCCCCCCCTTTAATTACTATTTAAAAAAAATCTAAACAATATATATATATACACACACATAAAGCATAAAAACTTTAAAACAAATTTTGTTTTCAATTTCTTAAATTAATTTCTGTCGTAAGAAGTCATCTCAATTTTTTTTTTTTTTCAAAAAATAAACCCCTTCAAATTCTATGTGAAAATACATGTAAACATAAATAAAATAATAAAAGTTGTGACACAAGCATGATAAAGTTTGTTCAGGTTCAAGTTTCCAATGTAAGTAAGCATATAAACTACACAATATAATAACAACGGTCTTAATAATAATTGTGCCTGTCACTAATTGTAATACATCAGAACCATTTGTTCACTCACTTTTAATTTCATTCCTCCCTCCTTTGCTTCTCTCTCTTCATATCTTTTCTTCCCCGGTATTGAATAGCTAAATTGATGTGTCTTCTTCTTCTTCTCCACTCTCTCTCTCTCTCTCTCTCTCTCTCCCTCTCTCTCTACTTAATTGCCATCCCCCCCCCCTCTATCTTTTTTCACGCTATGGAAGAACTCAATTTACATTTCTTTTTTCCCCTTGATTTATGAGATGCTTAATTTTTGAATCCTATCTTTAATTTCGCCTTATTGAATGCTGAAATTACATATATTTCGACTTATAATTGAGTCTAGAAAACTAGGGGAAAAAATCCTAAGACTTGAAAAAATATCAATTACAATCCCAACTATACTGGCCCCTTTCACATATCCAAATTTCACACTTGAGTGCCCTTTTTAATACCTAGTAAATCTCTCTAGAAAAAAATAAATAAATAAATAAAAGAGTAAAAATATATAACTATTAAAATACAAAAAAAAAAAAAAAAAAAAAAAAACCGTTGCCCGGAAGGCAAGTGATAGATTGGCAAAGATGGGCCTTGGTTGGACAAAACTATTTCCAATTATACAGAATCTATAAAGTTTTGAGTCATCTCCATTTATAAAGAGCAATCATTTATAAAGTGTTGTCTATTATCTTAACACCAATTATAGGTCAAATTGGTCGAATCTCATTATATGATAAGTCTCCTTTTTTCTTTTTTTTTTTTGCCAAGGGGATTGAAATTATTATTGAACATTAAGTTAATTTAGCGCTTACAAGATTTTTGATATCTAATGGAACATCCTCCATCAAAATTATATAAATAGATGACAATTTTGTCTATCTAGCTAGGGCATGAGCTATGTTATTCCCTTGTTTGTTTACCTGAGAAAAACTATGGTCCTTCGTATCCTGCACCAAAACCATAGCATCATTTAAAATGTGCTCAAACTGAGCAGATTGAGCTGATCTTCCTCGAAGTGCTTCAATAATACGTCCGTTTTATCCCCGACTCTTTCTTTAAGCTGTTTGACGAGTGGAAGAAGAGGGGCCCATCAAGGCCTTGATGCTTTCTGCTAAGGAACCGACTGAGTAGTTTGGAGTAGTGGGTTGAGTGATTTTCCCATGGTTTAGCAGAAGCTAAGTTCTTGTTTGGAGTAGTCTTTGTAGACTTGGTGAAAAATTAGCTCTTGAGAATTTCTTAGAATGTTATCGTTGTAATGTGTGTGAATTTCAATAAGTATTTCAATTATTTATATGATAAAGTTTCAACTGGGTTGGTCAGCCTAGATTCCTAAAGTGAAGAACTAAGATTTGTGAAAATGGATTTGGGTTTGATTTTCTGGGTTCAGTTTAAGATTAGCATGTCTCAAATCTGATTTATTTTTTTTTTAATATAATTTCTTTAAAATTAATAAATTAATTACTGATGTGGAATTCTTTGAAGTTAATAAAAAAAAAAGTTTAATTATTCTTTTAGTTGCCACATAGGCTTCAAGTGTGACAACAATGCACACCGTTTGTCACGTAAGCATTTTTCATTGATTAATTAACGGCAGTGATCAAATTGACTGCTAATTCAAAATAACAGGAACCAAATTAATTGTAAGGACCAAATTGTTTTTGCCAAAAATATATTAAACGTGCGTGAGATATATTTAAATAGAGTGTGTGCTAATTTTTAAGAAAAAAGTTTCTCGGGTAGTTTTTTTTTTTTTTTTAATTTGGTTGAATTTCAATTTTAACCCTATTTTTTATTTTTTAAGAATAAGAATTATCTAATTAGATTAGGGGCATTTTTTCAATTTTGAAACCATAACTAACTTTCTAAATTCTCTTAATTAATACTAGCTTCATGGCACACGCAAATGAGGCTTTTTTTTTATTGGTATAGTTTCATAATTTTTCTTTTTTTGTTTAAATAAAAAAGTGACATTGGGTTTAGTGGTCCTATTTTGTAGCAAAAAAAAGAAAAAAAAGAATCTGTGTCTTTATTTTTATATATAATTTTTATTTTGAGAATCTAATTTATAACTAGATAAAACAATTTGAAAATCAACAGGAGAGTGACCCTATTATTTAGGCAATGTTTTAGTGGTAGTTAGATTTGTATTTTTACCAGATTGTCCTTTAATTTTGTCTTCACTTAAACATAGGAGTATAAGGGTATTTTTGAACTAAAAAAATTAGGATTCTAAACAAAGGAAGCCCCTTAAAAAGTAGTATAAATATATAGAGAGAGATATTTTATAAGCTAAAATGCAAAACTGACCCTCTAACATTCACCTTTTGTAATTTCAATCCTCTAAATTTTAGTTTTGTTATTTTAATTTTCTAAATTTCAAATTTTGTCAATTCAGTCATCTGTTAGGACTTTGTTAACTACTATTGTCTACTAACCAAAACTACACTATTTTGGACTCTAATTTGTTTTTCTTAATTAAAAAAAATTAAAAACATTAGTGAATAAATAAATAAATAAAACTTAGGGGACTACCGATTGAAAAACAATACAAAAAACACCAACCCCACCCATTGATACAATTCCTAGCCTTAAATCATGAATCCAATTTCTCTAAGAAAAAAACTAAAGGGTTGAGGGACTGGGGGAGAAACCGAGAAAGAAAGAAGGAGAAAGAGAAAGAGTGAGAGATCAAGATAAGGAGAGGAAGAAAAGGTCAGAAGCCATGGAAGGACCAGTGTGATGTGATTGAAGAAGGACTTCTTGAAGATGAAGAGCGTGTAAAGGGTCTTTTTCGCCGTTGCTTGTTCTTGCTTTTGTGCTTGGGTTTCTCATTTTGTCCACTATCTTTTCTTTGATTTTGTTGGGTGCTAGTAAGCCCATGAAACCAGAGATCACAATCAAGGTATTATTAAAGATAACATTTTTATGGTTTTTCTAGACAAATTATGAAATGGGTTTTGATTAAATTTGTGTGTTTGTTTTGCTTTCTCACCTCTTAGTGTTTGTTTGGCAAGATTATTTTTGCAAACTTATTTTACTATTTAGCTTATTTTTGCTATTATTCATGGGTCCCATTGCACTTTTTGGTACTATTCATAGGTCCTAATGTACTATTTCAATTAACTTTTACATTTATCTACAATACTTTCAGCAAAAAGTTTTCAATTTCAACAAAATAAGCTGATCTCAAACAAACCCTTAGAGTATAACTTTTGGACAGTTTAAGATTCTTTTCAATTGGCAGGGAACGACGTCGTACCCCTAATTTTTTTTTAAAATTAACATTTTCATCTTTTCTTTAAAAAAAAATAAGAAATTAAAAATAAAAAAAAGTCCAAAACGGTGTTGTTTTGGTTAGTAGACGACAGCAGTTAATAGAGTCCTAACGGATGACTGAATTGACATAATTTGAAATTTAGAAGACTGAAATGACAAAACTGAAATTTAGAGGTTTGAAATAACAAAAGGTGAAAATTAGATAGTTAGTTTTGCATTTTAACCTATTTTATATTACCCTATTTATGCTGTTACAAAAGTGGACTCTTCAAGAGGAGAGAATGCACCTTGTTTCGGGTGTATGTTTCTCCCCTCATAGCTCGTGGGACCCACAACTGATGGGTCCCACTAGTTGTGAGCGGGAGGAAGCATACACTTGAAACAAGGTATACTTCCTCCTTCAAGAGGGAGAGAGATAGATGGATAATGAGAGAGAGAGAGAGAGAGAGAGAGAGAGAGAGAGAGAGAGAGAGAGAGAGAGAGAGAGAGAGAGAGAGAGAGAGAGAGAGAGGCAATGGTGTCCTCAAAGAGTGCCACAAAGACCTTTTTATGAGAGATTTTATTTGTTAAAGAGAGAGACAATGAGAGAATACAATACATTGAAACTACTTCTGAAGTATGCTAATGTGGTGTTCTCTCCTCTCATATTCATGGTAGACTCTCCTCTCACATTTTTTGTGGAGTTCACCATGAATATGAGATGGAGTATCACATATTCTGAAAGTACTTAATAATTTTTCATAACACATACCTTAATTTAGATGTAAGGTCTATGTGATTCGTGTGTGTTTGGCATTTGATTATAAGCTAACTTTTTATTTATTTGATGTATTTTTTATGGGTTTCGCACTACTTTTTGTCTCAATTTAATTTCAAATAATATAATTTTTAGCTTTTTGAAAATATAAGCTAGCTTTTAGTTTTAGCTTTTTATCTCACGTTTGCAAATAAATTACCGAAAATAAGCAATTCACAAACAAACACAAAGAATTTTATTAGGTACTCACATAGTATAGTGATGTAGGTGCTCTCTCCTCTCACATTCATGGTTAATCTCACGATTAATTTAATTATTTTGATCCATTATTAATGTGAGAGGAAGAAAATATCATATCGCCATGCTCTGTAAGTATCTAATAATTATTTTTGATGCATTACTTTTTTTTGTTTGACATATATGTGTGGTTTAAGGAGTTTTGTAAGAAATGAACGGAGGTGTAGATTCAATATTTTATCTCTATGTAGAAAAAAATTAACCATTTAAAAACATAGTAAATATACTAAAATTCAAAAACTAATTAATATATAAACATAAATTAGTATCTAGTTTTTTTTGGGGGGGGGGGGGGGGAATCGGTACTTATTTAGTGTTAATAAACAATAGAACTAGCACAAAATAGTAGTTTCCAATTATACATTTCAATTTAATCATCTATAATCTATCAAAATGTATGATCAATTTTATATTAATCATAATAATATCTTTCTTAATATAGAAAATCAAAGAATCAATTAAAAAGGTGAAAAACCATTTTCAATACTAGTGATCTTTCATTATCTATGAAGTTTTAAAAATAAAATTTCTTTTACTGACAAGATAAAAAATTTATCATCAATTCTAAAATAGTGTCACAAAAATTGAAATTGCAATTTATAATATCATATATATAATTATTATAACAATAAAGCAGTCAGTATTGCTAAGTAATTAATTAAAAAAAATCCCAAACGCATAAAATAAAAGGTATTGCCTACGGAATTTTTTAAGAGCATTACTACTGGGGGTTGTATAACCCCCCAAATGCTATTTTATACCATCAACCAACAAAAATTGAGCATTATCTGGAGTGGTAGTTCTAAAAACTTTTACAACTCTGTTACAATACCATCTTATAAATAAGATAGTACTATAGCAAGATTGTATTTTTTAAAAATAATATTTTATTGGGTTTTAGGTTTTATTTGGGTATTGGGTTATATTATTTTATTATGTAGATATATTATTTTAATGTGTTGTATGGTAAAATAAAAGTTGGGGTGTTGAATGTGTTGTAAAATAGTATGGTATAATAAATAAAATAGTTTTTGAAATTGTGAAATGAGATATTTGTTAGAAACCAGATGCTAAGTCCTAAATTCTTTTTACGTTAGTTCTCAAATAGCAAAATGTCATGGCAAACATTAGGATTGTTTTAGGATCACAAATTATTTCACAATTTTTTTGCTACAACTCTGACTTGATAGGCTATGAGTGGTTGTCTATTATTTACACATAGACTCACTATTTTCCTTTACAACTCACACTCTATCACATCACAGTTGTGGCAAAGAAGTTGTGAAATAATTTGTGATCTTATATCTTTTCAACATGAAGTGACTTTGATCTTCATGGTAGCTTTTAATGCAGATTCCCCTTTTTTCCATTACATATACAACCGAATATCTACATGTTTTGTACTGTCTATCTTTCTTTTCTTTTTTTAAAGTCTTATTTTTATTGAAAAAAGTCTAATGTTTTGTTTATGGAAATTGTTGTTGCACAAACGGAATTGCACACAACTGTACACACAAGAGGCAAGATCATGTTTTAAAAACTCAATTTCAATAATAATTATGAAATAGTTAAATTGTGAAATTTTATTTTGAACCCACAATTTTAACTAACATGTTAAGGACACACCCGTGTGTAATTAACACACACACACACACACATATAATGTATATGGGTAGTGATTGAGTGCAGGATGATTGAAGAACCTCTCCTTGGAGAGTGCATATAAACTTGTGCAATATTACTCAACACAATTAAAGATTGTGTTTGGAACTATAGTTGTCAATTTCGTACAATACGCGATACATATCGTATCATTTATAAAAAATTTAGTGTTGTAAGACGAGACATCATTATAAATTTTGATTTTGGTGTTAAAAAAGACAGATTGTGTAGTGCATCATCATGTGAGAGACTAGGTAGTTAGTGTTCACAATCTAACATGAAAGATGTTGGTTTCCAAAAATTAAAGTCTTAAAACATTTTTCTTTGCCAAGCGGTTTATGGTTTTCAAAAGGATAGGTTTCACCTACATAATAAAAGAATGTTTCAAAAGAAAAAATTTCTTTATTGACAACACATTGGTTTGTAAATTCTATGTAATAAAATTTGTGGTATTCTTAACACCATTTTACAATTTTATGTATTTTAATTTTATCATGGGATGAGGCCTTTTGTAAAGGGGATAGAACTTTTTATTAATTGGGGCCTTAGGCTTAGACCTTAATCTGCCAATGACCTCATGAATTAGTATCGAGATTTGGGACTGATAAGTATAATTGTCATTTTGGGTTGGATGGATCTGTTTAATTCGTAACAAAGAAGGATGAAGTTTTTTTTTTAAAAATTTATTTATTTTAAAATTTTAAATAAAGTAAGAGTGGGTACACATTCATGTTTGAATAATAAAATGAATGTGTAAAATAATGATTCTAGAAGGATAACAGGGATTTGTTGTGCGGTTACTACAAACATATATGAACAAAATTTATGTATAGGTTCTTAATTGATGGATCTTATCTTATGTATTCCAATCGAATTCATCAAAACATAGTCGTATTGATCAATACAACGAAAATTGTGACATTTTCTCTAAGGAATATTTTAATTCAGCAATATAATATATGTGGGGAGTAAAAAGACCTTGAAGGGAATATGGGCCGATTGGTCATGCTAAGGAAGGCCGACCTGCTCTTAGGTTTAGGACTTGATAGTATTACGGGTCGGCCTATACGCCGAGGGTCCGAGGATCCAGCCGAGGATGATTTTTTCCTTCAGACTGACATCAAAGAACCCGGGACTTCATGGTAAAGGTTAGGGAATGACACGGTCAAGACCAATGGTTAAAGGGGGTGAGCCCTTGAATGTCCTAGAAGCACCGATGTTGGAAAAATGTCAAAGGTAAAGGCTGCTACCTCCACATTAAAGACCCTGCACCTACCACCCTGGCCGCATTAATGGGGAAATGACACTTGAACAGTGGAAGGGAAACTTCTAGTTACTGTTCAAAGGCACTATGAAAAGAAATATCTAGGCTAAGGGAGGAGTTGGGGCAACACGTGTATAAAGTATTAAAAAGAGGAGTATTTAAGGAGGAACCTAGAACAGAAACGGGACGGACTTTTTGTAACCTAAAAAGAAAAAAGACAAAGAGAAAGATATAATATAAGAACAGCTCTCGGCTTACGTCCGAAGAGGTCTAATTACAATATTCCTTGTTGTTTCTAAGTACTTGCAATCGATAGTTTGTCACTTAATCCCCACACACTTCTAACCGAGGTTTCAAGCCCACACTCTACAAATTCATATTGTTTAAGGCTCATTGGGCCTGAGCCCATAACTGTTCTTGGGGTCAGGTGCAATTGTGCACTTACAATTGGCGCCGTCTGTGGGAATCTAGTCTAGAAGAGGTAGGGATATTATGGCAGGCTTAGGCTCTCACCATGCAGAGTCACAAGGATCACAACCGGAAGATCATTTTGAACGTCTTGAACATCGTAGGGATCATGAGGGTAGCGTCCATACAGAATACCCAGGGGCTAGCCATACTCATGGAGGGGGTAGCACTACCCACGATGAGGGTTCTAAATCCATGCAGAAGGAAATCAATCGTTTGAAGAGGAAGTTACGCCGTGTTAAACGTAAGGTTTCCCCGTCCTCGTCTAGTTCTTCCTCAGAGAGGGATAGGGGACTTGGTTACAGTTCAAGGTCATGTTCCCCCACCAGCGCAACATCCTCCGGTGAGGACCACGACCAGCCAACCCGCAGACGTAAGAAGCTTCGTTCTAGGGGCTTAGGCAACGATACCATGAGTAGGGCGTTGCACCAACTCTCTAAGTCTCCGTTTTCACGGAGGATTGAGAGGGGAAGGCTTCCCAGGAGGTTCACCCAGCCCACCTTTACCATCTATAATGGCCGGACTAATCCGGTGGAGCACGTGAGTCACTTCAACCAAAGGATGGCAGTGCACTCTCAAAACGAGACTCTGATGTGTAAAGTCTTCCCCTCCAGCTTGGGACCTGTGGCTATGAGATGGTTTAACGGTCTCAAATCGGGATCTGTAGGCTCGTTTGGGGAACTAACTAGGGCATTTGCTTCGCGGTTCATTACTTGTAGCAGAGTCCCTCGGCCATTGGACTCGTTGCTATCCATGGTCATGAAGGAAGGGGAGACACTAAAAGCATACTCCGACAGATACTGGGAGATGTTTAATGAAATAGACGGCGACTTTGATGAGGTGGCGCTTAATACCTTTAAGGTGGGCCTCCCTACTGATCACGACCTAAGAAAGTCTTTGACGAAAAAGCCCGTCCGCCGGCGTACGCGCCGTCTTATGGATCGTATTGATGAATATAAAAGGGTAGAGGAAGACCGGCAGCGGGGGAAAGGAAAGGAGAAGGTTATCCCGCAGGAGAGAAGGGATTTCGGGTCGGACGGATATCACAACAACAAGCCGAGGAGGGATTACTTCGGACAATCCGGCTCGGCGGCACCTCGAGCTGCCGCAAATGCGTGTTCGAGAACCGGTGCATCGATTATTAGAAAAAGTTCGTAAAGAGCCCTTCTTCGGATGGCCCGGCAAGATGGCGGGGGACCTGCCGAGAAGAAATCAAAACCTTTTACGTCGGTACCATCGGGATGTGGGCCACACTGCGAGAACCGTCGGACCTGTGGAACCATCTAGAGCCGGCTCGTCGGTGAGGGAAAGTTAAAGCGGCACTTGTGTCGGCCCACCGGGGTCGGTCAAGTTGGTTCAAACAACCGGAAGGAACGAGTTCATCTCGGCCGGACGTATTGGGAACAATTAATGTTATCTTCGGCACCCTTTGGTAGGACCGGTTCGGGTCCCACTAGGGTTATGGCGGTTTCCCATCCGCGAGGCCAAGGATGTGGGTAGCAGGCCGAAGAGATTAAAGAGCACTTTACCTGTCTTGGGTTTCTCCGAGGAGGATAAAGTAGGGACTATCCAGCCCCATGACGATGCTCTTGTGGTTACCCTCAGGATAGGGAATTATGATGTGAGAAGGGTGATGATAGATCAGGGCAGCGGTGCAGATATCATGTACCCTGATCTATTTAAAGGGCTAAGGTTGGAGTTGGAAGATCTAACTCCTTACGACTCCCCACTTATAAGCTTCGAAGGAAGGGCCGTTGTGCCGAAGGGACAGATCCGTTTACCCGTTCAATCCGGCACAGAAACGGTTGAGGTAGATTTCATTGTGGTTGACGCAGATTTCATTGTGGTTGACGCGTACTCTCCATATACAGCCATCCTCGCCAGGCCATGGCTGCACGCTTTGGGAGCTGTCTCCTCTACCTTACATGTTAAGGTGAAATTCCCCTCGGGAGAGCATGTTGAGGAAATCCTCGGCAGCCAGGTAGTGGCTAGGCAATGCATATCGGCTGCGGTGCTTCGTCAGTCAGAAATTGAGTCATCAACCTTGCCCATCCAGGAGTCATAGCAATTAACAGCTCCGGAAGCACCTGGAGCGATGACAGAAGATGAGGGGTTTGTTTGTGAGGAGTTAGAAGTTTGTAATAACAGATGATCCAGAGAGGTTCTTCCAAGTTGGCATACGATTGCCACACCAAGAGAAGACGGAGTTGTTGAAATTTCTGAAGGATAATTTAGATGTCTTTGCGTGGGACCCCTATGAGGCTCCAGGCGTAGATCCGAACTTTATTTGTCATCGTTTAAACGTCAATCCTGCCATTGTTCCGAGGGAGGCAGCCACCTCGGCGATCTTCCCGAGAACATTCGAGTTGTGAAGGAAGAGGTTCTTAAACTCAAAAGGGCGGGGGCTATCAAAGAAGTTTTCTACCCTGAATGGTTGGCTCATCTTGTTGTTGTTAAGAAGAAGAACGGCAAGTGGAGAGTATGTGTGGACTTTGCGATGCGAACAAGGCTGTCCTAAAGATTCGTTCCCAATATGACGGATTGATCAGGCGGGTAAGATGCTGCTTGTCGGACATCCTCGGATGAGTTTTTTGGACGCCTTCCGGGGTTACCACCAAATTCCCTTGGCGTTAGAAGATCGAGAGAAGCTGCTTTCATTACTCCAACCGGGAACTATCATTATAAGGTCATGCCATTTGGGTTAAAAAATGCGGGGCTACTTACCAAAGAATGATGACCCGAATGTTTGAACGGCAAGGGGAAAACCATAGAAGTATACGTGGATGATATGGTGGTGAAGAGTAAGACGATACCTTCGCACATGACGGATTTGGCCGACACCTTCCGGATGCGAGGAAGTATAAGTTGCGCCTTAACGCCTCCAAGTGTTCTTTTGGCGTGGGATCTGGAAAGTTCTTGGGGTATATGATTACTCATAGGGGCATAGAGGTAAACCCAGTGCAGGTTAAGGCTATTCAGAATTTGCAGCCGCCTCGGAACCCAAAAGAGATTCAGAAATTGACCGGAATGATTGCTGCGTTGAACAGATTTATTTCTCGGTCAGCTGACCGGTGCCGTCCTTTCTTTCAGTTGTTGAACAAGTGGAAAGGGTTTCAATGGACCGAGGACTGCGAGTCAGCTTTCCAACAGCTTAAGCAATATCTTTCTCGGCCACCCATTTTATCTCGCCCTGAGGTGGACGAGGTTTTATTTGCTTATCTGGCCGTGGCTATTCACGCGGTGAGCCTAGTCCTTATAAGGAATGAAAATGGAGTGCAGAGACCGATCTACTACGTTAGTAAGTCCTTGAATGAGGCCGAGGTGCGCTATCTGCCCTTGGAAAAAGCGCTTCTGGCTGTAGTCCACGCCACGCGCAAACTTCCTCATTATTTTCAATCTCATACTGTGGTTGTTTTGACCCAGTTGCCTCTCAAGGCTGTGTTGCGTAGTGCTGATTATTCTGGCAGGGTGGCAAAATGGGGAACCATTTTGGGAGCCTTTGATGTTAAATACAAGCCTCGCACTTCAGTAAAGGGACAGGTCCTCGCTGATTTGGTGGCAGAGTTTACTGAACCATTGTTAGAAGAAACTTCGAAAAAAGCACACATGGGTGAAAAATCAGTTGGTGTGATCACAGCCATATCGCCCTCGGCTTGGAGAGTTTATGTAGATGGGGCTGCTAATCAAAAAGGGTCTGGTGTTGGACTTGTTCTAATGTCCCCTGAAGGAATTGTCTTTGAAAAGTCTTTGAGATTGGCCTTCTCGGCTACTAATAATGAGGCCGAGTATGAAGCAGTCTTGGTAGCTATGCAAATGGTACATAGGATGGGTGGCAAAGAAATCCATGTGTTCTCGGACTCTCAGTTAGTGGTCGGCCAAGTCATGGGGACCATGGAGGCTAGAGACCCCAGAATGCAAGAATATTTGGCCCGGGTCAAGCGTCAGCAGGCTGAATTCGACTCCTTTGCCTTAGCTCATGTCTCTAGGAGTGGAAACACTCATGCAGATTCTTTGGCTACGTTGGCAACATCCTCGGCTCAAGGTCTACCAAGGGTTATTCTCGTTGAGGATCTTGTAGAACCTTCTCTTGTAACTGCTAACGCACCTCGCATCCATCTAATAAGGCCTGGTCCTAGTTGGATGGATTCGATCATATCTTTTCTTAAAAATGACATCCTTCCTGAAGACAAGGTTGAAGCAGAAAAGGTACGTCGAAAGGCACCGCGTTTCTGGTTGTCCGAGGACCAGAAGCTATACAAACGATCCTTTTCAGGACCGTATTTGTTGTGTGTACACCCTGAATCAACAGAATCATTATTGGAGGAATTGCATGAGGGAATTTGTGGGAGCCACACTGGGGGAAGGTCCTTAGCCCATAGAGCCTTGACTCAGGGTTATTGGTGGCCCAATATGCAGAGGGAGGCTCAAGACTATGCCAGAAAATGTGATCAATGTCAGAGGTTTGCCCCTAATATCCACCAACCTGGAGGGGTTCTTAACCCTCTCTCCAGCACTTGGCCTTTCGCACAATGGGGCCTGGACATTGTAGGGCCATTTCCGAGAGCTGCTGGTAACAAAAGATGGCTGCTCATGGGAACAGACTACTTCACTAAATGGGTTGAAGCTGAGCCCTTAGCCAATATCCGAGATGTTGATTCCAAGAAATTTGTATGGAAAAATATTGTTACTAGATTTGGTATACCGCATACACTTATCTCAGACAATGGCGTTCAATTTGACAGCAACGCCTTTAGGCAATATTGTGGTGACATGGGTATCACAAATAGATATTCTACCCCAGCTTATCCTCGAGGAAATGGGCAGGCCGAGGCCGTTAACAAGGTCATAGTCAACGGGCTCAAGAAGAGATTGGATGATGTGAAAGGCAAATGGGTAGAAGAGCTCCCTCATGTCCTGTGGACGTATCGGACCACTCCGCGCAGGTCCACTGGAGAAACGCCATTTTCTATGACTTATGGAGCCGAGGCGGTGATACCATTGGAATCTGGTTTTCCTACTCTAAAGACAAGTTCTTTTAGCCCAGAGAATAACAAGGGACTTCTAGAGAAAGATCTTGATTTACTTGAGGAACGGCGTGAGGCAGCTATGGTCCAAATGGTTTATTATCAGCAGAAGCTAAAACGAGGATATGATGCCCATGTGAAGCTAAGGCCACTTGCGCCTGGTGATCTTGTATTAAGGAAAGTTGTAGGCACTTTTAAGAACCCAGCTTGGGGTAAGCTAGGACCTAACTGGGAAGGCCCCTATCGCATTGTTTCAATAGCAGGCATAGGGTCATACAGGCTAGCTGATCTAGACGAACGAATTGTACCACGTCCATGGAATGTAAATAATCTTAGAAGGTATTATTATTAATGAAAATGAGCTTTTGTCAATTAATATTTCAAAGTTATGAGTAGCTCTGATATTTGAAGTTATCATTTTTAAGAATCAAACAGAAACTTGGTTAAGTGCAGTCCTCGGACCATAAACCTTGTGGAAATTGATGTCTTGTCATTTGTTAAACAGAACCTTAGTTATGCCGGGTCTTCGGACCTCCTACTTTGGGAAAATTAACATTTGAAGTTATCATTTTTAAGAATCAAACAGAAACTTGGTTAAGTGCAGTCCTCGGACCATAAACCTTGTGGAAATTGATGTCTTGTCATTTGTTAAACAGAACCTTAGTTATGCCGGGTCTTCGGACCTCCTACTTTGGGAAAATTAACATTTGAAGTTACCATTTTTAAGAATCAAACAGAAACTTGGTTAAGTGCAGTCCTCGGACCATAAACCTTGTGGAAATTGATGTCTTATCATTTGTTAAACAGAACCTTAGTTATGCCGGGTCTTCGGACCTCCTACTTTGGGAAAATTAACATTTGAAGTTATCATTTTTAAGAATCAAACAGAAACTTGGTTAAGTGCAGTCCTCGGACCATAAACCTTGTGAAAATTGATGTCTTGTCATTTGTTAAACAGAACCTTAGTTATGCCGGGTCTTCGGACCTCCTACTTTGGGAAAATTAACATTTGAAGTTATAATTTTGAAGAATCAAACGGAAAATTGGTTAAGTTTTATCTTCGGACCACAACTTTGATCAAGGTTGTCTCCTTATTATGTCTGGATGTTAGTGCGTTACTGTTTATTAAATTCGGATCTTAAAGTTTCATATCTTTGGTTGTTAAGCAATTTTGTGTAAGGAATGGTCCTCGCATCTTACATCCTATTAAAAATAGTGTTATGCATTATAAGGGTTTAATCGTTATATAAAGTCCTCTCTTCTTTTTAATCAAGGCATTGTTTAAGTATCTCAACCATACCACCTTTTGTTAAACCGTTAATAATGCACATATGATTATGTGGAAGTTATGATTGTGCAATTCTTGGAGTTAGATTCGTTTACTCTAAGAAATTTTTGTTATGTGCTAATGGCAATCTTTATCACAAATACACCAAAAAAAAATAATAAAGTAAAAACAGATACAGCCCAAGTGAAAAGCAAAATGAAATTGTCCTTCATTAATTAGTAAAAAATACATTACATATATAATTCACACATAGATAATTCAAACATAGAAAAAGAGAAATCCTAAAGATAAGTCCTAAGCCTTTGGAGGGAGGTCTTGCTGAGAGGTACTGGTGCCCTCGGTCTTTCTCAACTCCAGCTCAAAAGGAGTCAAAACTTGCTTTCCTTTATCTGCTGTCTTCGTTGGAAGGACGTTGGGTTCCACTATCTGGCTCAAGTCCTTCTCTGCATCCCCTTCTCCTTCCTTCTCTTTGTTAGAACCAGAGGGTTCTGTAGGATCAGGAACTTGCTGTGGGACCACCGGAGGTAGAGCAGGAAGAGTTGTCTCGGGGGTAGGAGTAGCAGCAGGAGCCTCTTCAATCTCCTGTATTTCTAGGGGAAGCCAAACGTTCTCGGACTTCCTCAGATCCGAAGATTGGGGAACTCCTGCTACGTTTAAAGCTTCCCCCCATACTTTTTGACGCATTCGCGGCATAAAGCCGCGAACTCCTCTCGTCACTGCTCCTCTGTAGTTGCTACCCCTTCATCGAAACTTGCCTGTTTGGCAGCTTGGAGAGAGAGTTGAAAGGAACTGGCTTCTTTCTTCATCAACGCCAGTTCCTTCTTCAGATCCGAGCACTCCCTTTGAGCTTGGGAGAGCTCTTCATCTCTTTCACGAAGGAGCTTGCGCTGTCCTTCTATCTGGGTTTTCATAGTCTTCAAGTTTGACTCGACCCCATTTTTCTCTCTCCTCAGATCTGCCACCTCCGAGGCGTCGCCCTCTCGTTCTCGGCAAGGGCCGTACCCAAAGGACTTCGCCCGGCCCTGATTTCGAGCTCAGTTCTGGCTACTTTCCGAGTGTCTTCAATAAACTTTTCAGCTACAAAGACCTCCTGAATAGCCTGTAACAAAGTATGATGGAGTTAGGAATAATAAAAAAAAAACAAACTTACCTATAAATATTGTTAAAAGTGGAATCTTCCTAAAAAAGGAGAAAAACTTACCAGCGCTAAGTCTCTTTTTAGTGAGAGGAATAGTTGTGGCTGGCCCATTTTTTCCAAGGTCTCCATGTCCTTGGGCAGCAGGAGAGGGCGTTCCAAGACCTCGGCCAGGTGATGGGCATGGCCTTGTTGAACCGCCCTTATACTGGACTGGCAGGAGATGGGTGCGCCGTCCAGCCTTAGATCGGGGGACCAGGTGGTCGGTGCTCGGCGCACTTTAGCCTCGTCCCTGAATTCCCCGATTTCAATTGAGCGGGCCCTACCCTTGCCCTTGTCCAGCTTCTGCTGCTGGGCTGGTGGGAGTTGTTGTCGTGGTTTCTTGGGGTCTTTATTAATCGTCCCCTCGTTATCCCCCTTCCTCTTCTTCTTGGGATCCTCGGCTGGCAGTTTTGGCTCAGCTGGAGGAGGAGGAGGTGGTAGAGCTGGGGGAACTTGGGACGTCCCCGTCTTTTTCTCTGCCACCTTGGCAGCTCTGTTAGTGAGGAGACCCGCCATTCTTCCCATGTCTTCTTCAGATCCGTCCTCGGGTAGGGCAACCACCAACCCTGCAATTCCAGAGGCTTCGGTGGCTTCTTCCTCCTCGTCGAAAAGTACCACAAACTGGTTCCCACGAGGTCTCTCGGTGTCTTCGAGATGGAATTGATCTATCTCGTCGTCAAGTGTGTGCGAAGAAGACACCTGCTCTTCTGGAATGACAGTTGCTTGTGAATGCACAGCAAGGGGAATTGCTGCTATAGGCTGGTTGTACAAAACGGTGTTAGGAGCGTCCGGGAGGTCGCGGTCGTCTAAAAAGTTGGGCCGGGCTACGTTTATTCTTCTTCGTCTCCGGTCACCCGCGATTATGGCGTTTTCTATTTCTTGGAAGTCTGAGGAGATGGGATCGTATCCTAAAATTAAATGGGCGGCTCTAAGATGTAGGTCCTCGCTGACGAACACCTCGGAGCGAAGTACTCAGTTTAAATCCGCGATGTTACAGTGACTCAGACGAGGACGCACGTGTTGCTTATCTGCAAGACATCAAAACAAACACACCAGGTCAGATTCACACAGATATTTAACAAATTTAAGTAAGTACAAATACGCATTTCTGTGTGTGTTAGAAGAAGTTGTGTTGTGGGGAGATTAATCCTATGGCATCGCACCTGGATACCCCCACTCAACTGGGCAGTGGAGGCCGTCGTGCCAGTTCCCAGACACGATCAAGTAGTCGTCCTTCATGCCTTTGTTGGATTTGGGCAGACAGGAGATTAGCCTAACGGTGCTGGACCGAGACTTAATATAGTAACCTACTTTAGAAAGTTTATGGGACTCATATAGGAACACGACATCGTGCCATGTGAGGTTTAAACCCATCTGCTCGTTTAGAGCATCTACACTACCCAAAACTCTAAAAACGTTTGGGAGGCATTGATCGGGACACAACCGATGGCTGCGAAGGTACTCCCTAGTTACAGGTTTCATTGGGAGGGTCATCCCACCCTCTATGAAGGCTATCATTGGGATGATAACCTCTCCCTCTTTCCTAGAACCAGCCACGGCTTCTGCCAGGCAATATTTTAGTCCTACATCGCTGGGAATACGGTATTTGGCCCTAAAGCTTTCCATCCCAGCGGCAGTATCAACTAGACACTTAAACCTACCCATTAGAAAAGAACGAAAGGCTAAACTCTAAAGGAGAGAATGTTTACGAAGACAGCCGAGGACTGTATCCGAGGAGAAAAGGTTAAGAACAGAGAGAGCAAGAACTTACAAAGTTGAAGGTACAGGTTTCCACAGTTTTCTGCTGGTAAAGAATGATTGTAGGTGTTTTGATGGGATTGATCCCTGATGAATTAAATGAAGGCGCAGGTTCCCGAAGCGTCACGACGTGCGAAAGGGCGGCCTCGAAATTATATTTGTCCCGCCTAAAAATTTCGTGGAGTAACGAGGACCGTTGGATGCCCATCTCACCGTTGAACATGGGAGACAAAGAGTAACTTACAGTAATAAATGCGCGCGTTTTTGAAAATAAAACCGCCAAGTGGCATCTTCTGGGACGCGAAACGATTTCCACACGTGCCATCACTTAGTAAGTGTTGGGAGTGGACCCTCGTTAGATCAAAACCCTATTTTTCTCCTCGGATGTCGAAAATTAGAGTTTTGAGGGGCTATTGTGGGGAGTAAAAAGACCTTGAAGGGAATATGGGCCGATTGGTCATGCTAAGGAAGGCCGACCTGCTCTTAGGTTTAGGATTTGATAGTATTACGGGTCGGCCCATACGCCGAGGGTCCGAGGATCCAGCCGATGATGATTTTTCCCTTCGGACTGACATCAAAGAACCCGGGACTTCATGGTAAAGGTTAGGGAATGACACGGTCAAGACCAATGGTTAAAGGGGGTGAGCCCT